>NC_034602.1:64920565-64921548 GCF_900095145.1 Mus pahari
AAAAAAAAAAAAATCTCGTGCCTGGATTCCTGAAACTGCTTATCAATAGACAAAAGGACAACTGCAGCACTCCCCTGCCTCAGCACTGCTTCTCTTTTGGGAGCTGGATGTTATTATTCCCAAGATTATTTCCCTTCCACAGTAAAGGAATAAGCATGTGGGGGTGGGAAAGGGTGTCTGTATGCTGGAGGAAGGGCAATGGGGTGTCCGGGCCCCTTAACACTTGGATGTAATATACAGCTCTGCCTAAGTCAGTCTCATGAAATGTTATACAGGCTTCCCAGTCCTGCTCAATCAAGAAAATGGGGGAATTTTGAGTCCTATTTAGCAATCATCTGGGCTTTGAGAATTGAGCATAAGCAGATTTAAGTTTAGTCTATGCACACTAAATTTACTACGGGAGCCTGGTAAGGCAATTTATGTAAGCAGGGCTTGGATTCCACATGAGCTGTGCTGATCTGTAGAAACACACACACAGACCCAGCAGGTCCTATTTCACTGGTGGTTGTTATTGGCTCCCAGGGACTTGAATGTTTAAATCCCTACAAAAGTTCTGCCTCTTTCTTTCCAGGTACGAAGCACAACTCAAGACTGGGAATGCTGACTTTAGAGTAACCATAGGCAACGTTAGCGGAGCCTTGTGTACTTTCATGGCTGCCGGAAGTCCTATCGAGTTCCTGTAAAAGGTTTAACAGGCTGACTTTCAGATCTTTGATGAAACAACTGTATATTTAAACATTATTTTATCCAAGGAACAAAAATCACACATATGGCAGTGAATGCACCCACTTACTTCCCACCCACTTCTATAAATTGATTTGATTTTTTTCACTTTCTGGGGAGGTTTGCAAGGGGGGAAGGGAGGGGGAGGGAGGGAAGGAAGGAAAGAAAGAAAGAAAGAAAGAAAGAAAGAAAGAAAGAAAGAAAGAAAGAAAGAAAGAAAGAAAGAAAGAAAAGGAGGAAGGGGGAATCTTTGTTGTTGT
>NC_034602.1:64921559-64926559 GCF_900095145.1 Mus pahari
AGGGAGGGAGGGAGGGAGGGAGGGAAAGGAAGAAGAGAAAAGCCCATGGAAGGTTACTCAGTTTGAAATTCACAACTGCTTTCTTTGCTGTCTGTATATATTTGAACTCTTAAACAAACATAACTCACTAGAGTCTAGAATTGCACATGGATATAAATTCCTCTTAGAACCCCCAGGTTCTCATGGGGATAGATGGGTGGGACATGCCGACCCTCAGGGATACAATGTGACATCAGTTCCGAGAGGCTTGTTTTCCATGTCATTTCTCCAGTAAGGTTGCTCAAAAAGCCTGAGAAGTCACAATGGCCACAACTCAGGGTCCTTACACAGCTGCCGAGTGAGTCGACAGCTCCCTGCATGAGGTGTTATTTTCTTAAAGTTTTCTTCTTAAAGGGCCTTGGCTCTCCAGGTGTCTTAAACTAGGGTCACATCCGCCCTGGCAGCTGCTGTGGAAGCTGAGATTAGGGGCTTCACAAAGGTGAAGTTACTCCAGTTTAAAATCGTTGTGGTCTCTGCTATGTAGGAACAAAGTGATTCATGGGGGGGGGGGGGCACATGGGCAGCACAGCCAAGACCCCGGGGAATCTGAGTCCCAATCTTTGAAGGGTATTTAGTTTAATTCCTGCAGTCTGGTGTGTGTTACAGGTATCATATAAATAAAATCCACTTTTCTGAGACAGCAAGCTATTGCTTAGGGTTTTGTTGTGTGTGTGTGTGTGTGTGTGTGTGTGTGTATTTTACAGTGTCTATTTTAAAGATTTCTCTCCCAACTAGTTTGACCCTAGCCTTTCTGAGAAATAAAAAGTTTTCTTTCTGCTTATAAAGCAGATTGGCTTTTGTTTCGTAAGCAAAGGGATTTTTAAAGAAAGGAATTCCCACTGTTAGGCAAGATTTTATTTCATACATTTACTTTCTCAGGGAAAAACATGTTCTTCTGCTATTAATCTTCAAGAGTAAAATGCCACATGTAATCAAGATTTTTTTCCAAATAACATGAGTTAAGGGTTTTTCTTTTGCCTGTTGCACAAGTTACAGTTGGCAAAGATGAGCTCCAGAATGGGAGTTACACTGGGTGACCTGCAGAGGGCGCTAACAAGTGTAACATGAAAAAATATGGACCCCCTTAGAGTCTAATTTTTGAAGGTAGAAAAACAAACAAACAAACAAAAACCCAAAAGACAAAAATTAAGCTAAGCTTGGAGACTTTCATTTCACATGTGGCTATTTCACCTGGTCGGTTTTTTTAGTCTAGCTCTGCCTTCTTGGTTGTACAAAATCAGAAACAGAATGTTTTTCAAACTCTGAGAAGCTAGCAACCATCACCACCATGGTCATCATTGTACCAGGCACTGCTTGGTACATAGAGGCTCAAGGAGTGATGACTAAGCAAAGTCAAGGGGATAAAAAGTAGAGATTACCCCAGAGGGTCAAAGCTCAACGCATGTAAAAACAAAATGTAGGTGGTGAATGGTTTGATTTAAAAAAAAAAATCCCCCAGAGAGAAAAATGAATTACATATACATTTTCCTGTTCATAATTTGACTAATTTATTAGTTAAATATTTACATATAATAAGCATTTATTCACTGAGTGTTAACCTTGCTGCACATTGATCTAGGTACGTGTAGAATATTATTTGCCACTGTATTGTACTTTCTTAATTGGCAGAATCAAAGAAGACTAGAAGGAAAAGATAGGAGATGTATATGAATATACATTCATATATATTTTCATATATATCTTATATCATTATATATAATCATATTATATATATTCTCCATCCCACCATATATATATATATATATATATATATATATATATATATATATATATATATATATATATATATCTCCAAGGGGCATCATTTGTGTACACTGGGTTCTTCCTCGTTCGTTGAAAATGCCAGCCCTTGCCCTGGCCTCCTTAGAGGGAAGACTCTCACAGCGCACATGGTGAGGGGGCTGAGTGTTCCTGCTCATGTGGGTATTTCTGATTGGGATCATAGGATGACTTCTGACCCACCTGAATCAGATGAGCTGCACTCTCTGGACTGCCAAATCGAAGGTCATGTCCGTTGATGGCCAGCACACGGTCATTCTCCTCCAGCTGGCCGTGTCGGTCGGCGACACCCCCATTCAGCACGTTGAAGATGAACACGCCGGGCTCATCCACCCGGCGCACCAGCTTTATGCCAAGCTGCTCCTCCGGGCTGCTTTTGTTGAGGATTACATGGAAGCTGTCATCCCGAGGTCCGTAGGAGTCCGGCGCGTGCGCATTGCTTCTGCTACGGAACTTCTGCTCCCGCAGCACTGTTAGCCGCAGCACCTGGCAGGGCTGCCGCAGGAGCCGCACAGCATAGTTATGGGGGACATTGCTGATGTCCATGCCGTTGACCTGGGGGTGGGGCCATTTGTGAGTGAGTAAACCTACTGTAAGCTTTCTGAAAAGGTTCAGGCCAGCATGGGTTTGATCTTTAGTATCACAAGAACCAAATGTGTATAAGCCCAAGCCTACAGAGTCAGCAGGATATTGTCCCCTGGCCTGCTCTGTCACCTCCTTTTATCCTGTATCCAAACAGCCTAATCTTCCATAGTCATTTTCTGGCCTCTATGACTCTGCAGTGTCTTTCTTTACCCTGGTCCTTACCTCAGCTTGTATGTCTATTTACAGAATCCAACTTTCATGTTGCCTGCCAATTTAACTTTTGTTTTTTGTTTTCTAGTTCATAGGGAAGAAAGGATGGAAGAAAAAGATGTAACTATATGAAAGAAAAACCCCAGACATTTCCCATGTCAGGCACTGGTGGTACACACCTTCAATCCCAGCACTTGGGAGGCAGAGGCAGGCAGATCTCTTTGAGCTAGAGGCCAGCCAGAACGAGTTCCAGGACAGCCAGGGCTATACAGAGAAACCCCTGTCTTGAAAAAAAAAAAACAAAACAGTCACCTCCCAATTTTATTCAAATTATCATTCTGGAAGGGCCATGCATGTGAAGCACAGGCCTGGCCACTGCTTTGCACCCCAACATCAGATGGTAATACCCTGTGCCTTCTAGAACAAAACGAGCTGAGATTGTCTTTCCAAAACTCAACAAACATTATCTTACTGGGTTACCCATACTTTCACTTCCAGATCCTCCATGTGTGGAGTGTGTGCATGTGTGTGCATGTATGTGCGTGTGTGAGTGTGTGTGTGTATGTGTGTGTGTGTGAGAGAGAGAGAGACAGACAGACAGACAGACAGACAGACAGACAGACAGAGACACACAGAGAAATACAAAGACAGAGAGAGAGAGAGAGAGAGAGAGAGAGAGAGAGAGAGAGAGAGAATGAATATGTGCTTAATTGTGTGACTGTGTAGCATATCTGTGTGAGTGAGCCTGATCATGTGTAGGTGTGTTTGTTTGTTATGGTATCTATGTGAATGTGCCTGAGTATGTTTTCATATTATATTATCTATGTGAGTATGTGTGTGTGCTCTTGCATGTTAGAGTATGAATGTGAGTGGGCCTAGTATGTGTGTGTTGTATGACATGTGTGAGTGGGCCGAGTGTGTATGTGTTATATGACATAGTATGTGTGAGTGGGCCGGAGCCCATGTGTGTTGTTGTATGGTACAATACCTGTGAGTTGGCCTGTGTGTGAAAGGGTGCTGTTATATGATACAGTATCCTCCTGTGTGCCTGTGTATTTGTAGGTGTGAGTGAGTGTGACAGTGTATATAGGAATGCCAGGTACCCAATCAAGATGGATGTCTGCAGGGTCCTTTGTCTGGGTTCTAACTATACAGGGATGCGTGGGGCTTGAATAATTCCAAACAAATTAATGTAAAAGGAACGTTCGAGGCTATTTACTGAAAGGCTGGCCACTCTATAGTACTCCTTAAATATCCCAAAGCTGGGCCTCTAATAATCTACAGGACTGCTTCTGCAGCTGATTTTCTGGCTTTAATTATCCTGGCTCCACAGGCCCAGCCTGGAGGCTGTAGCCCCAGTGTTTGTCGCTGCTCTGGAAGGAAACAGTTCCCAGCAGCCCTGCACTCCACTTAAGGAACGGGCCCCACCACGAGCAAGGAGCTTCCTCAGTTTCTAGAGTTTGCTAAGATTTTTTTTGTACTTGAAGCACATTGGCCTTATTTGAGGTCAACCACCTCCTGTTGCAGCTCAGAGGTGGATGGGGCTCCTTCTGTGAAGACCAGGCACCCCCTTGACCAAGGGAACATTACCCGGAAGGTGGCAGAGCCTGCCATCCCATTATTCCCAGGGCCAAGAGAAGTCAGGGTCACCTGGTGATAGTTCTTAGCATTCCCTTTATCTACAAGGGCCTACAGCTCAGAGCTAACAAGGAGAACTTTCCTATGCAGCCCTCCCAGGCAGTAGACCCCACAGGAGCAGGGAGAAAAGCCCCCCACTGTGACTGGGGTCCTGATGGTTGTGGCCCACTAAAGTGATGGGCCCTGCTTATGCCACACCCCAGAGACCAGTGGGAATGTCAACATTTCTACAGTAACTGGTTTCAATTATTTCTCCTCTTATTCCAATTAGTTTGCCAAACAAACAGCTCAAGCCGAGACAGGGATTGTCCCTCTGCTGCTTGCAAAGGGTGGGGTGGAACTGTTATCTGAGTATCAGATAAGAAGTAGATGCATAGGGAGGGAATTCTAGTCCTGCTGGCTCACATTTGACAGCTGTCTGATAAACAGTTCCCTCCCCCCTCTTCCTTTCTGTCCAGAAAATTCTTCTGGAAAGTCTCTCTTCTCAACCATGCCTCAGAGGACAGTATACCCAAGCCAGGTCATTCCACTCCTGCCTCCCCTGGAATGCCTCTGGGTCATGAGACTCTTGTGGCCATTAAGCCACAGGAGATTTTTCTGCACAAAGGCATCTGAACACAATTAGATCAAATACAACAGTTCCCATTAATCTGCTTTACAATTTAAGAAAGAATTTATGTGCCAGTCTTATTTTCTCCTAATATTTCTTTTAAAAGGAAGGCCACAGA
>NC_034602.1:64932072-64936119 GCF_900095145.1 Mus pahari
CTCTGCCTCCTGAGTGCTGGGATTAAAGGCGTGNGCCACCACGCCAGGCTCTGATTGCTTGCTTCTTAATGATAGAAGTTTATTTACCTGTATTTCTAAATTACATAAAACATAAAATAACATATCTTACTTATTTAAAAAAAAAAATCTGTTCTCCTCCCTTGGATGAGAGTGTATAGAACATCACTTTCCAGAGAAGGCAGGGGAGGTCCCCTCTCTGCAGGAACTGTAAGTCATCAGGCCTCGCCTCACCCCCCCTTACCAAGTCAGATCAGATGATCACTTAAAGTTTCATTTCCCGTTGGAGAACTAGACATTAAGTGGTGGCCAAAACTACCAGAACCATTTCCCCTTTACAAAACATTTCGAGAACTTTCCAGCACGAGTATTCTACAGAGGGCCATCCCAGGGAGAACCAAGAGCCCATTCCCAGACACCCTCCCGTTTTGACTCACCCCTAGTCCGGTTGCTCCGGCCAGAGTCTGAGGAGTTGGCTACTGGTTCACCATCCTCCACTGATGACACGTAGGCAGGGTTGTCTAGGCCAGGCTCGTCTGTCATTAAAGAGATGGTGGCGGCTGCAGAAACCTCTGGGGAGAGTGTCGTTGCCGTGAGGCTGGCGCAGCCATCAGGGCAGCCATCATGTGAGCGCCTTTTCCTGTCCTTGGTCAGGCCATAGTGGGAGGCCCCTTTGCAGCTGGAACAAAAGCCAGAGGGGCACTTAGAATGTTTAGTCAGAACTTTCCCAATACACATGCTTGTCCCTGTACATCCCTCACCTTTCACACATAAGAATTCAATATATGCTGGCCAGTCAAATACTTTAATGACTTGAGAAGTAATTTTTTAAATTGCCCGTTCGTTATAGTCTCCTAGCATAAGCTCTACTGTTGAGCAGTAGGAAGTCACATCTACCTGACTGGGTTGAGGTCGGGGATCTCTTACATTTGGACTTAGCGACTGTTTCTTACTGGTGTTTATTTTGACTACCAAAACCCCTAATCACATTCTCACCCCTTTCTTTTGGGTTAGATCCCACAGCATGGGACATAAATACGCGAGGCCACTCCCAGATCCCGTATTTAGCCGACCATGGAAACAGAATCGCACTCGCCACAAAGCCACAAGGTTTACTCGGAAAGGCTATTCTCTAGGGGGCGGGTGTGATGGCTCCCATTCCTGTTGCTAGGTTGGACTGGTGGCACCCTGCATGCTCTTTAGAGGATTCAATGCCAGGAGCTCTCACACACTGAGAGATGTCACACCTCACAGCATCGGGGGGGGGGGGGAGAAAAACAACTTTGATTTTTTTTTTCTTATTGACAACAGAAATCTTTCTGTCCATTTCTCTATCCATTTTATTCACTGAATTTCCCCCAAGCCCAAACGCTGTAAAGTAGACTGTCATTGGTACATTAGGGAGATGGAGGGATGCCCAGGGCTCTGAAGACGGGCGTTTGAGCCTGTCTGGATCCTTATTTTTTCACGAACATGTTTCCTTGCCACTGGGCCAATCACTTCAGCTCACTGACAACGGTCTGATCAGAAACTGGTGATGATTTAACTAACTCACGGTTCTGCTGGGGAGGGTATGAGACGACACAGCTGCTGACCCGGCAGAAATCATTCTAAAGAACTCCTCTCAGTGGCATTGGCCTGACTGACCTAGGGGTGCTGATTATGTTGTTCTTCTCAGTTCATCACATAAACCCCGGACGACATTGTCATGGGGGTTGCCTCAGACCATCAGAAGATGCAGATATGTGTATTATGATTTATAACAGCAGCAATATTACAATTATGAAGTATGAATAAAACTAATTTAGTGAGGGGGGGGCACCACAACATGAGGCACTGTACTAAAGGGCCACAGCAAGGCTGAGAAGCACTGCCGTGTATGATTGAAGTCTTTATTTTCTACTTATTTACCGTTCTTTTTTACACTTATTATTTGTGGGTGTGTGAGTGTGAGTATGTGTGTACATACACACACATACATAGGAGGAACTCACAAAGAAGTCAGGGAACAACTTGTGGGAGTCAGGTCTCTCCCGCCACGTGGGTTCTAGGGATCCAGCTCTGTCCTCAAGCTTGTCATCAAGTGCCCTTAACCATTGAGCCATCGCTTTGGCTCTTTTTTTTTTTTTTTTTTTAATTTAATTTAATTTTCTTTTTAAAGAAAGAGCACAGTAACCATGTTATAAGTGAACTACTTAAAATAAACATTTATTTATTTACAACATTTACAACAAACATTTGCAACTTTATCTGAGTGATGCTTTGTGTCCTTAAGAGGAGACAGGAGCCACTGTGGGCCTGCAGTTGATGGGTTTTGGGGACACAGACCTGACTGGAGGGATCCTACAGTTGGGATCAGAAGGCTTGCCCTGAATGTAGCTAGCTGTGAGATCTGAAGTAATTAGATCAGATGGCTAAAACCTCTGCCCCGGGGCTTGGACTCAAAGGTTAAGAGTTCTGGCTGTTCTTATAGAGGACTTGTGCTTACTTTCCAGCACCTCTATCAGGTGAATGCCAGCTACATACAACTCCAGCTGCAGGGAACACAGCTCTCTTCCCTGACCGCTCTGAGCTCCTGCACACATGTGAGCAGCTCTTCCACAGTCAATCGTGTCAGTCAACCAACCAATCGATCAACTAACCAACCAACCCATCAATGTACACACTCACTGTAAACAACTCAGAAATAAATATAACAAACACTAAAAATTAGCCACGCCTCTAAAAATTTCCAACCTACACATAGTTATTGGCATAAAGTTTGTGGACATGAAGTTCTGCCAGGATCTTAGCACCTTGCTGCACATAGTCAGCTCTCAGGAAATAGAAGCCATTGCTTGACTTCTCCCATTCCGAGACACTCACTCCTCTCACACCCCCATCTGTGAGGTCAGTGTACTGGGGACACTGAGCAGCCATTGTGAAGCAGGTGCCACTGCCTGAGCACTGTGGACACCATGGTGGACCTGCCATGTCCCTCCCTCTGTACTGGGTTCACGCTCTCTTTGCATCACTGACTTTAGTTGCCATGCAAATGATTTCAATAGAATCGATGATCGATTATTGACATATTGTTACACCCATCAGTCCCACCGGTCTGCTTTCGTCTAAGAAGCAGGCGATGGTAATTCACAGAGACCCACAAGGGACAACATGCAGAGAGTGAGAGACTTTTGGAGTACTCATTGCTACATGGGATGTCTGCATCAGATCCTTCCCCTCAAGGCTCAGGGATCTATGCAGATGAGGAGGTGGAAAGTGTGTAAGGGCCAGAGGTTGTGGGTGCTTCAAGGAACCAGTGGCTTCCAGACTCAGCAGGACTCACACATAGACTAGGACAGCCCACAAGACCTTCATAGGTTCAAGCCAGACAAAATGGCCAGCACTAAGAAGGAGAAGTAGACACAAAGCCCTTCATTAATTCATAAGCTATTTGCAATTGGAACCTGCTGAAAAAGAGGAAATTGGTTTCTTTCCAATGGAGGGCCACTAGGTACATCAAACACTTCCAGGCAGGCGCCTGACCCAGGAGCAGTTGGCCATCACAGAACCTCACATGGTTGTGTGCAATATCTGTTTTTGTTTTGTCTTATTGGGGCTTTTATTTGTTTGATTTGATTTTTGTTTTTGTTTTTGTTTTGTTTTGTTTTTTTGAGAGAGAGAAAGAACACAGAGTTGTACGGAGAAGGAAGTGAGGACAATCTCACAGGAGTTGGGGAAAGGGAAAGAACATGATCAGAATATATTTATGAAGAGTCTACTCTGCTTAATTACTGAATATGCCCCCCAAGTCTAAAAAGACCCCCCCAAAACAAAATCAACCAAGCAATCAAACAACAACAAAACCCCAGTGGAGAGGGGTGCGAATTCTGTTTGAATGAAGCAGACAGCAATGTCCAGAAGAATGTCCACAATGCTGCTGTTTTCTTCCAAATGCTTTGTTTGCTTGCTTGGTTTATTTTTATTTATTTATTTAATGTGTATCAGTGTTTAGCTCCTGTGTGTGTGTGTGTGTGTGTGTGTGTGTGT
>NC_034602.1:64936329-64944373 GCF_900095145.1 Mus pahari
TGTGTGTGTGTGTGTGTGTGTGTGTGTGTGTGTGTGTGTGTGTATGAACTATATACATGCCTGGTGTTGGCAGAGGCCAGAAGAAGGTATCAGCTCCCCTATAACTTGAGTGACAGACAGTTCTGAACTTGCATGTGGGTGCTGGAAAGAGAACCCAGGTCCTCTCAGAGAACACCCAGTGTGGGTGCTCTTAACTACTGAGCCCTCTCTTTGGCCCCCAAATGCCCCAAGGGTTGGAAAGATGGCTCACTGTTAAGAGCACATACAGTTCTCGCAGAGGCCACCTCGCTCAGCTCCCACCACCCATGTCCTGTGGCTCACACAACCTCCTGAAACTCACACGTAGAGGGATCTGACTCCTCTGGCTTCCGTGAACACTCCTCTTACACTCACGTGCACCCCACACCCCCACCCGCTACACATACACAGAGACGCATACATATACGCAATTTAGAAATAAAATAAAGAAAAATGTTTTCTTTCGTTAGAAAGACACTCCCCAGGGGATGAAAGCAATGCTACATTTTTTCATGGAAAAGGATCGCCTGTTTCACACCAAGCAATGTGACCCAGGCCAGAGGGAGTTGCCAGGTTCACCTAAGTGCATTTAAAGCCAATAGCGTCTGACGTGAGCAACCTAGCCATGTTTAATGGTGGTTGGGGCAATCTAACTGGAGGTGCACGTAAAGATTCCCTTTTCTTGTCAGTAAACACAATACAATGCTTCTAACAATCTGTAGCACCCTCAATGTGATGAAATGTGGTGTTACTCTTAGTAGAAAGGGCCTGTGATTACACAACTTTACACCCTCATTTTCCAGAAGGTGGACAGGCCAGAACAAGCCACAGCTTACACCTCCCCTGGGAATCCTACCATCCCTTTTGAGTCGGTGAGGGTTGTTTTGTTTTGTTTTGTTTTTTTACTCTCCTCGTCAGTTACTCTGACTCAGAATGATTCTGCTCCAGAAGAGAAAAGTCGATGTTATGGGAAATCTAAAAATTGGAAGAAATAACTGTGTGATGGGAAAAAAAAATCGGAGCCGGGGATGCACCGGAGAGCGTCAAAGCTGTAATTGGAGAGCAGAGCGGGACACTTGCCTGTGGGCCAGCAGCATTTGGTCAGCAGTGCACGGAAAGGAAGTTCATGACTTCTCAGTGGATTTGGAGACAGCCTCTCTCTGCGGGCAGGGGTGCCCTTGACCGTGCACTCAGCTCGAGCACAGGCGTCTGGAATGGTTCCTATGGAAAGCTATGCTTTTCTCTGGAGACACAGCCTGTCCCTGTGAGACAGCTGCATCTCACGCTGGTGCCTTTAGAGCCCTGAAGAGGGTAAATTCCAAGACCAAACCGTTAAGACAGAATGTAGCTGCCTCAGAGGTTCCTGGGGCTCTAAAGACATATTTTTGAATCCAGAAAAGGAACACAGCGTAAAATGAATTGACTTCTCTCTCCTTGGCCTCTATTCCTAGCTGTAGTTATAATAGCTGGAGAGGTTGCAGAATCTACAATGCAGAAATATTCAGACTTATAAGCTTAAAAAAAAAAAAAAAGCTCAGGATAACAATGACCCATTCTTTTATAATGTCAGCTTTCTTCCTGGCGTAGCCTGAATCTTAGGCACAAAGTGATGGATGAAAGTAATGGCTTGTACTTACTAATTATCGCTCCTGCAGTGACTAATACTGGGGGGCTCTTGATTTACAGGCACAAACGGGGGAAGCAGAGATGCAAGAGGTGATTAATGTTGGCCAGGGCAGGAAGATAGGATGCACCCTGGGCTGTATTCAAAGCAGGCAGGATTTATGCTCCCTTCAGCTACCCTGTGCCTAAGCACTCAGGTGGTGATGGCCATGAACTTGAAGGATGGGAGTAAGGAACACAGAGAGCCATTTTTTTTTTCAACCCAAACCACAAACTTTGGATACGCTGTCTGCTGAAACAAGTATCCTGAGATCATTTTTCTTAGAACTGATGAAGTCCGGGTCCTGAGCTCCTTCACTGAAGCCGACAGTGAGCCACAGATCAGCCTGCTTCTGAAGGCACCAGGTGCCCTGCGATTTGGGGAGGAGGGGATTGAGAGTGTGTAGAGAAAAGGAAACCTCTTCCTAGGAAATTTCCAAGTCTTTGGTGTGAGTTGCTAACGGGAACGGGAGACACCGAGACAAGGCTCCGGATGGACCTCAGACTAGGTTCGCAAAGATCCTAAGGGGGGCATCCTTCACACAATTCAGCCTGCTGCGTGGTGCTAGCTCATCTGTAGGGAGGGGCTTCTCACTGTCTGTGACCTGACCCACTTATTGATAGCTATGCAACCCTTCTTTCAGCTGATCTCCTTACTACCTCTCTCTGTTCACTTCTGGTACAAACGTGACTCAGCTCCTCGCATAGAATTCATTAACTGCCCAGTCTGCTCTCACTTTAACCCAGCAATTGAATGCAACAGCTTAGTGAAACAAGGAGGAGAGGGAGGGAGGGTGGCAAGCCAGGTGGGAACCATGGTGAGCAGGGTTGGTTGACAGACAGACTTAGTTGCCATCCCAGAGCTTTGCTGAAGAAAGCTAGGCCAGTGTTGTCGGAAGCAATCTGGATACTAGACCCCACATCTGAATGGGAAATCTTCTCTTTTTTTTTTTTAAAAAAATAATGTTGGCACCAAACTGTGCTTAAAAACACTGTGTGGTCCAAACAAAACACATGCAGCATCCGTCTATCTCAAAGCAAAGCACATTCCAAGCTCCGTTAATAGAAAAACTGCAAATGCAAGAGAGCCGGGCCTGTTTCTCTCTTCTCAGTCCTCTAAGGAGCAATATAAACCAGATGGGGGTGGCGCACCCACCCTTCGTTCCTGGAGTTGGGAGGCAGAGGCAGGCAGATTTCTCAGTTTGAGGCCAGCCTGGTCTACAAAGCAAGTTCTAGGACAGCCAGGGCTACACAGACGGCTGTGTAACCTGCAGGAGCCCTTCCCTGTCTCGAAATGAAAAGGATAAAGAAGAACAAGAAACAGCAGCAGCAGCAGGAGCAAGATGACTCTCCTGATATAAAAACATTTTTTTATTGGGAGATTTCTGCCCCACTCTTTCCCATCTAGCTCCCAAATAAGAGACACAGAAACATGGGATTTTATTTACAAGCTGTAAGCCTAGCCTGGGGCAGGTTCTGAGCTATTCTAACTCATATCCCAGCCATATTGGTCCTGTTACCTGCTACCTGAATCTTGCCCATGCTGTTTCTGCTCCATCAGTCCATCTTCAAGGTGGACTTCTGGCTACAGAGTCATGATCCATCTGGCCTCATGCCCTGCCCCCGCTTCCCCCACCCAGCCCCATGGTTTCTCTCAAGACCCCTCACTTGATTCTCAAGTCCCACCTTTCTCTCTCTACCGCCTAATCACAGGCTACAGCCCTTTATTAACCAATATCTTTAAACTAGGGAGCAAGGTTTACACGAGAAAGGCCGGCATACGTGAGAATACACCCATCAGCATGGCAACCAGACACTGGGGCTCAGAATTTAGCATTTTTATAAATAGCAAGAGACTAACCCCCAAATCCTGGCATTCTGATGTCTGCCACCTATGTGAGTGTGAGGTGCATGTGTACACAGAGGTCAGACAGGAGCTTAAGAGGGCTCCCCTTTTGCCCCCCCCACTCCCCACCCCCAGTCCTAGCTTCTTTTCTGACCAAGTTGGAGTTTGAGAGTTGGTTCTCAGCTATTCTTCTTTCTTTCACTAGCTTGCCTGAAGCTGGAATTTACCTAGAAAGGTCATGTCCGATCCTATCACATATACCTATTATTTCTTCCATGCAGAGGGAGTCAAAGGTGGGGCATTCTGGAGAGAAGCCAGTGCCCTGTCACCACCAGCTGAGGCTGAGGCTTCTGATGCTCCATCATCTCCACAGCCCGGGACAAGTGACCCCGTGCCTCAGGAGGGGGCCCTGGGATGAGCTAGGAGGCTCTGTTCCAGAACAAAGCAGAGGCTGTCCCTTGCGGAGGCCACTAGGAAACAAGCTGCGGGGAGCCCCCACAGTGCTCTCTGTCGGGCTGCTGATGACCCTCAAGGATGAAGCATTGCTCCTGTGTGTCCAGCCCTAACTCCTCTGGGGCTGCCACCCTGGCCCTGCTCACCCCCATGGCCTTGTGCATACACTAGCCTACTCTCTCCTTCCTCTGGTTTGCAGTCTCTTGCCCACGAATCCACCTTAATCACACAGAAAGGTGTCGTTTTTTATTCTTGGGAAAATGTTCTATGCTAGCGGGATGGAGTCAGAGCTCTTATTAACATTCCCGGACTTCCGGGGGGGTCTGTACTCCTCAAAAGGAGGGTGGCCTGTGGAAGCAAACAGCCACCAGCCTCTTGCAATGGATGAGGTGCCGGTTTACACATGTGACCTCCTTTAACTCTCCAAGTGCTCTGAGACATTCTATACATCACCTCTTCAATAAAGATGAGCATAGTTAAAGGGGGAAACCCCTTGGTCAAGGTCACAGCGAGAAGCAGGGGTCTGAATCCAGGTTATGACTTCCGTGTTTTCTTCCCTCACACAGCCTGGGCTCCAGTCCAGGTCTCTCCAGCTTCCTTGAACTCCAGACTCACGGATCAACCACGCACTCCACATCCTCACTTGGACATCTAATACATCCCCAACCTAACACATCCTGATTCCTCCTGGGAAGTCAGTCTTCCGGCATCCTTCCCATTGTGTTAAACAGCTTCTTGTATGCATCTTATCTGTTCAGGCCAAAACCCTCAGACTCAGACTCATCCTCGGGTTCCTTGATTTCCTTTGTCATCCCATATACAGTCCAATCAAAAAACAAACAGACAAATAAAAACCTCTGGAAAACAACAGCTTCTCATCACCACTGCCCCCAGGTCCGCCCCCTCTCTGGGTTATGGCCCCAACTTCCTAACAGGGTTCTATGTTCCACACTTCTCTCCCCCCACCCCATTTATTCTCAGCACAGCATCTGCTATGGTTCTGACGTGGTTTGAATGTATCCCTCAAGGGTTTGTGTTGAAACATAATCCTCCCATGGTATTAAGATTATGGAATTTTAATCTGAGCGTGGTGCTTGGAGATTGGGGGTCTTTGGGTGATGATCAGGATTAGACAAGGCCACAGGATGGAACCCCTATGACCGAATGGCTGATGGCCTTCTGAGAGAGACGACAGTTTCCTATCTTTGCCATGGGATGCCCTGTGCTCCCCAAGGCACTGTGCTGTCTCAGCACAGAGGCTAAGCCTCACCCCCTTCACGCTCAGACTCTTCAAGATGAGGGTCTGAACCCCTAAAAAAAATGACAAATAGTTCTATGTAATGACCTCTGAGATGGTGGCCTTCACAGAGAAACATTTACCTGAATAGTTACTTAGTGAAGGTACAATCAAAAAAAAAAAAAATGCAATTCATCACTTTTGAGGGGAGGACACTCGGAGGACATGTGTGTGGAGGTCAGAGGACAACTTGTAGAAATCGGCACTCTCCTTCCTTATGTGGGTCCTGGGTGTCATCAGGGAGCCACGCTTTTAGGATGTGTGGTTGTGCAGCATTTAAGATGGTACAGGAGGACTTGAGTTCAAGGTCAACCTGGGCTACATCGGAAAACTTTGCCACAATTAGTCCAATAGGATGAACTTGTGGCCATGTAGTGTCCTCCTCTAAGACAGAGGTGACGCCTTCCTTCTGGGACTTGAAAAGAGCTAGCTCACAGATTCTCATGTCTTCTATGGCTGGTGGTAGAGACACCAGTTTGACCTCTGCTAACTGGTTAGCTCTGGGCAACCACAGGGTTGTCAGTAAACCCTTCCAGTACTGTGTTGACAGAAACACTGTGTTGGGAACTGCAGGATGTGCCCACCCAGCCCTGGTAATGTGTAGTTATCTGTGGTTGACCGTGATATGGGACCATTTCCCTCAGAAAGCTCATCACATCCCTTTTTAGTCCCACATATTCCAAAACCAAAATGATGGGGAAAGGAGACAAGGAGAATATACTTTCGACTGACCTTTGTTTTCCTTACAGACTTCCCTACACAACGCTGGAAGTTTTATTGTTTGTTTTGTTTGGGGGGGGGGAAGGTTCTCACTGCAATGTAGCTCAGGCTGGTAAGATGGCCTTGGCTTTATAATCCTCTTGCTTTAGCCCCCTACATGCTGGGATTATAGACCGATGTCCCACAGCCAGCTTCAGTATATGTTTTAAAATCATTATGCCTATACTCAAGCCTAATGAGTACTTTTGATCCCATGCCTTCTTTTGATGCATTCATTATGCTGGTACAATGGGGGACTTTTTAGAGTAGTATTAAAATACATGTTTTCATTCAGTGAATTCAAATTCATGGAAGGCCATGTAAGAAACACAGGGTGGGGAAAGAAAGTATAGACTCTCCAGTTGAAAATACCTAGCTGGCATAATAAAAAAGCATAATATAATATAAAATAAAACAAAATCAGGGAAGGAATGAAGACATTGGCAGGGGAAGTGCTTGGAGTTTGGAATGGCTTAGGGATAGGTGCCAGGAAAGGGAAGGACTAGGTGTGGTGTATGGATAGGATTCATGATTGTAAATTGAGATTGGTGAAGGAAGAAGTCTTTCCTAAAATGAGATGCAGATGAGAAGCAGGTAGTTCTAGCCCAGTCAGAGAGCTAGTGTCACCCTTTTCCTAAGAAGGTGATGGAAAGGAGTCTCCATGACCTCTGTCTGAGGTGAGGTTCTGAGAGCTGAAGTACCTCAGCAAGCCAGCCTTAGAGGAACAGTGTGGAAAGTGGAGACATTAGACTCTCTACCCTCAGGGTCTGTTCTGTGGCCTAGTGGATCAAATGAGATTTCTGTGATGGGAGTCACAGTGAGAATGCCATAAGGATGGTGGCCTAGGGATGCTGGTTCTAAGATGGGAGGTGTATGGGAGTCAGCCTGGAGCACAGGGACACTGTCCTCATAGGCTCCTTATCATATCAGCAGTCAGCATAGCCCACACCTCACCTGTGCTTGCTGGACTAACCTAAGGATGTATAACAAGGACTTTTGCTTCTGTAGACAAGAGCACGCCAGTGGATACTACAGAGTGNCATCCTATTTCTTTGGGAAATTGCTGGCTGAGCCTACACCCAGGAGTCTACTGCCAAGTACTGTATTTTCTCTAATAACGTATGTCATAGCAGATAAGTAACAAAACCTGAGATGTGTCTTTATTCTTGAGGGAATCATGTGTTGGTTCTTAAAACTTTGGCAAGCCTTTAAATAGAAAAGAACTGTGTGCTATCTAAAATGGATATTCAGTATGAATAAAATCTCCAAGATGTGTTCACAAGGAAGTTTAAAAGCTGTTTATGAAACTGCATTTCTACTTTGAAATTCTGTGTATTATAATGAATGTAGAAATCAATCACACATTTGAGGGGAAAAAAGAAAAGAAAAGAAAATACCTAGCTGGCAAGCACAGGTTCTACTCAACTCCCTCAGTCGCCCCCCACCCCCCACTCACCTCCTGTCTCATTCCCATGTGTCAAATGGACCCAGTGATGCTCATTTACTATGTCTACTTACTGTGTGCTTTAGACATTCACGTGGAGTGCCCAGCACAACCTGGAATGCAAAGCAACAAACAGTACCCAGTGTGGTTAGTACACCTCAAGGTGACAGTGTGGTTAGTACACCTCAAGGTGACATTGTGGTTAGTACACCTCAAGGTGACATTGTGGTTAGTACACCTCAAGGTGACAGTGTGGTTAGTACACCTCAAGGTGACAGTGTGGTTAGTACACCTCAAGGTGACAGTGTGGCTAGTACATCTCAAGGTGACATTGTAGTTAGTACATCTCAAGGTGACAGTGTGGTTAGTACATCTCAAGGTGACAGTGTGGTTAGTACATCTCAAGGTGACAGTATGGTGAGTATTTATACTCCAAGGTGATGGTGTGGCTAGTACATCTCAAGGTGACGGTGTGGCTAGTACATCTCAAGGTGACGGTGTGGCTAGTACATCTCAAGGTGACGGTGTGGTTAGTACATCTCAAGGTGACAGTGTGGTTAGTACA
>NC_034602.1:64944593-64970626 GCF_900095145.1 Mus pahari
CTCAAGGTGACAGTGTGGTTAGTACATCTCAAGGTGACAGTGTGGTTAGTACATCTCAAGGTGACATTGTAGTTAGTACATCTCAAGGTGACAGTGTGGTGAGTATTTATACTCCAAGGTGATGGTGTGGTTAGTACACCTCAAGGTGAATAGTTGACACAGAGGATGAAAAGAACAATACTGTACAATGTATACACATGAGGGACTGACACCCAAACAGGAAAAGCCTCACACCTTGTTAATGGAGAGATGCTAGTAGAGACTAGTGCTGGGGGAGCTCAGAGCAGGAGAGCACTCACTCTGCTGAGGGGTGTAAGCGAGTGAGCCCTTAGGAGCACTCACTCCGCTGAGGGGTGTAAGGGAGCACTCACTCCACTGAGGGGTGTAAGGGAGCACTCACTCTGCTGAGGGGTGTAAGGGATCACTCACTCTGCTGAGGGGTGTAAGGGAGCACTCACTCCGCTGAGGGGTGTAAGGGAGCACTCACTTTGCTGAGGGGTGTAAGGGAAGGCTTTGCAGAGGAGGTGAGTCCAGAGAAATGAGAAATAAGGGTTGATAGCCAAGGTGTAGACACCCCATTCAAAGGCCCCAAGAAGGTAAGTTCATACTGGATGCAGGGGATGGTAGGTTCCGTGCCATGTCCCTGTAGCATGCCTTGCTGATGGGGGCACACAGAGTGGAAGTGAGATCAGGAGGAGTAGAACTGTGGGTGAAACTGGGACACCTGACTGCCAGCCCCACTCCCAGGGGTTCAGCAAGGCTAAGCCATACTCTTGGGGCCTGAGCCAGTAGGCACAGAGAAGTCTGATGCTAAGACTGGAGAGGAAGGGAGGGGGGCAGAAGGAATGAAGCTGACGGGTGCTCCGCTCAAAGTCACTTCTTCAGGCTCTCTGACCATCGGCCTACACAGGATTGCCACTGCCAACTGCCTGCCAGCCATTCAATGGAGTTAAGAGTTAGCATTCAAAATTTCTCCATCTCTTCCTTTCTCCCCACCTTCCTTCTTCCCTTACCCCCTCCTTCTTTCCTCCCACCCTCTCTCCTTCCCTCCCTTGACGTTTTTTAGATAGATTCTCACAATGTAGCCCAGGCTAGTCTGGAACATGCAATTCTCCTGCCTCAGCATCCTATGTGCTAGGCTTACAAGCCTGTGCCTCCACATCCAGTGTTTCCCGTTTGAATGACTATCCCTTCTCTCCCAGAGATCATGGCTTTCGAGAGAGCGAACGCGTGCTTACCCCGATCACCACTCAGCCCTCACTGGTGTGTGCAATGTGCAGGCAGACAGGGTGTCACAGGCTGTGGTAAAACAGCTCGGGGGGGGGGGGCTGAGAACAGCTATTTTTTTCTTCCTTCTGTTTTTAGATACTTTCTGTTTATGCTTCTAATTGTGCTGACTAGACACGGTTTAATAGTTGCAAGCTGCCTTAATCCCTTTTGGAGTGGGGGGGGGGAGGAGGCAGGTTATATTTTAAATATATGGCAATATTTCACAAGTCCTGGAATGTAAAACACTAGACATCTCTACTGTGTTTGAGATAAAAATAAGAGCATCACTTGTCATCTTCCGAATACTCCCACAGAGGCTCCTGAGCACCCCCCGAGTGCCCCCGTCCCGCCCCCCCCAGTGAGACCCATCTCTGCTGGTTAGTTCTCATCACGATACTTGGAAGAGACTCAAGGAACAGTGCAGTTTCTATTAACAGGACTACTTTAGTTCCCAAGCTTTCTGGTCCTGAACACAAGCCCCCTTCCAGAAACTTTCTGGAAATTACTCCTAACATTCTCTTGATCTCCCTTCAAGGTTAAAACCCATGCTTCCTGGGACAGGACCACAGGCTCACTTGCCTAGCTACCAGAAACCATGTCAGCAATAAACATTGGTGCTTATGTGTAGTCTGGCATTTGTTAAGGAGTCAAGAAAGACCCAGTGGGCAAGCACACCCTCTGGTAGTCAGCTTAGAGGCAGAGAATGAATTTGAACCTAGATGGAGCTCATCTTAAAGAGCCAACAGGCGTCCCCACCAGCCACACATGGCCTCTTTGTATTACTTCCTCTCTTCTGCCTCCAAACCGCTGGGGGAAAAATGTCCCCAGTTCTTCAGCCACCCAGTTCCCTTGTTAATGAACAACAGAAAGGAAAAATTTCAAACAAGCAGAGAAGCCACGTGAGATGGGAACTTGCGGTCTAGCTGCCTGGGGCTCCCAGGTGGACATGGGGTGTGAGGAGGGACAAGGTACCCTCAGGATAGAGTTCACACAGGTAATGAAGGGTCCGATGCCAACCTCAGTAGGCACGGGCATGACTCAGTTTACCCAAGATGATCTGCATGCCTGAGATATGGTTGGTGGCTAGTCTCTGAACAGGGCCAGTTCCTATTTGAGGGTTGGGGTGAGGTGGTAAGGAACCACGGAGATGAAGTAGAGGAAGTGGATCTCTTTCCCATCATGTAAATGGCTCTGGCTCTGTGTTTGGATTCTTTGAACCTCAGCTCACGGTTCAAATCCATCATCAATAGTTGGGGCAACTCACACTGACAGTTATGCTGCATGCGATGTACTATAGACCAGGCATGTTGTGGAACATGCACTGATCACACAGTCCTCACACCAGCCCTATGAGGAAAACACGGGTATGCTCCTGGCACAGAGAACCTTCCCAGAGTCACACAGTTGGTCCCTGGAAAGGATGGTGGAATTCTGGTTGAGGTGTGCACAGTAGGGCTGTAAGATGCCATGCACGTGGGTGGCCGATACGCGAGAGGGGCTTGGGACACAAGAAGCAGGGGAGACACGAGGAAAACTAGAAGCAGCTGTTGGGTATACTCTACTCTTTACTACTGTATCGTCCACTGGGTGGCTGCTGAGAACTCAGGCAGCGGGATCTGCCAAGCGTAGCCTGTTCTCATCAAGCCAGTGCCTTCAGGCCTGTGGCTGAGAGACACGAGTCACAAGCACCACACAGCTTGTGTCCTTGCCTCTGCCCTGTCTCCGGGGCCATTTGCCAGCGGAGTGCACATCCTAGGTCCCCGCATGCCCTTGGGTTTCCTGTTTCACTGACGATCCCCATCTCCAGAAATAACCTAATTATCTCTGGGAATAGCTTTCGCCTCCTTGTCCTAGAAGCAGAAGTTTAAAAGGATCCTATCTGGGCTTCATGGGCACTGTTAGGTGGGTTATTTATTCTGCCTCTAGAGGGAGCTCTTTAGTTCCAGACTTTATGTTCTCTTGTGGTGCATGAGGCAGGGTATTTGCTGTTGAAAACAGGCTTTCTCAAGGGGGGGGGGGGGCACAGCAAGTAGCCCGTGCTGGCCAGTGTGCCTTGTTGGCTATTGTTCATGAAAGTGCTTATGACAGTCATTAGATTGGTGCTTTTAATAGCAGGCATGGAACTGGGGCTTAGCCTACTCAACAATGTCCTAATTGGGGGCTAGTATACCCCCACTTTATAAGTACAGACAATGAGATTCAACACAGTGGCAAGAGCTGGAAGCCAGACACAGTATTGAGATTCTTATCTTGACCTAGATCCTCTGCATACCTGTCTTATGACAAAGTAAGCAATATTCATTGTCCTGAAGGCGGCTCAGTTCTGAGCACTTATGCTCAACCTATTTACCCCTGTTAAAACCTATCAGGCAAGCCTGATCTCTCTCTCTCTCTCTCTCTCTCTCTCTCTCTCTCTCTCTCTCTCTCTCTCTCTCTCTCTCTCCCCACCTCTCTCTTGCAGATTTGGAAACAATATACAGTTTAGCTTGCCCAAGGTCACGGTTAACCTCTAGCGACTAGCAGTCCCTGTTTGCCTGGGACTAACCTGGTTCTGAGATACAGAATTTTCATCTAAAAACTGGTCAGTCCTGGGCATACCAGATGAGCTGGCTACCTTGTTAGTACTGACAGTATGAAATCAGGGCTGTGACCCCTACGGGATGCTCCTACCAGTGACAGTAGTACATAATCCCCCTTTTCCCTATGTTTTGGCCCAAAGATTTAATGGAAGCTAGGGATGGGATGGAGGAGTTCCTGATTTCAGATGTTTCAGAGCATATGCTTGCTTGGATGCTATTTTCTTAGACGGATGTCCAAAATGTCCCTCCTTCCAATGGCTGCTTCAATATGTTCTTTTACAGCAACCCTTGCAGCTCTAAATTGTATGCAATTCCAGTATTTCCCAGAAACTTGAAGAATAAACTCACTGTTTAGTTTAGACAAAGCCTAGCAGATAGCCAGGGGAGTCTGATAAATATGTGTGCTGCTCCCTGGGGTGCCTCAGAAGAATTCCAAAGCTCAAACCAGATGTGCAATTGACAGAGGTTGATGAGGGATGGTGGAGGGTTTGGGCACAGTCCACATGCCAGGTTAATTCTTCATAGAGACGTCAAGACAGTTTATCCATCCTAGGACTCTCTGGCCTCTTTGAGGTCATCAACTTCTCTTCCTGGACATTTTGGGGGAGGGGAGCTACAGACAATGAGGGTTTTCTGCAAACTGTTTAGGGATTGGGATACATACACGGGGTGGGGAAGGAGGCCAGCTTTTTGCCCAACTTTAGTCCCTGCTATTTTTGGTTCCATTGAGAATTGTTCTACTTACTTTTAGAACACTTGGAAATGAGTTCCCCCTGGAGGCATAGGTCTGTGATGTCAGCTACTCAGAGGGCTGAGGCAGGAGGATAATAGGTTCTGCTTATCTATGAGTCCAAACTGGCCTGGCCAAGGGAGTGAGACTCTATATCAAAGTAAACAGTAAATAAAACCAAAATAAACGGCCAAGAGGGTTGGAGAGGTGGCTCTGGGGCAGAGACCACAGAGCATGTAACAGGCCTATGTTCAATTCTTAAGACTGTAGCATGCACAAGCATGCACATACACAGACACACACACACACACACACACACACACACACACGCATAAATAGCACATTTTTGGGAACTGGGCTACAGATGAAATGCTTTTTACTTCAGGGTTGATGGGAAATGGCTTTTGGGGTAACAGGAATCAAGGCAGCCTGACCACTATGGTTTTTCTGATGGGCTTTCCAAATCGCCTGGGCACCCAGATGTTGGCAGGAGTCTTTTTTGCGGGGGGGGGGGTGTCTTTGTGCTTTTTGTGAAGTCCGTTCAACCCCAGGGGCTGTGCAGAGGGGTCACAGCCCCATGTGGAGATAGACATGGGAGAAGGTGACATGGCATTCAAGTGGAAATTATTTCCAGATGACATTTCAAAACCATTCCTCCGTTCCCTCACATCCATTACGTGGCACTCCTTGGGTAAGTACGAAAAGGCCTCATCTGTATAAGGCCTTTCCAGGCTGGAAGTCACAGACCCTCCAAAGCACAGGACTCGACACGTGGGTATTGAGAAATTATGTCCTTCCTCCCCGTTTGCCAATGTGTCCCACAAAGACATTTGGCTCTTTTGTCCTAAGTCTTTTTTTGCACAAATCGAATAAAAATTCCAGCTTCCCAAACAGTTTCTGTTTGCTCAATGAACTTCCTTTCTTTCTCAACATTTTTAACGGAAACAATAGTACTCTTTCTGCAAGTCACATTTCGTGACCTCAAAATTATGTTACATAAACGTGGAGCACAGAGTGGATGCTGCTCCCGTCTGCCGGATTTCCAACATTGTGTTGAGTCCCTGGGTTCTCTTGTCAGAGTCACCCCTTAGCTATGGTTCTGCGTGAGTTCATTCCCTGGGCACAGTGGCTGCACTAGGCCAGCCCTCTTGCAGTCTGATGCATTAACAACTGTCCCTCCTCATATTACCCACTTTGCCTGCACGGTTGTACCCCGAGCTGGCCTCTCCTTTGTGGCCACCAGTCAAACAAATCCTGCTTGTTTAACTCAACAGTTGCTTCTAAGCTCACGTGGAAGCTTCCACGTATAGTATAGGAATGGGGGAGGCACTCAAGGCCATCAGTGGATGCCTGAAATCAGATATTATCCTAAACATACGTACATGTGATAAAATTAATATGCAAAGCTGGTATAGTAACAGGCTACAAGACAGTGTAATGAAATCTATGTGACTGTGATCTTCAAAGCATCTGACTGTACCACATTCTCTTATTTGTACCCCAAATAAACAACTACACAAATCTACAACCTTGATGAACTCATTCATTCATTCATTCATTCATTCATTTCATATACATTTAAGTGGATACTATAACTGTCAGGCAGAAGGTTAGGCACTGCTAATACAGCTCCAGTTGTAGCCAGCAATTTGGAAAAGAAAAAAAGGACAGGCACACCAAGGCCAGCATGAGTTATGCAGCCGTCCCTCCAGATCTTCAGGGTTCACTTGCATGCATTCAACCAAACATGAATAGGATAAGTCTTTTGTTTGTTTGTTTGTTTTTAATTTCAGAAGGTTCTAAAAGTAAAGCAAATGTAAAACTTGAATCTGCTGGTGCTCGGCACTACGCTGCATCCGTCATCCGGAAGAACAGCAGCCCGGACCTCGGGGTGCTCTCCAGTCATTTCAGACATTCCCTGGCCCCGTGTCCTTGTCTCACATGGCCTTTGTATCTTTCAGCTTGTACATAAAATGACAATTATGGCATCCATTCACGAATGCCTCCTTAGTTTTATTAGAATTGAATAGAAGTAGTTCTCTTTTCTGAGTTAACCTCAAAAGTTAACTGACCAGGGCTTGGAACGCGGTTCAGTAGATTAAGCACTCGCTACACAAACACAGTGTTTGGCTCCCATTGCTGGAACCCAGGGAAGTGCCAGGTGGGTGTGAAAGGCAGAGCAAGCTGGCTAGCTCGATCACATCTTCTCAGTGAGCTCTGGGTTCAGTTGAGCTCAATGAACAAGCTAGAGAGTAGCCAAGGAAGACTCCTGATGGCAACCTCAGGTCTCCATGTATGAAGACGCATATGCATACACCATGCATACACACATGAGTAAAAAAAAAAGTAACAGATTCAGAGAAGAAAATAAAAAAAAAAAATGGAACAAAACAACCCATGATTTATCCTGTTCAATTCTGCTGTTAACCTGCTCCCAATGTTCCTTCCCTGTATACACATGTATATGCTTCGGTACGTATACAGATTATGTTTGTCCTTCATTGGACATAATGAAGTGCACACTTTTAGAGACCGTATATTCTGAGACGTACTTCTGAACCATTCTCCCATCAACACAGCAACATGCCTTTTCCTCAGCAGCTACTGAACATCAGAACCATGGGACTCCAGCCTCAGACACTTGACTTATCAAGGTAAGCCCTGTAGGGTGGGGTCACTAACCAATGGCTGAAAACCACTTCTGTAGACTGTACATCTCACCGGTTATTTATCTGACTGGATTACACACTCGCCTGCGTTATCCCTGACTGCCCACTGATCCCTGGCTGCCAAGTGAACTGTTAGAGCCACCTTTGCCTTGGTGGTGGCTGAGGTAGATTATTGCCTTTATTCTGCCTTACAACTCTCTAAGGATTGAAGTCTGGGGGAACCAGCATGTGCTGATCCCTATAAGAAAGAAAATAAGGGTTCCCTTGGCTGTGGAACCATTTCAGTTTGACAAAGGAGAGTGGCCACTTTGCCCACCTTTCTTCTGAATCAGGCTGCACTGTCCTAACATGCTAACAGGTGCTTCTTCAAGTTTTATTTACTTACATGATATCATGAAAATACAACCTGGCAAGTAGATCACCAAATGGGGTGGCCCATATGATCACAAATTATTTCAAAAAGATATACTTTTGTTGTTTTTAGGTGTGTTCGTGTGTGTTTGTCTATCTGTCTGCTGTCTGCGTGTCTATGCAAGTGATTGCCAGATGCTCTCAGAGGCCAGAGGCATACAAGAGATGGAGTTACAAGTGATTGTAAGACACCTAACGTGGGTGCTGGCAACCAAAATGGGGTCCAGTGTAAGAGCGGCAAGTGCTCTTAACCCTTGAGCCATCTTTCCAGTCCCTATTTCTGAAACTTCTATATATCTCAGGGGCTACATTAAAAGGTCATCTTATTAATCCAGTGATATTTCTGGGCTTAAAATAAATCACATTAAAGGATTTTCGATTTTCTCTTGAATGGCTTTGGAATCTATGGAATCTAAGCCTTCTCAGTAAGCCTGAGATCTGTGAGACGAATGGCGTCAAGCATCAGTAAGCAGTCGGCTCTCAGCGTCTCAGCGTTCGTTGTTGAAGCACTTGTTGAAGGGTGATGCGGGAATATTGTAGTAATTAGCAGTAATTAGAATCTTTACTGTAATTACCTGTGTGAAAACTCGTCAGACTAATCCTTGTTCGAAAACCGCACGAAAAATTGAAATAACATTTTAAATAACTTCTACTTCTTTTCTATTAATTTAGTCATTCATTTCTCAGAACATATGGGTATGCATGTGTGTGCGCATGCACACACACACACACACACACACACACACACACACACACTAAAATCCTTGACAGAGTAAATGTCATAAAACCCTACATGTTCAGCACACATTCTTAGAATCATTTTTGTTAAACAGAAGTTTTGGGTGTATGTTAAAAGCCTGGCCTTTCCTATCGACACTTGATTAATACTCCAGTGTGTTAACCCCCCGCCCCCATGTTTATTAGCAGGTTTTGAATTTCGTAATCACGTTTTGGTCATAGTTACCTCCTCCCCAACTTCTCCCACATCCACCCCCATCTTCCCTACCCACTCAAC
Source organism: Mus pahari (assembly GCF_900095145.1). Classification (NCBI taxonomy): domain Eukaryota; kingdom Metazoa; phylum Chordata; class Mammalia; order Rodentia; family Muridae; genus Mus; species Mus pahari. The sequence goes on from NC_034602.1 coordinate 64,953,267, forward strand.
TTCATGTCCTTTATGTAAGTACAGCGTACGCTGCCCATAAACTCTTGCTTCCACGGCCGTCACTGGAGGGTGATCTACCTACCACCGGTGCACACTGTTTAGGAACAGACCCTCCCTTTCCCATCAGTCCTCAGCTGCCAACAGCTCCCTAACTGTTGTTAGGGGTGGGACTTGAGGCCTACCTCCTCTCTCCATGCTGGAATTTTGTCTGACCTGAACCTGTACAGGTTCCAAGCACACTATCTCAAATGCTGTGAATTCATATGCGCAACTCTCATACTGTGTCCAGAAAACACCCAGTGCTCAAAACTATGACCGGGATTCATTCCTAAACATGGTCTTGGCTTCGGTTTTTACTGAAGTTGCCCTTTAAGCTTTAATTCATTTGAAGATTTTGTTTGTTTTTTTCCAATTTTTTTTGAAGGATTCCATAATCCAAGAGAGGAAAGAGCAATGGACATTGAAAACCACACAACTGAAATGTAAACTTGGCATTTTACCAATCTTCCAACTTAACTATTAACCTTGCTCATGACCAAAACCTGTCACCAGAAACTACAGTGAAATCAATGGGGTCAAATATTTTAATCGACCTAGGAGGAAACAGAGTCCCTAGATTTTTGGGTGGCATCAGGGGCTTCCGAGTTGCTCAAGTGAAGCTTTTGCTCATTTTTTAATGGAAACAGGAGACCAGGCTGTGAAGCGGCATGGCGTTAGCATGGCCATAGGGAAACTGCATGGCATAAACATAGCCAGAGATGCAAGTCTTCCCAAGAGGGAACTTGGTGCTAGCATCCTTTGGATCTGAACTCTTCCAGATATTGTAAGTTTTTATGAATACATTAGTCCTTTCCTTTATTGTGAGTTGTTCATGACAATATCAAGGCAGATGATTAACTGTAGCGATCTCCTAAAGAACAGGACTCTTGACAAAAATCAAGGAAGGATCGCTTCAGACACTGCATGGTATGCTGGTAATTCTGAATGTGGCTTATATAAAGTCCAATGGTATGTGGCTTATATAAAGTCCGATGGTGTGGGTGCATGAGCAGTTCATGGCTTTTCTGTGTCAGTGTTGGACCTGGAAGACTGACCGAGGTACTCTACGGGAAACAGTGTTCAGGTGCTTTCATACGTGTAGGGCAATCAGCTGCCTTTTTGATTTGATGATCACCCTTGAGTTCTCAAGGAGGACTCCACTCACACCCCTCCCTATCCTCCTGCTTGCCTGTCAGTAATAGAGGATCAAGATAATTACAGGAGAGGATTTGGTTAATTACAGTGCTGAGAATGGACATCCAGAAGACGGCTTTCGTTTCCACGAACTTAATTACAATCTGGCTGGTCAGCCTTACTCTTAAATTGACCATCAATTGGATTACATAAAACTGACATGTTGGATAAAGGTCTTCGTTCCACCAGAAATCCAAGAGGCTGTGACTCACTGCTGCTCTTTTAATTCGAATAGTTTTCTGAAAAAGATATAGTTTGATAAACAATCCCTGAAGCTTAAGTTAGTGTGTGCGTGTGTGTGTGTGTGTGTGTGTGTGTGTATGTGTGTGTGTTCTTAATAACGTTCAATAGGTTTTCCCTTGACCTTGCTATTACTGTGGTCACTGTTAAGGTTTGACTCTAAAGTGTTCTCCCATAGGGTCATGTAATGAGACTTGGTCCCCTGCTGCTGACACTATTTTGGGAGGGAGTGAAAACTTTAGATGGAACTTTGTTGAAGAAAGCGAGTCCTTGGCATGCCTTTGACATTTTTATTTGTTTCTAGTCCCTTCCTTGTTCTTCGCTTCCTGTTCAGCAGAACCACCCATCACATATGTCCACCAACATGACATTCTGCTCAAGTGGGTGGGGCCAAGCAACCATACACTGAAGTGTGAAATGGAGTGCAATGATTGTTCCTCTTTCAAGGCGTTCTCTTCGATGTTTTGGCCACAGCTGTATAAAAGTAATTACTGTGGTGCTCTTGTTGACACTGTGGTGAATGTCAAGAGCTGCTGATGGAGAGGTAGAGATTTCCTGCCCTACAAATACGTGAAGAGCAGAGTTTGGAAGAGGCAGCGGTCCTCAGAGAAACAATGCACGGTATTTCCACATTCTATAATCATTGCCAAACCTGAGACCAACCCAGTGCTGGTCTCCATTTTAGAGATATGTTTCCTTCCCAACATCACGTAGCAGGGAGGGTGTCCCTTGGAAGCTTAGTTCTAATACCATTAGTAAGTGACAGGTAAGAAACAACTATATGACTTGGAACCTACACTCTCTCTACCAGTCAATGCGACCTCTGGGACCAATTCAACTCCTAGGAAGTCAACAGCGCTTTTGAAGAGTCAACTAGACAGAGGCAAAATAGACAACGGAGCCACTGGGTCCCGCACATGTGAGCCCACCAGGCATGCTGTGGGGGCTGTCATCCAGGTAGTGTTCTGCCTCTCAAATGATGTACTAAGAGGAAGAATGCCTTCATTTACACAGCAGCTCCTCTCAATGCCAAAGGATGCTTGTTTCTAAGGAGCACTGGCTCTGAAGGCCCACTCACAAGGAAGGAGGGAGTCACAGAGTACACACGTGGAGCCCGCATGACTCGACGCTTCCAGAATGATTTGTGTACTGGGAAGATAGTTTACCCTTCTTAGCCTTGAAGCCCCAGCCCTTCACATAACTTACATTATCTCACTCTGCTTTGTTGGCCTCAGAACTCCGCCAAAGCTACTTAGTGTACACTATGATCCCTCTTCTTATTTTCCCAACTCCATAAAAGCTTTGCTCTTATCCTAATTTTAAAAAGCTGTGTACTGGATTGTGCTCTCAAGCTAATTATGTGACCCAAAACTCTGTCCCCAGTTGGTTTTTGACTGGTCAATCAAGTTGCTAGCAGCTAGTGGCTGGGCAGGGAAATCAAGTCGAGACTTTTGGGATTCCTAGGAAGGGACCAAGGAAGGAGGAAGAGAGGATCCCACCGTGAGGAGGGCATGAGAGACTGACTTTTCGGGAAAGGTGCAGGAGGGAGAGATAGCGGGCATGTAGGTACAGGGGAGAGCGGGCCCCAGGAGGGCTGCCCAGCAGGGTCCAGGGCAGCAAAGATGAAATATAGATTTAGTAAGTATTAACTCAGGAATATCGGAGGGGAGTGTATGTTTAGTCACGTGGAGTTAGGGAGTGGCCCAGCCATTAAGCTGTTTAAGGTTACTTAAGATGTAAGGCTGTGTACACGTGTCTTTCTTTCGGGAATCCAGAACATTGGGATAATAGTAAGAAGTACAGGCATCCACTGTCTGGGGAGTTTAGAGCAGATTAATAAAATACCACAGCAGAACTGGAAAATCCAGAGGACTCAAGCCTAAGGCTTACCACTTGGTGATCTCTCTCCTCTCCCCCTCTCCCCCTCTCCCCCTCTCCCTCTCTCCCTCTCTCCATCTCTCCCTCTCTCTCTGCTTCAGCCTATCCCAGCATATCTGATTGCCCACACAGATCCTGATGTCCTGGCTGCAAGGCCAGCCCTGTTATGACTCTGACAGATCCCAGAAATGTTTGTCCCTTGTCAACAAAGTTCACTGGCCATCATCAACTATGCAACCAGGCTGGCAGACAGTCAGAGGCCAAAACTGCTATTCTGGGGGCTCAAAAGTGCTTACTCTTCTGGTGGACCAGGTCACTTGAAGGTTTGTCTTGGACGGAAACATGGCAGGCCAAGCTGCTGCCTGGGACGGTGCTGGGGGAGGGGCAGGGTGTGTGAGGGGAACTGTGGGGTTGGGAAGGCGGGGGTCACTGCTGGTCCTGAGAACGAAATTCTTTGTGAGCTCACACCCGCTTTCTGGAAACACTACCTGAGTGGTGCCAGTCTGTGCCCCGCCTCTTGATAAAAGAAGCAATTTGTAAATTGCATGCTGCAAATTGCCAGTACCCATCTAATTATTGTTTAATCAACATAATCACTCCGTTACTGGCATTCCATTTTGCAAAAGAAATGTTATTTGTCTGGAAGCTACCCAAGGGAGATGTGATAACAGTTGATTCCTGATTTTTGATAGGGCAACTTAGATTTTGGGGCTCTTGGTGGCAGGGAGGTAATCCGCATTTGCCAGACTTTGCATTTTGATCTTTTCCCAGACGCTCGCTCGATGTGGTGCCATCCTGTTCCATAATGCAAGGCGGCGGCAGCAAGCCCCAGATTCCAAGCAGCCATATGACCTCAAAGGACAACCGTCAACCTCAGCAATATTACACCGGGAGGTGAAGCAGCCCATTGGTCACAGTGAATGTTGCCAACCTAGGATGTGTGCACATCCAATGCAGTCAGTGGGACAGGAACCCAGCAGATGTTAACAAGCAGATTGGGTCCATGATATGTTAGGGGTGGGGACGGAAAGGCAAGCTCTGGTGTAGCCCAGGCTGTACTTAAACGTGCTATATAACCCGGTGACTTTGAGATCTCCATGCCTTTACCTCCTGAGTGCTGGGATTACAGGTGTGTGTCACCGTGCTCAGGTTATGGAGTGCTGGTGACCAAAGCAGGGATCCCTAGCTACTAGACAAACTCCCTACCAACTGCATCTCTAGCCCTGTGTTTGCCATACTTTGAAGCCTTTTTAAGAGAGAAAACAATTTTCTGAGTAACACCCATCAAAATCTCTTCTTGTCACTGGCATGAATAAACTAGAAATTGAGTCCCAGGGTGCACTGCTCCCTGGACACATTCCCGAGGGTTCACTTCCATGTTCGTGTCAGAAATTTGGTCTAGAGAACTTCTACATGTTGATGTCAAATGAATCATGGTTCCTACCTCAGTGAACATGGCGTTTACTTATGAACTAGTGCTATAATTCTGAGCTCTTGCCTCTGAACTCCCAGCCAATCAAGCCATCTGTCCCTGGTGTGCAGTAAAGACACCAACGGCTGTGGATTATGACATCAGAACGGCTGCCTTGGGAAGAGATTGTAAAGTTCTGTGAAAACTGTTGACCAAGAAGCCGTGAAGATAGTATAGATTAACCCTCAACTTTGTGGCTGCCATGATGAAAAACCATGACCAGTCCCTGGTCACATGGGCCTGCCTGTCCCATTTCATGTACCCAAAGCTACTCTCCGGATGCAGAGGAGCTCTGGGAAATGCCCTGTCCCTTTTAATTGCTCAACAAAATTGTACTGCCTTTCCAGCTTCAAAGGTTTCACTCTGGGCAAAAGTACAGTGGACACATCAGTGGTGCAGATCAGTGGTGCAGATCAGTGGTGCAGATCAGTGGTGCAGATCAGTGGTGCAGATCAGTGGTGCAGCTAAGCAGACAAGGGAAATACGCAGAAAAGTGGTTACACCTGGACGGAAGGGGGGGCTTTCTCCCTGATATGTCTTCATTCTCTAATTAATATACTGTAAAAATAATCACACAGTATTTACATTGTATCAGACACAATCAGCAATCCAGAGATGTTTTTACAGTAGTACATGGGAAGATGTCTATAGGTGATTCGGAAACATTATCAAATTTCATATAAGGGTTTTGGGCATTCTCAGGCTTTCTTATCCTGTATGTATATGTATATATATGGTGTCTTTGTATCTGTATCTGTATATATATATGTGTGTGTGTGTGTGTGTGTGTATGTCTATGTTTGTCTAAGTGTGTCTGTATGTATCCGTTCATGTATGTATACATGTGTGTGTATGTGTGTATGTGTGTATGTGTGCCTATATGTGTACATATGTGTGTGTGCTAGAACCAGTTTCATGCAGATACTCAGAGATCACTATGTTTTCTTTTTGTCTTTTCTTTTGAACTTCAGGAGGGTATCATTCCAGGCCAGCCAAGGTCACATGTCTTAAAAACACAAAATCAAACAAAACAGCAACAGCAATAAGAACAATCCAACAAAAACACCCACAAACAAACAACTCAACTCACACTGAGTGGCCAGGTGTCACACACATCACCAGGGTTCAAAGCACTAAGCTCTTCTGCATCACTGGCACGGACTTTCTCGCTTTGTGAATCGAGATTGCTTATTGCTCCAAATGTAAGAATTTTAGGTGGAGGGTTTTATATCTGTACGTTCAGAGAACTTGCTAATTCCTAGGTTGTAAAGTTATGAACAAGTTGTGTCTTCTAAGTGGTGCTTATTAACTGATAACTACAAATTCCCCCACAAGAAGAAGGTAGCATTTTTGCATATACAGAATGTATATGAAATGATATCCAGCCATAAATAGAATGAAGTTTATCACGGGCGAGGAGATAAATGGAACCAATGTTATATTAAGTGAAACAAGCCAAACAGAAAAACAAAAACCAAAACAAAACAAAATTTAAAAATCCCACAAGTTGCAACTCATAAGTTATCCCTGTAGAAGGGAATGGGATAATGTCCACGAGAGGTTAGGAAGGGCAAAGGGGGGAAAGTAGTTCAGAAAATGGCAACAGAACACAGAATGGAAGAACCATTTCTGGTTCCTCCAAAATATTTAGGTGGCAGGAATAGCCTGGTCTAACCTGGTAAGAGCAGATACCTGACCAATGCTGGTCTAACTTGAGTGGAGACAGGGATGAGTGTGTGTGCAGAGCACGGATCTTCCCAGTGCTCAGGGATGAGTGTGTGTGCAGAGCACGGATCTCCCCAACGCTCAGGGCATGAGTGTGTGTGCAGAGCACGGATCTCCCCAACGCTCAGGGATGAGTGTGTGTGCAGAGCACAGATCTCCCCAACGCTCAGGGATGAGTGTGTGTACAGAGCACGGATCTCCCCAACGCTCAGGCATGAGTGTGTGTGCAGAGCACGGATCTCCCCAGTGCTCAGGGATGAGTGTGTATGCAGAGCACGGATCTTCCCAGTGCTCAGGGATGAGTGTGTGTGCAGAGCACGGATCTCCCCAACGCTCAGGGATGAGTGTGTGTGCAGAGCACGGATCTCCCCAGTGCTCAGGGATGAGTGTGTGTGCAGAGCACGGATCTCCCCAACGCTCAGGGCAACCATAGAAAAAGAATTTGTTGCAAGATGGCCGTTCACCCCAGATCCATTAGAGGTGGATCATGTACAGTCTTCCCTCAACATCCCCGATGGTTTAACCTGTGGACATCCTTCTATATGTTAAATTGCCTCTAGATTATACATAATTTACAATACAATGTAAGTCCTAATAGTTAGAATAGAATGTTCAGGTGACAAGGGAAAAGACTGTATCTGTTCTTTTTTCAAAATCTTTTAGCGTTTGTATCTGTGGATTCAAAATCTATGCACACAGAGGCCTATGGCTGCATGTCTCACTTATAGGAAGGGGCTGCCTGCAAAATCAGCCAGCCTTCAGGAAAGCAGGAACCGGATAGCAAGCAATAGCCACCAAGCTGACTGAATCCCAAGAGCCAGTCAGGTCTGGATTTATAGTGTGTGAGCCAATCTGTTTGCTAGCCTAGTGTGTGTGTGTGTGTGTGTGTGTGTGTGTGTGTGTGTGTGTGTGTGTGTGTGTAAAACGATAGAAAACCTGAAACACCAATGAGCTTACAGTATCTAGTACATACAGGCATTGAGCCCTTCAACTACATACCAGGGCTCATGAAACAAAACAGAATCTGACTGGCATGGTGGCAGGAAGAGAAAAATTCTTCTTCCATGACCGTCTGTGCTCCTTGGTTCAAAGACCTAGAATGGTCACTCTCTCTGAAACATGGGGGGGACGGGACAAGGTATCAATCATCAAGGCCACTCAACTACTATCTTTACTATCATCTATACATTTCCATGTCTCTGCAGAGTCATGATGCCCAGGAAAAACAAGAAAACAAAATTCAATGGGAAGCAACAGTGCTGAATGCAGGTAGTACCTGTCCCTGTTGGCAAGGACAGATGCAGGGACATGGGAGGGCAAAGCAAACATGACTCTTAGTATTGTGTGCAGGGTGATGGTAGCATGGCAGAACCTATGGGTGGTGGCGATAGAAACCCTAACTTCTATGGCACAGCCTCACCAGAGAGAACTTCCCCTATGGAGGGGCTGAGCCAGGGCTCACCTGACTCAGTAGCTGTGGTCCAGAGACAAGGACATGGGTGTCCAGCTAAGGAAAGGGGACACACACCATCCAAAGGACACAAGTCTGACTGGCTTCTTTCATCCACGCAGTACAGCCAAGACCAGGAGAAAACAGTTTATATTTTTCAGACTTTCATATTCATGCTTCAAAGAAAGGCCAGGAGCAAGGCTGTTTGACAGAGTATACACAACACTTGACGTCCCCCAAATGGGTCCTAAGCTGACTGCAATCATGTAAACATGTTTGTCTTCATACTAGCAAGTCACAGTTGCGTTAGAGAAGAGTAGCTATAGATACCTGTGTAAACACATTCCTTAACATTGTCTTTAGGTAACATGTTAAATTACACAGAAAGAAGGGCTGGAGATTTGACTCAGCAGTTATCAGTTCCTGGCACCCACATGGAACCTTGCAACCATCCATAACCCCAGTTCCAGAGGATCCAACACCCTCTGCTGAGCCCCATGGGCACTAGGCGGGGACTTGGTAAACAGATATACATACGGGCAAACGACTCAGACACATGAAATAAGCAATACACACGGCGGGGAGGGGGGGGAAGAGAATCATGAATGAAACTGAAAGAAAAATGTCAATAATGAATATAATAAATAAAACTAAATCACCATCTTGTCTGGCTCACTTGTAACCAAAGCAGTGTGATGTTGGAATTAATGACTCAGAGGACATCCTTCCATGTATGAAGTCAGCAATGGTCATATCCATGAATGGAGCAGGTGCCTCCACTGAAACACTGCTCACAAAACTCAAAAGAGCAGCATGCAGTTTTGGAAGAAACTTAGCATATTTATTGGATCCAGTCTCATTCATATATATATATATATATATATATATATATATATATATATATGTATGAATGTATAGTCATATGTGTGTGTGTGTGTGTGTGTATGATTGTGTATCTGAATCAGTACTTCTACTTTAAAAATCAAGCCTAAAACTTGGACATTTGAAAAAACATTCATTATTTAAAAATACTAGAAATACTAAAAGTGGCAGTCACACATCTAAATGAATGCCACTTATCCGAAGGCTATGTTCCAGGCCCGTTAGTTATGTACCCTGAAAGATGAACACTATCGCACCAGGCTAAAACCAGGTACTTTTTCCTTCTGGTTTGTCAAGACAGGGTTTCTCTGTTTAGGCCTAGCCATCCTGGAACTCACTTTATGGATCAGGTTGGCCCGGAACTCAGAGATCTGCCTGCTTCTGCCTCCCAAGTGCTGGAATTAAGGTGCATTTTTTTGTTGTTGTTGTTGTTGTTAAAGTGTTTGGAGTAAAGTTCTATAGAATCAGGAATGTATTTCAAAATGCTACAGCAAAATGACAGGACAAGGGGGTCCAATAAAATTATAAAATAATGATAGTTATCAGAACTGGACGATGTATCCATTGGGGGTTCTTTATATGATTCTCTATAGAATGTTTGAAAAATTCTATGCTAATAAATTAAAATCATATTTAGAAATAGCATAAAACAAGGTCACAATGTTTAGCAATAAATAAGAATTTTAAGACACAAAGTTTCATACAGGCATGTATAGTCACAAATGTAGTTGCTATTTTAAAAATTCTGCAGGAAAGCTAGGCATGGTGGCATATGCCTCTAATCCTAACTCTTGGCAGAAAGCATTAAAAGGGTCAGGGGTTCAAGGTCACCCTCAGTCACACAGCAAGTTCAAGTCCATCCTAGACTATAAGAGACCCTGCCTCAAAAACTCCAAAATAAAATATATCGAGAAGAAATGCTATCTGTCCCTGTTCTGCCTATCTGGTTGTATTCTCTTAAGTAAACCACTTAGTTTAAATTTGCTCTAGACAGTCTTTACTGTCCCTAATAATGTCAAGATTGTATGACTCAGCCCGGTTCAGCCATGTGCCCCTTTCATGCCTGTCACCACAGCTTTCTTGATGAGGAACACTTAGACAGTGGTTGGGACAATATTTAGCTTAGGGAATGTTTTCTGTGTAAATTATTTTAGCCGACCACTAGCTGTTAGGCCCTGCCTGCTCTGATGCGTCTCCACCTTGTAAACATACAAGCTTGGGGTGAACGGAAGGGGTGAGCAACGGACACATATCATCCTGTAAACTGGGGACAGGATCCAGCGTGTGACTGAGAAACCCCACATTTGCTGTGAACTTGAGCCACACTGCGGGTAAGCCACAATATCTGCACCTCGTTTTTCTTGATGTCCGGCCACAGTGAGCACTCAGAGTTCTAAGAGGGGATCTTAGGACCCTGAGATCTTAGGGTGTTGGTGCACTCCGTTTCATCGCAACACTCTGGTGTTCTATTTATTTCTCTCCGGGAACATTGACGGGGGGTGGAGGTGGGGGGGGGAGACACAATGTGATTGCTTGGCAGAATAGAAAACCCTTTTTGCCTCAGCTTCTCTTTTGGATAAAGAAGAGTCACTATTGTAAAGAAATAGACCAGACAGAAGCTGTGTCCCCAAGGGGACTATTTACTCCTCCAATGAGAATCAAATAAAGATAACATTATTTCTTAATATAATTGTAATTCAGTGGCTTGCATGCTTTAAAAAAAGGGTGAGCTGAAGACATGCGTACTATCATCAACATTTGCAGTGTTTCTGTCAAGAAGGCACCCACTGACACGAAGATGGCTACCTCCAAAACCTGGAAGGGCCAAGGGGCCCCCACAGAGCAGAAGACTTCAGCCAAGGTGCTTTTAAACACAATGTGCATATTCCGTGGCAGGGAACACTCTTCCATGCTGAACAGACCAGCCTTTCTAAGTCCAGCACTTGGTGAGGCCCATAGGAAATTCTACTCACGCCAGTTGGAAAAGAATGTTCCAATATGAACACTTGGAGAGGAAGTGTTCAACCACAGGAGACAGACTAAACAACAGAATTCCCGAAAGCGCTTGAGTCACACGTGTGTGCACGTCACATTCCACTTCCTTAGGGCCTGGGTTCCCTAGGACAGTAGGGTGCTGGGGAAGAGTTCAGACAGCCTACTCAATCCCTGGGCCAGAGAGATGCTTCTGCCACTTCAGGGCCAAAAGTCCTAACAGGGGAGCTGATACCTGCTGCTCTCCTGAGGTCACACAGTGTCAACTGGGACATTACCTCCAAAAGGAACCTTTTGTCAAGTCCATGTCATTAAGCAACTGTGTTTTCTAGCTATAAGAGACTTGGCCACAGGGGCAGACAGCCTGGTGTTGTTTACTGGCAGGCTTATGGCCTTGTAGCCAGCAAGGAGGGCCTGGGCTCTGGAGGGAAGAACTATCCTGTGTACCTTAGGATAGCTATTGACCCTCTAGGTGGCCATGGAAACCAGGCTGGGGTGTGAGTGCCATTGAAAGGGAAGATAAAGCTTTGCTGGTTGCTCAAAGAAGCCGGATTTCCTGGGAAGCTTGAGAAATTAGAAGTCAGGTCCCTACTTTCTTTTCAGGAACGAGAACCCCAAAGACAGTGGTTCTCAACCAAGGCTCTCTGTCCCCCTTCCCCATCCCTCACCCCCCACCAAAGGACATCAGACAATGTCTGGGGACATTTTTGATTTGTCACAACTCAGAGGGTAGTGGATAGGGGCCAGGGATGCTACACATCATCCACAGGTTGACCCCACAGCAGAAGAGCATCAGGCTCAAAATGTCAATAGTTCAGCAGACAGCGTCTTTGTGGGAGATATCGTCTGCAATCTGTGGGCTTCTGTTTTTGTATGGTTTGTATGTACAAGCCTATTCACATTCATGTGTTGCATGTAGAAACCTGAAGTTGGTATCAGGGTCTTGGTCACTCTCCACTTATTTATTGAGGCAGCATCCCTCACAACAGAACCCAGAGTGTACCGATCAGACCAGGCATAACTAGCCAACTTGCCCTGGCGATCCTGTCTCTGCCTTCCAAGCCTTGTGACTATGGCGGCCACCATGACTGCCTGGCCTTTGCATAGATCCTTGGGATTCAAACCCTCATAACTGTACTGCAGCTCTGTATCCGCCAGTGACACCTCATAGTATTTGTGTTTTTAACAAGTTCCCCAGACAATCTCGACGGACCTTGACTTGAGAACTCTGTACATGTCTTGGTACCCAGTCGAGAGATCAGGCAGGAAGGTGGTGAGGATGAAGGCAGTGGATGTGCTTGCAGATGTACCAAAAGCATCATTTGTGAAGACAGGTCCAACACACCCTTAATAAAGATACCACGGAGCTCTGGGACTGGGTAGGTGAGCGAGCCACCCAGAGCAGAAAGGTCAGAGCTCAGACATGTCACCCTCACTGCCAGTTATGCCTCCAGAGCTGTGGCCTCCTCTCATGGGCACCGTGTCTTAACTATGATTGTTGTAGGCTGATAATGGATGGGAAGTGGGAGATTTGTAAGCATGAATTTCTACTCCACGGCGTGCAATAGAACACAGGTCATGTGACAGGGTTTAGCAGAAACCCTGCTATCATATCTGCTATGGCTCAGGAGTAACAAGCCAAGAAATGCTTCTGTAGTCCTTGTCTGTCTGTCTGTCTGTCTGTCTGTCTGCCTGTCTCTCCTATCCTCACAAGCTGGATATTTGGGAAGAATCAATTCCCTTGCAGGTGGAAGGTGGAAGATGGAGGGAGGGAACCCAGAAGCAGGAACCTGAGCAAGTGACAATATTTCCTTGTTGTTCTGAGGCCAGTGGGGAATAGAGGGAGCCTATCATTTTCTTGAAACAGTTACAAAAATCCTCATGGCTAAAAGAAATAGGAAGAGACACAGAGTAAACTTTTCTTCACGCATCAGAATATAAGTTTTTTTTTTTTAAGGTACACAAAGTTTGGGTTGCCCTTTTTGCTGACTCCTCTTGTTATTTTTCCAAATTCAACTGAAATCACCGCCTTTCTCCTGAAATGCTATATTTCTAAGACATTTAACTTACACGCTAGTGTTGCCACAGTGATTAAATGTTAAACAAACTATTCCAGTCCTTTTATTTACAAGGACACAGGAGGTACTGGGCTAATCAAAAGAATCAACTTATTACCCTGACACGAATTTGAACATTATCTCATATTTCCATCATTATAATCTACTAACCCTCTACAACACTCTCTCGGTGCTTTGAGAGGTCAGTGTTACCATCACTGATGAAAACCATTACAATCCCTTGATACTGGTTGGAAGGAGGTGTGTGTGTGTGTGTCTGTGTGTGTGTGTGTGTAAGGGGAATGAACCAGAGACATGAGTTATGTGGGTGGGTGGGGGAATGAACTAGGGACATGAGTCGGGTATCTTTAGATAGTTGGTTTTGGATTGCCCAGACAGGTTCCCAAACCCAGTTTTACATACGCACTAAGTCCTTCCTCCCCAACCTCCCCTCTTGCACTTCCCAGGCCCTCTCTGTCTCTCTCTTCTATCACATTCACTTGCTGCTGTCTCAGCTCACTCCCATAGGGCTGGAACTGCCTGCGCCTGTCTTTGGTATCACAGTACCTGATAACTGTTGCCAAGGGGAATGTCACTCCATTTTCCATGTGGGAGAGCTCAGATTCTAGAGTGCTGTATCCAGTGAGGCTCAATACTCCTGAGGTTTTCAGAACCTCACCAACTGCAAGCCGTATGGGTTAACTGCTTGATCCTGACTTGAAGTTTTCCTGCCTGACTTTAATAAACTCTTTCAATGCTCCCTTGCTGCCTTATCATGGGTTTTATTGGTTTTAGCATAATAATAGAATGGCATGGCTTTCCTTGCCTGACCATGAAGAATCGGATGCCATAGAGCATCTTCCAAAGACTGAAGCTATCTACCACCTACACAGATACCTTGTCTCATGAAGGAGACTCTGACAGAAAGGCCACAGCCACTGATCCTATCCCCCCAAGGAACAGCAGAGTAGCTAGAAGCACTGAGTGGCATAGTACCCAAGCCACACGCAATTCTTACAACCCAGCTTTCATCATTCTCCCTGACCTTTTCCAGGAAACACAATGTGCTATATAGAAGCAGCAAATTATAAAAATGTGTTTGGCAGCCCAGATGTACCAGCACTGGATCAGATCTCAAGGCTGCTCCATTTCCAGTCTGGGGCTCCCATTCCCAAGCAAACGTTCTGTAAAGAAATCTACAAATGTTTTTGTGACTGGTGTCCTTGAGCAAGTGTTCTCAGTGCCTCTCCAGAGCCACATGGAGCACGTGCATGCTGGCAATAAATCATTCCTTTGGGTCTCTATCATAAGTTGGCTCTAATCCTCTTAATTCTGCACCTAATGAGGCATTGACTTGGCTAAACAACAACACAAAACCTGGGATAAGTCACATTTATTACGGTATGATATAGATACCAGCATCTGTGTGGAATTTCTGTTCGAGCTACAGGATCTTTATATGGAGATTATAAAGAATATATATTCTCCCGTGGTAGCAAAATCCAAATATCTTTAACATGCAGCTAGTAGTCATTTTCTAATCATACAGGAAAATCCACCCTTTGTTGACTTCACTAAACAGCACCAAGCATGGAATTGGGTGAAAGCTTTCCTCTCATCTTGAGTCAAGGGCGGTGAGTAGAGAAGGTAAACTGAGTCTCATGTCAAAGTTGATTTGTCTTTAAAACAGATGCTAAAGGTAGAAGCTTTTTTTGTTTTTTTGTTTTTTTAAGGCAGTCAAGTTGTATAATCTTCTGCCAGTTTTTAATGGAGTGTGGTAGTTTGAAGGAGAATGGGCCTCCCTAGGCTCACAGATCTGAATACTTGGTCACAAGGTAGAGGCTCTATTTGAAAGGATAAGGAAGTGTGACCTCGTTGGAGGAAGTGTGTTACTGGGATGAGCTTTGAGGTTCTCAGAAGCCCAAACCAGACCCGGGGGGCTCTCCTGCCACCAGTGGATCCTGACACAGGACCCTCAGCTCCTCCCACACCATGTCTGCCCGCATACCTCCTGCTTTCCACCATGGTGAAAATGAATGTAACTTATAAAACTATATGCGAGCTCCAATTAAATCCTTTCCTTTCCAAGGGTTGCCATGGTCATAGTGTCTTTTCACAGCACTGGAACCCTGACTAAGGGATGAAGCTAAATCTCAGATGAATTATGGAATAAGTACCAACGTTCCTATGATTTGAGATAGCAAACAGAACACTTGATGCCCAAGTATGAGATTGCCTTGAGTCCAACGGTTTTTAACTGACTGGCTCCTCCATCTGAGGGGAAGGGAGGGAGGGGGCTACAGTGCTTCTCTCAATGAACCCAGACCACAGCTTCGGAAACATTGGTATAACTAGTCCCTTTTATCTTAAGCAATTGCATAGCATGGGCTGGCTCGTTGCATATGTTCTTTTAGCATTCTTTCCATTCACCTCTCCACACAATTATGCTAGCCTAATTGTGTACCAATCGTTGGGCTCTTGTGCCAGACTCACGAGGCTCCTGATGGAGCAGCTCAGAAGGCAGCTCTGAGCACTTCCCCCCTTCTCAGTTATCTCTCTACCTGTCCCTGGTCTACACCCCAAGTTCTACCATACCCTGCAATCCAGCCGGGAAAAGGAACACACATGATTGGCAACAGAGAAGATAATTTCCATTGCATATTACTCCTCCCTCATAAATACCCCATCTACTCTGTCAGCTTCATCTTTCTAACAGTGGTATAGGGAGGCTGGGACTGGGGCAAACTGGTCCCCTGCAACCCAGACAGGACCTACTGTCCTAAGGCTGGGTGGTTCGCTTATTGACCACACCTGCTTTTCTTAATCCTTCTCTTGTTGAATATGAAATAGAAGACCCAAAGTATGTAAACAAATGCGCCTAACAATTCCATCTGCCACTGGCTAAATACTAATGTCTTATTTCAAAAAGGTTGGTAATTACAAAAACACTAAGTCATTCCCAAACATAGAACCCAGGACACAGGGAGGGGACATGTGGGTAGGGCCTCTTCTACTAAGCTGGCCAGGAGAGTCCTCTGCTCAGTGGGACCTTTTTGGCAAGTCTGAGGGCCAGGTTTGTACAAAAAAACTCAATCTGCTCTGGCAGTTTACCTCACAGACTTCTGCCAAGTTCAGGGTTCACAGACTCCAGAAGTCAGGGAGGCGGCAGGCACAATGCAAGCAGGGTAAGGGACCCCCTCACTCTCTGAACGAACCAGGGTTCATCTCTGTAAAAACAAATGCTTAGCTGCACTTCAGGTCCAATTAATCTTGAGTTAGCTCTACATTTAATAAAAATCAGAGTCAATTACCCTGTTCTGTCAGAGGCTCCAGACAGTGACATAGTACGTGGTGGTTTGGTTAAAACCTCTTCCCCCACGCTGCCCTGGTCTCCCCTTGATGCATCTGGGAGTCAAAAGCTATGATTGAATGAGCCTTCAGATGCACAGGTGTTCAGCTCACTGGGGACACCACACAACGATTCAAACGCAGCGGCCATTAGTGTCCAGTCTCATTCTTTTCATGGCCAGGAAAGGCTTCACAAGAACACTTCGGGACAAGAGCCCTTGTGGAATGGAGTGGGAGGGAAGAAAAGGTTATTGAAGACCCTCAACAGGGACAGTGTGTGCAGCAACTTCTGGAAGTAATCAGGAGGAGTGAGCCAAACAGCTGATTAACATCCAAGCCCAGACAGTCTTACATGGCCAAGTCCAGGAGATCTGACTGGTTGAAGCAGGTCCAGGAAGGAGACTAAATCAACCTGGGCCCATCGAAAGCACGGGGAGGTCAGTTTTAAGGTTTGCTCTTTGTTTTGTCTTTAGTAAGTGAGATTCCCCGATTACAGTCTAGTCAACGGGCAGTCAAATGCTACATCAAAGGAGACATGGTGATTTACAGCAAACGCATGGATCAAGGGTTCCTCTGGGTACCAACAAGCCCACACAGGCTCCTGCCAAATGAAGCCACCAAATGCCCGAGGTTGTGATCTGAACCAGGCAAATGTCCACGTGTCCCTTCCCAGAAGACTCCCACAATGTTCCCTAGTCCTGACAAGTATGAAAGTTGTTTTTAATATCTTTCAGTAAAAAGAATAGTGGAGTTTCAAGGCATTTGCTCATTGAAATATCTAGGGGTGATAAGTGGCTCAGATGTTCTCGAAGTCTTCCTTTCAAGTGATTTGTTTATGGATCCAAAATTTCTTCTTTAGTTACATGAAGGCAATTCCTGAGTGATCACTTATTTGCCGAAAGTAACTCAGCTCTAATTCGAGTTTAACCTCTGTTCTGACATATTCCAAGCACACAAATATATACACATAACACATACACTACCACACACACACCACACCACACACACACACACACACACACACACACACAGAGAGAGAGAGAGAGAGAGAGAGAGAGAGAGAGAGAGAGAGAGAGAGAGAGAG
>NC_034602.1:64970636-65014200 GCF_900095145.1 Mus pahari
GAGAGAGAGAGAGAGAGAGAACTATTGGCATCAAAACCCTCCCAATCAAAGGCATTGCCTACTATGGACCTTTAAAGTGATTGTCCAGACAGGGCCAGTGGCTTCTTGCAATCTGCTAGGGTACCCAGCACAGCAAGGTTACTCTTCTCCTTCTTCATGACTGACAGTAATTAGTATTTAGGCTTCACTGTGCCTGCTAGAGACACTCACTACACAAGTCACCCTGGCCTTGTAGTTAGAAGCAGACATTTAGTACTTTCCTTTGCTCCAACAACTTTTACTCTGGGCACTAACACTAAGCCAAAGGCTGTCTGAATAACGCCAAGTGACGATGAATGCTCATCTGGACACGCAGCCACACCAAGCCCTAAGCTGAGGGCCACTCTGCCTTGTCAGAGCAGCCCGTTAGGCCTACAAGTAACTGCAGTGTAAACAAAGCTGTCTATGGAGGGGTCACTGGTAAGAGCAGTTACAGATTGGAGTGTCCTCCTGTGATAGGGTCAAACATTTGAGTAAAATAAGAGCATTGGACTTGATTCTGAAAACAAATGTCAAAAGACCATGTTCTATGATTTCAGGACTTCCTAGTGGGGAGGCATTATAGGCACCATAGGCATGTCAGTACACCGTTAGCAACTGGGCCGAGTTCAGCAAAGTGTTCTCTAAATTCATGCTGACTTGGCCAGGCCTTGCAAGAAACAAACAAACAAACAAAAAACTTCAAAGACAAGGTTGGGTTGAATAATAGTTATTTCTCGGAGGAAGGGCAAATATGAATGCCAAACTATGCCCACAGAGGAACAGTCTGCTTTGAGAGACTTAGTAGCTTCGGTGAAGCAGATCTGAGCAGCAAATTCCATCGCTCTTTCTTTGCAAAAAGAAATTTATAGCTCATGTTTCTTGTTTCATTCTGGTTTTGAAGTGTTTATATCAAGTGCAAAGAGCAGACACCTCTCCGGTCATGTGTCAGAAGCCCTTAGGATCACCAAATAGTTTGGCAAACTAGAGGCAAGAAGAGCAAGAAGCTAGGACCACGGCCTGTACCAATGAAGCTCTACAGAGAGAAAAAACAAGCAAACAAACAAACATCTAAAAAAAAAAAAAACAACCCCAAAACACTCAGGGTGGAAACAAAAGCATCGATTTAGGAACTGCTCAAAAAAACTGGTAAGCTCACTTCGAGTAGTAAACAAGTTAGGTCAAGCAGCTTGAAAGGACAATGACTTACAAGTAAAAGGGATAATTTTTTTTTTAAAGGGACAAATATTGAAATGAAAATTTATCTCACCCCACCCCTAAAAATAAATTCTTTAGGAGTGCACATAAGAGAAATCAGGAGACTTATGAACCAGTTTAGATAAGTTTGGACTAAAAACTAGGTAAAGAAATATTTGGCAAGTATGAGGACACATAAATCAGCTGGACCAGATGACACAGGGCCCCAGGGAGCGCAGGAATTTAACTAATATGCTTACCGAACGATGGTGTAGTAAAAATGAATAATTATTTCTGAAAAATTGCCTTACACTCAGGGGATGTCAGACAATTGGAAAAGGCCCAACAACATGTGCTATTGATACAGAAAGAAACAAAAGGGAAGAATAGTTTAAAAAAACCAGTGATTGATGTATGCTGTAGTGGATTTAAAAATCAAGGGAACAATATAAGGGAAGTAAAAAATTTTAAAGTTAGAAAAAAAAAATCCAAGGATGAATAAACAGAGAAAAAGCTGTAGGTCATCGGCTCACACACCCCAACACGCCTAGGGGAGTGTCTTGAAGATTTCAACGCTGTGCTGGATGTTATTAAGAATACAAGGGATGGGGCGGGGGGATTTAGGATGGCTGTGCAGTATCTCAGGAAGGAGCTCACTGTCATCGTTAGTCTGAAGATTCAATCATGGGGGAAGACAGATGAGAATTACAGAATCACAAATACGGTATTGAGCTGCCTAGCTGTCCTAAGGTTTCTACAACCTGCCATCATGCGGATATAACCCAAAAGGTGGATGACCCTTAAGTGTTACAAAATTTATGGATCATACTCAGGTGGGGAATTCCCCCAAAGACTTGAGAGGAAGGAGGAGGGGGAAAGTAAGTAAACTTGGCAACATTTGGACAAGGGGTGAGCCAAAAGAACTCGCTAGAAACAGATATGACCGGGCTGGGGGGAAAATTGAAAGCAGCACTATTTGGAAATGAGAGCGTTAGCCACGAACTCCCACCAAGCAGGTATGAGATGCACGAGATGGAAGGCAGGCTTTAATGTTCATGACTCTGTCAAAATCTATGTTTAGAGCACATGACCCCAGAGTGACGTTTAGCCTGGAAGGGAAAACACCACCCTCTTTGCTCCTAGAGTGATGAAGCAAAGGTGAAAACAAGGAGAAGTGACAGGGGCCAACACTCAGGACCAGACGGCGGCAGCTGTCTTGGCACTGCTTGCTCTAACTCATTACTCTTGGGAACATGGGATGCAGGAGTCATCTTGCATATGTACTTTATAGATGTGGACTTAGGTATCCAGAAGGCACAACTGTGTGTCCATGCACCTTGACATTAGATGTTGTTCCTGATCCCTCCTGTTCTGCCTTCTAGCATCCGCTCAGACATTCCTTTTTTTCCCTCCCAAGGTCTTCATGAGGAAAGGACTTCTCTTTCCCCAAGGTTCTGCATGCTTGCCCTTCATTACTGAGTAACCCCGAGTCCAGAGCATACCTGATGGTCCACAAGTATTTGATAATACTTATTACTAAATTGTCCCCTTCCTAGGAGTGAGTGACTCCTTTTTACCAAGCACAAACTCTTTATTCATCTACAAGGGGTGGGGGTGGTGCCTGGGTTGAAAACCAACACTTAGAAAACATTAAGAGCAAACAGAACCAGAACGTATGAGAAAAGCGATAGGAAGCATCTTGCCGGTTTGTTTTCTAGAACATTCCTTTACATCCACTAGCTAAGAAAAGGCCACGTTTTAACTGATAGACATTCCTTGTCTTTGCTGAATGTCTAGCAGACGTTAAAGCAAATGACCTCAAGTGCTAGAGAGTGTGAAGAAAAAGGAATTGGACCCCTCAGCCCAACGCTGTTGCCCTCCCCAGGGAAGAAAGAGGTGTGAGGGAGACAGTTCCCACAAGTCACCTGAAAAGTGACCGGTCACTTTTTATGACATCGAGCAACTGAATGAAAGACTGGGGAGGGGGGGGGGAACAAAACCAACCCCAAACCCCAAACAAAAATCAAACAAACCACATTTCCCGTTATCTTGCGATTAAAGAGGCACTGTCTGATTTTAAAGAACACCCTGTTCTTCCTAGTCTCCTTCGCCTCTCCGGTCCAATTTTTAAGCCCTGGATACAATTTCTCAAGGTTCCAAAGCAAATGGTGAGTATCCAGGGGCCTTCATGGGGGCGGGAGGATCAGCATCATCTCTCACTGAGTTCCGAATCCTTCCGTGATGTCTCAAGAAATTCTGGTTCCCTGATGAGCGGAACCCAAGGAGACCAAGGAGGACTTGCAAGGAAGACCCTCGAGTCAGAACATACCAACCTTCATGTGCTTTAAAAAAAAAAAAAATTCTCAGGGAGTGAAGGAAAGGAGTTGGCTTATAATGCAGTGGGAGTGGAGACACAACAGCTGGCACAGAGGGATGATGCCTACGTGTAGGCCGTGAGCTCGGGTGTCACTGCTGGGTCCTCACAACCCTCACCGGTACAGCAGTCACCACAGATCCTAGGAGTTGGGGCCACTGCCCAAGGACATGCACTTAAAGCATGGCGGAGTCTAGTCTGCCTAGCTTCAGTTTATGTGAGTGTTCATTCTAGAGTACCATAGCCAAGTCATCATCAAGGTTTGTGTCACAGGGAAGATAGACCTCTATCCTGCTGGTGGTGACCAGATACTTAACATTTTAAAATTATTTTATGTGTGTGTGTGTGTGTGTGTGTGTGTGTGTGTGTAGACCTGAGATGTCATTCCTCAGGAGCCATTTACCTTGATTTTTTGAAACAGGGTCTCTCACTGGGACCTGGCACTCATCAATTAGGCTAAACTGGCTGCCCCCCCAAAGCCCCAGGGGTCCTCCTGTCTCTGCCTTCCCAGAAGCAGTTTATAAAAGTCAATGCAGTGACGTCAGCCCAGCTTCTCAAGTGGCTGCTGGGCTTGAACTAAGGTCCTCACAGCTAGTCCCGCCAGATGTACTCTTCACAAAAACTGTGGTGACATCGTCTAAGAGTGAAAGACGACCCCAACACGTGTTCAATAGAGGTTGATCCTCTTTAATCTATCATCAATGAGCTCATAAGACCAAAAATATTTGTGGCTGACCACTTTAATGAATGTCATTGGGACTAAGGCAAGATGAAAAGATGTAGAAATTTTTGAGGGAACATGAGAAGAGAAAGGAGCCTCTCATTTTAGAGTCAGGTTAAAGTCTTTTGCCAGCAAAGAACCAAGAATCTCAGCATATAGAGGTGCTGGCTATTCACACCACTCAGGGAACGCACTCCCTGCCCTGTGTAAACTTTGTAAACTTTGTAAACTTTGTAAACCCTCAAGGCAAGAAGTGACCAGACCCTTCCCTGAACTTTCCCTAACTGTCAGAATGCCCTTTCCCACTTTGGTAACTGTCACCAAAGTCATTTACAGCCCCTCAATAGGACCCTTCCCAGATTATGCTAATTTTAGGTGAAAAGTCTAAACAGGAAAACATACCAATCCCCGAGCTTCCCCAAGCCCAGGACTTGAAATCCCACCAATCCTCACTTTGGAAATCTTGGCCCTAGAAGGCGCCTCCCCCCCAACCCTATGTAAAGGCTGTGTCTGCTCAGTTCCCTGATCTCCTCTCAGGGGGCAGAGAAAGTTTGTTGTCTGGTATGACTCTCTCATCGGAAGAAGCCCAGAGGCAATGACGAGAAGAAGGAAGAAGTGGAGTTGGGTCTGAGCCCCCTCAGCCCCCTCAGCCCCCTCTGCCCTGCTGGGAATGCCTTCCCCCTGGGAGCTGCAAGTTCTCCTGAGGAGACTTCCTCTCAGAGCTATGTAGTTCCTGGGCTCCCTTGTCTCAGGATTCCCTTCCTTAGGGATACCTTCTCCCCTCAGAACTGTGTAATTCCTGGGCTTCTGAGTCCAGCGTGTCTTCCCTTCTGAGCAGGAAGTCCAACAATATTAATTTTACACAGAGATATTTTCAAATAGTAATATTAAAATGGAGGTTTAAAAAAACCAGGTGTATCCCCTGAACATCTATGACCTGAGTTTTCTGGAAATCTCACAAAGAAGACTGGTAAACAGATAAGATAGCACGCGTGCGCGCGCGCGTGCACACACACACACATACACACACACAGAGGCACACATGCACACATGCGCACATGCGCACACGCGTACACATGTGCGCACACAAACACACACCCTGTCCAACGTACCCTGGAACAAGTTTTTTAAATTTTGTTTAATTTTCACAGAGACCCTTGGAAAATAAACTGCTTTAGAACTCAACATACCACATATATGACTATTGTAAAGATATTAAAATGTGACTCTCATGAAAAATGCCTACCCCATATGGGTACGTCTTCTTCTTTCTATAAGAGCCTCTCTATTAAACCCTTGCTGCTTAAACCCATGTTAAAAATTCCCTTTAACAAACTTCTGACTCTGATTTATTAATGCCTGATCCTGACATTTCTTTTCACTGTAAAGTTAAGAATCTGCCTTGATATTTTTCCTAAATGGGAGAAGAGATCCTTTGGCCACATTCAAGTCTACAGCTTTATTACCATCAGATAGCCCCAGGTTGTAGTTGTACAAAATTGGACAGAGAATTCCCATGATGCCCTTTTCTGAGCATGCCCAGGAAGTCAGACTCCATCTGATGATACTCAAGTTTCTCATGGGTTATGTGTGTCACACCTGTGGTATTATGTTGCCCAAAGATGTTAGCCAAAGAAATGCTAACAACTCATTTTATTGCTCCTGAGGGTGTATGTCATACAATAACAAATGCATCGTATGCAGCAAAATGCCATGACTTAGTCAGGGTCACATGGCCTGTCACTGAGAGGACTGAGTCACTTGGGTAAACCATAATGCCTCAGTTTCTCCCTTTATAAAACAAGTTGTTGAATTACCTCCAAGATCCCTGGAGGCTCTAAATAGCTACAGTGCTGGGCCACAGGTGTCACTAGACTCCACCAGCGTCCAAGGAATGTGCTGGCTTGAGGCATCTCCTTCTAACTGAGGAAGGGGCAGATAGATGGGGATGAGGAAGCAGATGCTACGGTGTCAAGGTAACCAGAAGGGAGCCGAATAGCTGAGGAGTGACTCCTCAGGAGGAAGAGAGGTGTGGTCCAGGATCCGTGGCCGAAGCTAAGCAGCGAGACAAGCGTGGCCCTAGTCTGCTGACAAACAGCTCAGGCCTCTCTGAAGATGTCACCCTGTCCCGGCTCCAGAAGTCACACCTCGCTAGTAAAGCAAGGAAGGAGGGGCCGTGTCACCAATCCCTCTTCTCTGATCTCTGCTTACCCATGCTCAACAGGGACAAGGCTGGGTTCCAAATTTCACCAAGTCACAGACATTGGTAATTGTGAAATGTGTTATTATTTTACAAATCATCAAGAACAGCCGGGCCGCTTTTCTTTGTGTGTTTCAGAGATATTAAGATGTTTTGGGATTGTACATTTTAGGGGTGCAAACTCCACAACATAAGGGCTTCCTCTGTGCCAGGCACTGTATTAAATACTTCATGTTTTATTCAGTGCTCACAACAACCTGTGAGGTAGGTGTTGTTACCTTCCTCTCTTTGTGAGAAAAGCTGAGGGAGGCTGAGCAACTTGCCCCAAATTGCCCCAAAGGGTATTTCTGGTACCCATTCATCAAGTCATCCCACCCGCCTCTTCTCATTAGGACCACCTGGTGACAAACCAACTCTCCCTGTGGCTTCCTCCATTCTCACTGTTTGGGTAGAGTTACTTAGTGACGGGAGAGGCTTGGGAAGGGTGCCCAGGCCCTGAGGAGAACAAGCAAGAATGAAACAGGAGAAATGGGCCTGAAGGGACCACCAAGCCTGCTTCTCTGGAAGAATGCAGGGGAACAAGAAAGCCAGAGTCAGGCGGAAAGTTTCCTGGGCGATAGCAAGATCACCATGAGGCTGAGCCTGGCTCGGGGTTCCTGGGACACGAATGGTTCAAGAGCTCAGCTGGGCTTAGAAGTGTTATCACTTGTGTTCTTGCTTAAATACATTCCAGTCTCAGCACACCTAGCTCCTGCTGAGCCACCCTGGATGTCACCAGGGGAGAGAGGCCCCTATAAGAAAAGGACAGTTCTTTTCCTCTCCTAGGGACAATGACTAAGAAAAAAAAGGATGTTTGCTGGTTTAGTCTGGAAGTTTTATTTGGCCTGTGAAATCGGGACATTTCCTGCCTGCTCCTTCCAAGACCCACCCCAGATTGTTGGGGAGAAATTGTCCTCTGTTAACCTGAGAATGTTGTGTTCTTCTGCCAAGGAGTCCAGAGAACGTCTTTCTCAAGTGGCAGTCACCAAAGTGTGAGTAAGGGACTAGGGAGAGGGTGAGGGGAGGCTGCACTAAAACTCTAGCAAGTTCTTGGGTCTTTTAAAATGGTTTTGTCCATGTTCAATAATGCATTTATTAATGTAGTAGATGAGCAAAACATATAGAATCCTATAGTATGATAATACATAGAAACCATGTACTGATGAACTATATTACTAGTTATATAAATATATATCTGTGATAGTATATATGGAAATATAGGCATATGTCCATGAAGCTATATATAGCTCTGTAGAGAGCTAACTATACTCAACAGGCATATGAATATATTCTTCACTGCTATAAGCCTATGATTTTAAAATTAGGAAACTATTATCCTGGGATAAAGATACTTCTGGCTTTGTGCTCTTTAAGGTCTCTCTAAATACCTTGGGTGACTTTGTCACCAACAAATTGAACTCAGATAAAATGGCAGGTAGATTCACAAGGACTTTCGCATGCAATGCTTTGGGTCTTTCCTTAGGATTTCTTCTGCTTGGATGGTAACTTAGAATCCCTATCAGTCTAACATTTGTACTTTGTCAAAGCTATGTTTCTCTAAATTCACTTTAACGACACTTTTCCATCCATGCAGCGTGAATGAGGAGGAGAGGGGGAGAAGGAGAAAGAGTGAAAGACGACTTAGGTAGCAAGCTGCAAACAAACTGCCATAAGAAATATAATGAAATGGAAGAGAAAATTGGAACTGACTGGTTATTTGATGTCAAGGAATTATAGTTCCCTGTCTGTGTGTAACATTAGTGTTGTGGACACATTTCTTCACAATTGACCCCTTTCTTGGGAGTGGTAGCACATGGCTACAACCCAAGCACTGGGGAGGGGAGGTAGGAGGAACCTGAGTTCAAGGCCAGCCTGGGCTTTATGGTGATTTCCCCTCTTAGAAAATAAAACCAGCAACAAAAAAAGTACAAAACAAGACAAAAACCCCAAACTAAACAAAACCATCTCTTAAAGATGAAGTGCTGAAATATTTACAGATTAAAAATGATAATCATGTCTACGATTTGCTGCCAACAATTCAAGGGCACACAGATGAAAGCGATCTGACCATGGACTGAGAAAGATGGAGGTGAGGGGCCCAGAAGCTGTTTATTTTCTTCTTTCCTTTTGTTGTCCAAAGTTTTCCACCAGAGCAAGTTAAAATGAAGGTGAGGAAAAAAAAAAAAAAAAAGCAAACCTGAACCTATAGGACAACTGAAGATGTCCTAACCTTGCCTGGCAGAGTCACATGACTAGAAAGATGAGCACAGCTGGCCAAACCTTGAAAAGAATCTTGAAACTGCTGGGTTTGGATGGATTAGAGGTTTTTCAAGAAGAACATTTTATACCAGACAGTGAAGAGTTAGGAAACAGAATTGCTTCACTACTCACAAAAGAGAACGTGTGGATTACCAAGGAGAAAAAAAAAAAACACACAAAAAACAAAACAAAACAAAAAACATGGAACAAGGTCGCCATGCTCTGTGGACATCAAAGAATCAGTACAAAGAAGCCTTCAATGAGCCTAGTGTAAATGGACCAGAAATATACAGCTTCCATTTCCGTCCAAATCTCTAAGTCTAAAACTTAAAGATAAATGGGAAAGCATGTGTTGAAGGCTGGGTATAGAGTTCAGTGGAAGAACACTTGCCTAATGTGGGAGGCCTGGGTTTCCTGCCTCAGAACTGCCCCATGACTGAAATGCTTTGAAGACATTCACTGAGCCCCAAAAACGCTCTCCTCTAAACTGATCTTTACCCTTGTTGGAACACGATGATGTCCCTACCTCAGACCCTACTTTACTTGTAAACTTTATCTCCTTCCATTTGGGGCCTATCAAAACTTCACCTCAGCTATTCAAAACATATAAGCAAGAAAAATCCAGATAACTTTTCCTCCCTCCCCTTTCAAGATCAGTGAAAAAGAAACAATTTTTTTTTTTTTTGAGATTCGGTAGGGACAACATTTGCAGGCAAATCCATAAAGCTAAGTCAGATAATGTGGACTTTAAATGTGTTGGGGGGCCAATAACACAGCAGCAATGGGGAAGAAATAGATGCTGAAGTCACTCCTCTTGTTCCGCCTCTTCCTCCTCCACCCACGGTAGAATACAACTGCAGTAATCTAGATGTACCCGAATGGATCTCTAGTCACACGAAGCCCCAAAGAGGATGCTTCCCTGCTTTCTATAGTCCATGGACCAACAGCTGATGTCAGCAAGGGTGGAAAAAGAAACACAGTGATTACCGATGTAAGACCTTGACCTAGAAAAGGGAGAGCCAGTAGCCGGACCACCTAGTGAGTGACAGACAAAACTAAGGCAGGCAGTCTTCTCGCTTTCAAGCCCAGAAAGCCCAACTATATTTGACTGACAGCTCTTTGGCCCGAGAGCCCCAAAGCAATGTCTCTGGTGCAGATTGTCAGTGTGACTCGTCAGAGATGTGCTTGGCAGTTTACCCTGAGAAAGTTCTTCTAGGGAGGTGGTGGGTGCTTAGTGTCCTTGGTCCTAAGACACTTGGTGGGCAAGCGGCATCCCCGTGCCCTTGACTTCTGGACTGGACTCAGTTTTCAAGGCTACACACAGCATTCCCACCTCTCTTGCTGCTCTCAGCAGTTTCTCCAGGAGACCTTGCCCCTCCACAACCTTAAACGATTGAAGCAGCAAATTTAGAATACCTCTGCTTCTCCAGCACACACAGTTCTGGCGGCTCAGACCACTCTCATGTAGAATGACTATCTCACGGAGGCCAGGGACTAGGGAGTAACTTCTCTCTCCAGATCCTGGAAATGGCTACTATGGATAGTGAGTGGCTCCACTTCCAAATCAAACATATTTATCTGACTCCAGGGTAGAGGGAGAGGGTGCACTTCGGCTTCCTGAGAAGTTGCAGAGCTAAGCAATAACACTAATTTCATGGACCTGTGTTCCAGTAACCGTGCTGAACTGCCCTGTGGAGGACTCCCTACAGCAGAGTTAATGTGCTTTGAAAGGAGACTTTGAAAGTAGAAGAAGCCTTTCAATTTTCAGTCCATTTTCTTCAGGCTTTGCTGTGGGCACTGAGATACACGTCTTACTCTAAGCGTCAACACTTTTCCCTGGAGTTCTTGCTAAACTAAAGAATTGTTACAAATGCCACAGTAGGTCCCTGAGCGGGTAGTGCCTACTTCAGTTCTGCAAGTTCAGAGCTGTGTTCTGGAACATCTGAGAGGGGCTTAGCTTGGGTTATGATGAACAATTTACAACTTGCTTATACATTTTTTTTTTTTTATTGCAGCGTGTCCTGATAATGGATGGGCCAAGATGGGAAATGACCCCACTCAGTTTCGGTCCTCCACGCTTCAGTTGTTCAGGAGGTGGGCATGCGGACGGTCATGAGCATCCCTCAAACACTGGTGAGTAGAACTCTAAGTCCTTAGTGACGCTCAGAAAGGAGGTCACAGACACACCAGACATAGAGGTGGCTTTCAACAGAGAAGTCAGGAGATGATGGCTTCCGGCCAGAACAAAGGACTCTTGAATGACTGCCACAGACTCACCTGGGAAAGCTTGATCCCTATAGAAATGGGAAATGGTGGCCCACGTGGGTGATCTGGATAAGTCAAGGAGGAAAACGGCGGCTCCATCCCAAAAGAGGTACATCTTACTAGGATTGAGTTAAAGCCAAGAATCATGAACTTTAAAACGCACTCTGGGTGGTCCTGAGAACCCACCTATTCTCAGGCCCCTGTGTATATACATGTCCCTACATGCTCCCTCTCCACAGGCTGGAGAGGAGAAAACTCAAGGGATGCTCTTAGTAGGGAGGTTCTTGCCTGTGTTCTCTTTGGGGGTCTAAGGTCAGAGAAAGAAGCTTTTAGCCCAGTACTGCTGCGTAGACGGTTGTGGGTCTGTGGTACCAAGGGAAGGGCAGAGCCCAGGTCCCCTCTCACAACCACGCATCTCCAGCCTCAGGACTCACTTCAACAGTTTATTTTCTAGGAGTGCCCTAGGTTCCCTGCCTCCAATTACAGATTGTCACCCAGTACCTTGGCTTTAGGATTCTTCTGCTGGGTTCCCCCCTCCTGTAAGCTAAGGAAGGCAATAAGTGACTGGCAGTGATTGGGCTTCAAGAAGGACCTAGTTGCCAGTCAGAAACTCTGTCCCGGGGGTCAAACTGAACATACACAATCTGCTGGCTGGGACACAGTATTGTTGCTTGGGATTAAATTAGTTTTAAATTAAATTTGAATGCACATAATGAATTACACACACACACACACACACACACACACACACACACTTTAATATACATTCTGTAGGTGGCCGTGGACCTCTGCCTTCTACCTAAGTGACTTCTATATGAAACATTTCCTACCTGGTTCTTGTAGGTGTGAGTTGGAACAGTCCTGGACTGAATTTTGAAACATTTGCTGACTAGCTCCAGTGTCCTAGGTAGGTCCCCAGTGGTGCTGAGAACTTGGTGCTAGAGAGAAGGGGACTCAGGGGAGATTCTGCATGTGGAAGCTGAGAGGACACAGAACAAACTTCATCCAGGTGATAGAGCCAAGGGCAGAGGGAAGGGAAGCCAGCCAATCCCCATGGTTCTGTCTCTGAGGTCCGGGTGCCTGTGGTAGACAGGAGATCAAAGTTCTTCATCTCAAGGACACGGAGTTACCTCCTGCTATCTCTGCTCTGGAGTATTAAACGCCTAGCAGTCCCCTCATGGCTGGGAATTAAATTGTCCAAGTTTTGTACTACTACTACTACTAATAATAATAATAATAATAACCAGGGTTTGATAATAACCACCACTACTTGCCATTTGGAACTGCTCTTGAGACCCCATTTGAACCCCAATTCCTACCTATTCTTCAAGGCTCAGCTCACACCCCAAAGTTCTCTGAAAACCAGAAGTGGACAATTTTGTTTTTTTACTTCCTCAGTAACTGGAAACTTCTAACAAGTTCTGACCAAAATGCCTTTAGAAATGTTATCCTAGAAATTCTGTAGCATCAGGCTTTCTGGGGAGCTTCAGAGCGAGCTACTCTGTCCACTCAGATAAGCCGAGAGACTTTGCCTCAGGGTTCATATCTGTATAGGAAGAACATTGATACACTAAAATGAAAAGCTTTCCTTTAACAAGGTTGTTAAGACTGAGAGAAGCTAAATCGAGGGGCGCTTCTATAGCATCTAAAGTAGGCCAAAGGGTGGGCACCCAAAGATAACTCCACTCAGAATTGTGAACATGACCTTATTTAGATAAAATACCCTACCTAGGACTGAAATTAAACTAGGCCAAGGGTCTCAAGATATGACCATGCTGATTATCTAGCTGGGTCCAAGCATGGTGGCAATATCCTTATGAGAAGAGGGGGAGGGGGGCTAGGATGCTGTGGCTTCCTAGCATGTTCAAGGTCCTAGGTGTGGTACCCAGTACTGCTGGTAAACTTGGGGGAAAAAAAAAAGGAGGAAGAGGAGGGAAAGAGACATAAACAGAATTGGAAAGGAAGCGAAGGTCTCATGCATACAGAAAGGGAAACTACAGTTTCAAAGCTTAGAACATTAGAGCCAGCAGACACCGAGGACTACGGGAAGGCTTTCCCCTACAGCTTGACAGTGGGCGTGGACTCCAAAACAGCAAGAAAAAATAAGTATCTAGAGGCCCAGTTTGTGGACGTTCGTTTCAGCAGTCTCGAGAAACTAACACAGTGATTGGCAAGGATGCAGGTGGGTGGGGTGGACAGAAAGGATGAACGGGGCCCTGGATTCCAGAGACTGAAACCTCAGCCATCATCAGGAGGCAAAGGGGAGCTCTGCCACTCTACAGGGTCAAGAAAGGCTTTTGCAACGTCATAATCTTCCCAGAGGCCCTCACAGCCCAAGATAAAGCCACACACTTTTCTCTTTGAGCCTTCTGATCTCAGGTGATCCAGCGTTACTTTTCAGTTAAGCGGACCAGGCACTCCCAGTACGCAGCATCTGTAAAATAAATGACTTGCCTCAAGTGTCTTTTTCTACTTGTCAAGCATTCACTGAGTAGCTACTGCCTTTGACAGACTGATTAGTGGGAATAAGTACAAAGACGACTGATTGTCTCCATACATCCATGATTGGTATTGCAACGTAGGTAAGCTTTTCTCACCAGAGCTCTCTGAACCCTGTTTAGATTCTCTTGTTCTCTGTCCTGACCCTGGACATCCCAGCACCCAGGGAACTGAGACAGGAGAATGAGAGTTCTGGGGCAGCCTGGTTTATACAGAAAGATCCCATCCCTGGGCGGCGGGGGGTGGGGTGGGGTGGGGTGGGGGTGGAAATCATTCTTACTGTAGTTTCTGTCTGGTTACCATGGAGGAATTTTGTAAATACTGTAAACTGTATCCTCTGTGTCTGGTGGAAAACAGCCATAGTAGTCAGTAATTCTTTCAAGAAAGGAGCCAGAAAAATACTTAAAGTTATGGGCCTAAGTCATTTCCTCTCATAAAATAGATCCTAGTCATATAGGAAAGTATATTTATATTTTAGAAGTACACTGTGAAGTAGTTGAGGGTGAAATTTTATGACAGCATAATTTACCCAAGACTATTTTAAAGATATACATATATATGTATATGTGCTCATCTGTGTGTGTGTGTGTGTTTGTGTGTGTTTGCATGTATTTTTGAGGCAGGGTCCTGCTATGAAGTTACATAGGCTTGGATGGCCTGGAGCTTGCTAAAATATTAGTCTTGTGATTGATATGATGGGAATATAGGCATCAAAATGGCACAGTTCTTTATTTTCTATAGGTTTAAAAATAATCCAAAACAAAAGTAAAACTTACACTTCTAAATGCATAAGATTATCTTTCTCTCTTACTGAAACTGCACCCATTTTCAGGTATCAGCTCTGAAGCAATAGAAATCCCTTATACAAGATGCACATGTCTACTTGCAAGCTCTGGTCTTAATTGCTCTCTTAGTTCTTTTTATGGAAAGGGGAAGAAGTCACATCTATCAAGAAAAGGCTAAGCACGAGCACACACACGGGAACACACACACACACACACACACACACACACACACACACAAGCAGCTTTAGCACAGAAGTGGGGAAATACATGTTGGAGAAGCAGCACACCCATTAAAATGATGTTTTCTATTAAGTCACAAAGCACTAAGCCTGCTGCTTCAACTGCTGTAAGGCATTTTATTCATGCACAAGCAGTCTATGTAGAATTACTGCCAGAAACAAATCCAGCTAGGAAAGTGACTCAGAAACTTCCTCCATCCATTACACACACACACACACACACACACACACACACACACACACACACACACACACACACGGAGTTGTGGGCACTGAGAGGGGACTCACAGTTCCGAGTACAGGAAGTGCAGGTTGCCCACATTGTCAATGTAGTTAGCTGGACTCAGCCAGGGCAGGACCAGAAGCAGCAGCGCCTTCATTTTCCGAGCAGTCTGCCACCTTCCTCCTGACCACCTCCTGCCAGCCCAGTGTAGCCTCTTTAAGCAAATCTATTCATTTCCCCACAATCAGAAGATAATAATGCACCCGACTTGGAGCGTGTCGATTAAGGCATACTATAAATCATGAGCCTGTAAGAGGATTAGCTCTGGTCATCTCCGATAAAGCGATGGGAGGCCGGAGAGACCCACCATGGTTGGCAAGAACACTTAGGCTGAAGGCAGCAGGCTGATGAATGCCTGGGAGAGGGATGGGCCCCTCCTGCAGGATTCGGACTGGCTCTCCCGAAGCAGCTGGTACGTTTACATCACTGGCCTGGAACAGCCTGGCTGGGAGTGAGGCTGTGTTGGAAGAGGGCACGGGCATGGCACATTCAACTCCACTCCACATGGGTGAATGCGTGAATAATCAAAAGCCATACTGCAGCCTGCTGCAGAGAGATGCTCAAAATAGCCTCTCGGGAGCCAAGCCTGGAGTCTCTCAGCTCTGTGATGTTGATTCCCAGGAGGTGCGGAAGGAGGAACCACCCCTCCTGAGCATGGATGCTTTACCCTTCTCCATCCTGACACAGAATGATGCCTGTGGCCAGTTGTGAGGCAGCCTCTCCAGAAGACCAGACTGTTTTCTTTGAGAATTCTAATGAGCCCAAATAGACAGCGGTGCTGTGAGAAGGGAGTCACCCTCGCTCTTCCCTGTGGACCAAGCTCTGGCATCTGTTGCAGTACCTGAACGTCAGTTACTGACATGACATTAATATACATCTTTGCTTGTGGGGACCTGACCCTATTACTTCCTCCAGCTTAAAGTTGGATGGAGATTACGTGCCTTGACTCTGACAGCCAAGACACTCCCAAGACTCCATATTCAACATGTATCTTGCCAACTCCAAGGGCTAAGTCGTCAGAGAAATGGCTCAAAGGGACAGTTAAATTCTGGATTAATGGCCTGCACTTGCAAGGCAGAGGAGGAAGAGGAGGAAAAGGAGCACAGGAGGGTCTACATGTTGGGGGGAGGGGAACTGCAGTCAGCTCTACGGTGTCTGAGAGTTTGACATCAGAATTGGGTATCAAGGCGAGGCAGGCTGAGAGCAATGAAACGGAGCGGAGCTTTGCCTGCGCACTGAACGTGCATAGTCTAGATCAGACATAAGCACTTCGGATAGAGTCCGACATATTCATGGCTAATCTCGCCGAGGCCCAAATTGAACTTGAATTCTCTGGCAGGCAGGGAAGGCTGGTATGCAGGAGTGAGTCAGAGCTGGTGAAGAGCAAGCAGTAAGGAGGAAGCTGGAGGTGACAAGCTGGGGAATGGAATCCCAGCTCTGTCTCATGCTGGGTGTCATAGCCATGCTGTCCACCTCTCTGAACTTCCTCCTCTGTAGGAGAGCGTCGGCAACGAGAAACCGCATTCTAACTCGGAGCATTGCTACGGAGGCAGAACCAAATTATGCCTATGTCCATCAGTAATCACTGGTGATGCTTAGTCATAGTGGCTCATCTATCCTTGTCTCATTTTTTTTTCCCTCTTCCCTCCTAGACGGAGAAGGATGCTATGCTGCCATCTT
The DNA here is from genome assembly GCF_900095145.1 of Mus pahari. NCBI lineage: Eukaryota > Metazoa > Chordata > Mammalia > Rodentia > Muridae > Mus > Mus pahari. The sequence continues at coordinate 64,987,196 of NC_034602.1, forward strand.
TTTCTAAATGTGGGTTTGAGCAAGTTCTGGTACAATCTCTTCTTACACATGCATACCCTAGAGCGTGATCCCTGACTCGCATGCAGCATGCTGTAGCTACCATGACGTCATAATGACATGAATGGTCACGTCAGGGTACGACTGACAACTCAGTACATGTTCTAGGAACAGTGAAGGGGGCTCATCCATTTGTCTCCTTGCATTTCAGGATGAACAGATGAATGAATGAGAGAACGCAACATAAAGACAAACACATTCTTCCTGCTGTCCCTTTGTCATACTGTGGCCACCGCTGGCTGCCTACCAGATATCTGATCTTCCTGCTAACAGAACCCATGTTTATTTGTGTCAGGAACACATTTGGCCTCTCTTGTAGATGGGTGGCCCTGGATCCAGACCAATAAAGTTTAAGCAAATTCCAGAAAGGTCTTTAAAGGAAACGGTCTCGGCTCCCTTCCTGCCTGAAACTTCTAGGAGATCCTACGGTGAGCAGCCAGTTTTTTTTGGGGGGGAACACGCAGTGACCAGCTTGAGGATGGACAATAAACTGAAAAACAGAAGGAAGCCTGGATACCTGATGGCATCAGGGTGACATCATCAGAGTCCCAGCCTTGCTACGGAGACTTTGTGTTCCATGAGAAAAAGAAAACTTCCCAACTCCTTTTTCCTATACCACTTGATGTCCTCTTGCCTGCCAGATGTAATCCTCATCAGTGGAACTCCCTTGGGGATCAAAGCTCTCACTTGGAATGACCATGTATTGTTCTACAGCTTCCTTAAGAGTAAACAGCCCTACACTAACCCGTGCCCTAGTGCGTTGCTGCCTGTCCTCTTTGTCTTGCAAGCCCCCTCAGCTATCCACCACTGTTTCTCATTTTCTTTTCTCTTTGCTAAACAGAGAATGAGGTGAGGACCCAGGTGGGCTCATGGTTAGAGAGTCACGATAATGCCAGGCATGGTGGCGTATAACTTTAATCTCAGCCCTCTCTTGAAGAGCAGAGACAGGTGGATCTCTGTTGAGTTCAAGATCAGCCTGGCCTACATCATCGAGTTCCAGGTCAGCCAGAGTTGCATGGTGAGACCTTGCCTCAAAAGAACAAAACTCTATAAAGTCACTGTAACAAGGTATGCCAGTGTGGACATTCTGCCCACCTGAAATGGCCAAGCAAACAGGTCCAAAAGCAATGCTCTGGGCTCCTTCTTCTGCAGTGAACTCCCACCTAGACTGTGGACAGTCAGCTAAGCACAGATTGTACTGAAAATGCCAGAAAAGGGCCCCTGATAAGAGTCAGGGGCCACAGAGGGTCCAGGGCAGATCTTTGAAGGAGCTATTTCCAGGACATTGACCAGACTTCATCAAGACAGTCTTCCTGAGACCCTGCAGCCAAGTGGGGCTTGAGCTGACTGAATCATGCTCTCATTCCAGCCCCTTTCAAAACACTGAACAATGATTTCTTTCTGCTTCCCAGTAGGTGCTTTGGTAGGGTCAGCTCTATTATCTACCACTTTTAAAGAGAAAGAGAAACGAGGATAGAGAGGCAGCTCAGCCATTAAGGGCTAAGGTTCATAACCAAAACATCAAGACAATGAGAGAGACAGAGGGCAGAAAGCTTGTCCTATGAAGCAACACTGTGTGGGATGTTTCCAGCATCTCTTCTTTAGCCTTCCAAGGTTAGCTTCCTCAGAAGCAGAAATCCCAGCCTCTTTCATTAGGACTTAGGCTGTTCTGGTTCTTGATAAATGTCACACATGCAGATGAGGTTGTCATCTAGTGGAGATGTGATAAACTGACCTAAGTCTTCCCCTGAAGCAAAGGCTAGCAAGGTGGTGTCTATTCACACTTATGATGACAGGAGATATGGAGAGAGACTTACCAGCCAGGCCCATTACTGCGGCCCCATGACATCTCCTGGCATTATATTTTGGTTAGAAGGCTGCCGTCCAACTCAACCAGCCCTGTCTCCCTAACTGGGACCTCTGAGCAGACACATGTGACATCATCTAAAGGCATAGAAGAGGGCAGAAATCAAGAGAACCCATCAAACTCCACACACTGGGTCTCCGGCTCCCGATACTCCCAGAGTGCTCTAGTCTGAGGCAAGTGTCAGCAATGGCTGGTAGCTCAAAGCCACAAGTTATCCTTCATGTTTTACTAAAGCTTTCCGCAGCTCAGGCTCTTCAGGCCACTGTGTGTAGATGGCCAGAATCCTGGAGGACACAGCATCTGCTTATAGATGTGATACAGCTGTACCCTAGACGCAAGTCTACCATCTGTTAAAGATGTGAAATTCAGTGAAACAGGCAGAAGATGTTCACAAGCTCTACTCTCTGACATTATCAGTTTACAACAGACCATGTACATGGCAGATGTAAGAGTTTTCATCACCAAAAACTTGGGATGCGTAGTGTATGCTAAATACCCGCTCCCCATTAATCCATTCCACAACACATTGATACTTAAAGCACAATGCTGTGCACCATAAATATATTATTAAAGACAGGGTATTAGGTGGCTCATACTTGCCTTGAACTCCCTATAGCGTTAAGAATGACCTTGAACTCATAATCCTCCTGCCTCTGTCATTCCAGAGCTGGATAACAGATGTGCACCCCTGCCTTTGGTTGATATGATGATGGGGCATCACACCCAAGGCTTTGTGTGTGCTCTACCAACTGAGTTACATTCCCTGCTCAGCAATTCTTAATTTTCAAAAATAAGTTTCTATGTATGTCTACTGAAGAAAGTGACAATAAGAATGATCAAAAATGCTAAATTGTTGGTTGTGGTGGCGCATGCCTGTGGTCCCAGCACTCAAGAAATGAGGGCAAGAAGATTGAGATTTTAAAGTCCTTCTCAGCTACAGTATAGCGGTCCAGGTCAATTTCTTCCTCATAAAAACTTCTCTCAAAAAAAAAAAAAAAAAAAAGAGAGAGAGAGAGAGAGAAAAAGAGCAAAGTGTCTTTCCAAAAGCTCTCCCCAGAATCTCTACAGGACAATGGCTGCGGCCATCAGCCTCATCACACCCTTGAGGCAAAGGGACACTTGCCCCCTGGTCACCTGAGTCTTCCCAGTGCAACAGATGTCATCAACAACAACCACTGGGTCTTCCTAATGTCCCTCTTAAGAGAAGGAAAAGGTGGTCTACTGACAAGTAATGGCCAATGCCTATGAAGGATAAGACAGCAGGCCCAGGGTTAGCTCTGAATTCTTAAGTTTTTACAAACTCGGATTTGGGTCTGGTGCTGGAGGGCATCTCTGCCTATATTAAGCACTTGATGACTAATGTATATTTTGGGAAACGCTGGTGTCAATCTTTACTCAGGCAGCTCTAGTGTGGAGGGAGAGGTGCAAAGGCAGGTGTTGAGGCCCATGCTTCCTTGAGGTGGGAGGTCTTCCTCCCCAGAGAGCCACAGCGTGAAGAGGTAACTGCACTCCGTCAGGCTGGGGTTCCTCCCTCACAACTCTTTCCCACGTGCTCTTCATTACCAATCCTGTGATCGCCAACACTTTCCCCAGCATCCTTGAGATGTTCTGGTCACGGGGTAGCGTGGGCAGGTGCATGAATGGAAGTTCTGTTGGGGCACCTAAGTCCGGATTCCTTCCCCTGTAGCCCCACAGGTCCACCCTGACTTGCTGCCCCCCCCCCCATTACTGCTTGGTCATCCTCAAGGAGGAAGCATCTAGAAGCTGAGGGAGGTGAGAAATGAGAGCCTCCCCTATAGCCCCAAGGAATTCAGCCCAGACACCCCGAGATGTTAGTTGGATGCCTCCTAGCTAGATTGAATTTACTGGATTTCTAACCCTTTGGAGAACTCTGAGATAACAAGCTTAAGTTATGTGAAGTCAGAAAGCAGGTGATAACTGTTACAGCAGCAGTGAGGAACCAATACATCCCAATTAGGAAAAAAAAAAAAGATGAAAATATGGCAGAGACCGGACAGTGGCACACGTTCAGATTTCTACCAGATTTCTCTTTAGGTCTCCAATATTCCTTACCCAACATGCTCCCTGGTCTTGGCATAATTGGACAGAACCTACCTGGCCTTTGACCTTGAGTTTACATTCCTTTCCACAATGCCTCAGACCTGGGCAAAATTATTAACAAAGGTCACTAACATGCACCCTCCCCACCATCTCTCTTTTCCTCTTTGGGGGAAGCATTTACTAAAAACCTACACTGGAAACATCTGGCTGGACGTCTCGAGTCTGGCAGCATAACCAACATGGTAAACACATGCTAAGCATTACACGCAGGCCCTTGTATGACAAAAGCTTTTGTGTTAGAGAATGCATTCATGTCTCAGAAGACAAAGCCACAGATTCATGACCTAAGGTATGTGACCTTTAAAAAAGTTACCGGCACCTGCCTCTTGCCCTGGCCATGACAGGAACCAAGATAAACACAGCCTGCAGATTTCCTCTTACAAAATGACTGTGGTATTATTGTTCACACTTGATTAAGCACCTTAAGTATACTGAGAAGAACTCCTCATGGGGAATAGGCCCAGAGCCACCAGTGAGGCCATCCACACAGGAATGCCCAGGCACACAACACCTAGAAGGGACAAATTGAGAAGCAGGTGGGGGAGCAGGGGATGCCAGTCACCAGCAGCAGGTAGCATATCTCCTTTCTGCCACCAATGTGTGCACCTTGGCCAAAGGAGAAACAGAAAGTCACTCAGAGGGTGTTCTGGTTAAGTTTATGTCACCTTGACACAGCTACAGCTATCTGGGAAGAGAGAACCTCAAAGGAGAAGATGACTCCATTGGGTTGACAGAGACAAGTCTGTGGGACATTTTCCTGATTAATGACTGATACAGGAAAGCCTAAGTCACTGTTGGCGGTACAACCCTTGTCCTGGATGGGAAGAGAGAGGAAACTGAGCAAGCCAGGAAGCAACATTCCTCCACAGCCTCTGCTTCAGCTCCTGCCTCAAATCCCTGCCTCAGCTTCCTCTAATGCCAGACAATGTGATTGGGAAGTGTAAGTCAAATAAACCATTTTCTTCCCAAGTTGCTTTTGGTCATAGTGTTTATCATGGCCATAGGAAGCAAACTAGAATGAAGGGTGATATTTTTCTGATTTTTCTCATGTTAAAAACTTAGTCGAGTTATTGAAAAGAACTTGTTATAGAACCCAACTCTATATGTGATGAACATATGTCAATAAAAAAATTAAAATTAAAAATAAGTAAATGAATAAACGTAGATCCTACATGAATTAGAGAGATAGTTTACTTATAGAAGGATTTCTTTGGGCTCATGGTTTCAGAATTTCTGTCCATCCTGGTGAAGAGGGCAGCCAGGAAATAGAGAGAAAAGAGGGGCACATAACTCAGAGGTATGCCCTGGTAAGCTATTTCTTCCAGCTAGGCTCCATCTCTTGAAGCTCCTGCTACTTCCACAAAGAGCACCCTTAGCTGAGGACCAAGCATTTGAAACATGACCTGGTGGTGATATTTGATATGTAAGCCCAGACATTCACAGCACCATTTTTTTTCTGAACCATAAACACATGAGCGCTTGCACACAACCCAGTCCTACTTAGTGATATTTCCTCACACTAGTTCACAGCCATCAACACCTAGGCTGTGCTGTATTGGAACAGGTCTCTTCACTGGTTTCAGGGAGAGAGAGTACAGGCATCCTATAGAGTGCCAGGGCACTGGAAGTGAGTCCTTGCTGCACCCTTGTGGATGCCTTTCTAGCTGGTTCTGGGAAAGGAGAAAGATGAAGGGTTCCTACCTTGTCTGGAAATGATGCTGCAGATCACAGCGCTGTAGCACCTCAGTGCAGTGCTCCGTGAACGGGCAGGTGACCAACAGCTTATTGAGAAGCTTGTTGACCAAGATGCTGGATTTCTTGCAGTGCTGCAGAACCACAGGCTTTCGATCCACAGGGCAGAAGTCTTTCTCCACCAGGAAGTTGGTGAGGCACAGGGTGCAGTAGGTGTGCCCACACGGAGTGTCCAGAGGGTCCAGCAATGCTTGCAGGCAGATGTGGCATATGAGGTCGTCATCTACATCCTCTGTGTACGTGTAGAAGTGGTTTTCTTCTGGGGAGTGGTTTTGGCCACACACTACGCACAGCGGCTCGGGGCTGGGATCTGGGTCGTCCACAAGGTCTGGTTGGTTCATGGCTGCGTAGGGCTCAGGAAACTCAGGAAAGCAGTATTTCCTCAGGAGCAGGTCAAGATATTCTAAGAGTCGCCCACATGCAAACCTACAAAAGAACAAGGCAGCTCACGATCACACCATAGCCTGAGGAGGGGTCCAGAGCTCCTGTGAGCAGGGCTGAGCTGGAGCTGAGCAGGCTGGGCTGGAATATCTACTCTAAGATGTTCAGGCAACTAGCTTTACCGCACTGAACCTCGGCTTCGTATTATAGGAATAATGTAGACCAGCAATCGTCCATTCTTTATGGGTTAATAATCACTTGGGGCCTGACTACTGGTAAAATGTGTAGATCACACGCAACACAATATATTTCGTTAAGAAAATTGAATCTGATGAGTCTTCATTACCTTTCTGGCTGGTTATCACTAGTGAAGTGGCCTCCGAGTTCAATCCTGCCACGACCACGCATGGATGCCTTTAACCAGTAAGGAGCAGAGTAACCACAGCCCACCTTATAGGGCTGACATGAGGATTAAGTAAGTTTGTTGAAGATGTTTGATTTTCACAAGGCATACACTAAGTATGGACTAACCACTCGTGAGTTTCTTATGTGTGTTGCAGAATTTATTTTGTCTTTGGTCTATCTTTGTTGACCTAGAAAATGGAGTTTCAGTTCCCACAGGAGGATCTTTCTGCTTTGTCATTATAGTAGACTTTGATGACAGCAGTCTTTGATTTAATTATATATTGATATTTTTCCCAGAAAAAAAAATAACATGGCGATATGTCTTTTCCTTTAATACAGGAGTTCCCAAAGAATGGGATTTTTTCCAATGTTTGATTTTATACCTTGGAAGTCTCTTAGACAATCAATAAATAAATACTCTCAATTATCAACTGTAAGCCAGGCTGTGAGCCGACGGGGAGACCTCAAAGACTTATGTAAAGGATACAATTTTAGGGAGTCCTCAGTCCAGAGAGGAGGTGGGCATTCATGTAACTTGGCAGAGATCGTGTAACCGTTGTCTGCCGGGACTCTGCCACTGTTGAAGCCAAGGGCACACTGAGCCTCCAGTCCCCTTCCATCCCCTCCTCTCCCCTCCCCTCCAACACAACTCTTTTTTTTTTTTTTTCTTTTCAAAAGTAAGTAAAGACTTTCCACTTTCTACGGGGACATGAAGACACATGAAATAGAAGGTGCATGTGTGTGGAAGGAGCAAGCCTGTCACACACTGAGGCGCCATCTTTCTTCGTTTCCAAACATTTTGAGCTTGTTTGTCGAAACACAGCTTTATCTCGGGAAAATACATGCCTTCCCATCTGCACTGAGTTGGCTTCATTGTCTACATTTCTGAGCTCAGCTAGGATGCCTGAACCGTCAGACTCCAGCCCTTGACTTCTCTCCCCACGAGTCCACAGAATGCTAACAGCCAAGGGGTGAAGTTGCTGTCAGTCTAGAGTTCAAGGAAACCTCCTGGCTGCTATTTGTCCTTGGGGCTCTGAGAAGGCACCGGGTGTTCCCGGGAAATGCTTTCCGGGAGACCAGAAATAGTTAAGAATAAATGTGAGAATGGAAATGGGCCACCCCAAAAGTTGTCATCTTACTGTATGTAAGGAGAAAGGTGCAGAGGGTAAATCTCTAGGTCTTTGGAGATTCTTCTAGAGTTGTGGCATACACTCCCACGTGCTCTGGTCCTGCCTTTTCTTGTTCTGCTGTAAGGAGACAGTCTAACAGAAAACCAGGCAATAGCTGTAGGAACCAGTGGAAAGTTAACTGCTCATTTTGAGTGTTGTTCCTTTCTCAGTGACATGGTGGCAGAGACCGGATGTGTGGTTTGTATAGTGTGTTCCTGGAGGAGCCTCACTCAGGATCTTCTGAGGTAAGGAAGGTGGAAGAAGACAAGGAGAAGCCCTGCCTCCCTTGCTGTGGTCTGGGCAAGTGCCTCCCGAAAAGGTTCATGTGTCACAGGCCTGGTCCCCAGGGTGCTGCTACTGGGAGGAGAGGGTGTGGAGCTTATGAGAGGTGGGGTACAGGGCCGGTCATACAGTCTTTGGGATGTGACTTTAACATTTTATTATTACTATAAGGGTGTTTCTAGCACATATACAATGTACTTTGAACACACTCCACTGCACACCCCTGCTGTTCTCTTCCCCTTAGCCCTTCCTCCTTCCCATGAAGCCTCTTTGTGCCCAGTTCTTCCAGAAGTTGCCTTGGTCATGGTCTGCACAGCAATAGAAAGACAGACACTGGCCTGGCTGGGGCCTTTCATAATCGTAACATGAAGAAGCTGACTAAATGTATGAACTCCTCCCCCCATGCCTATATATACATACTGACACATCACCTTCTTTATAATATTCTGCACTAAGAGTCCTGCCTTACAAACAAACAAAAAACCACCTCAAAACAAAGGATCCTGTAGGTCACAGACTAGATAAAAATCCCACTCACAAATAGATTTCTACAATTCTGTTAATAAAGAAGAAATGTGGTTGTTCTCTCCCCCCCATGTGTGTGTGTGTGTGTGTGTGTGTGTGTGTGTGTCTGTCTGTCTGTCTGTCTGTCTGTCTGTCTGTCTGTGTCTCACTAGGAGTGAGACCAGGCAGGCCTCTAACTTAGAGCTCTGCCGGCCTCTGCCTCCTATCTGCTGGGATTAAAGGCGTGCGGCGCCACACCGATCCAGGTGGATGTTTTTATAACTTTGCTTCCCATGTGCCAGACACTGTGCCGAGGACATTATTAGACTGTGTCATGTTATCCTCTCAAGGCCTCATGACATTTTGTTTTGTTTTTAATTAAACAGATCAGGAAACTGGAGCATAGCACCTAAGTGACTGGCCAGTCACACCCAAAAGGAAACTAAGCAGGCCGAGCTACCAGACTCTCCCCCTCCCAACCCTTCTGCCCTCTGTCTCCCAGTGTCTCCAGTATGAAATGGTCAGAACTCCAGTAACATAACCACTTCAATGAAAAAGACCTAGGAAATCCAAAGGATTTAAATCTCTTTAGGTCTCACTGTAAGTAGATCTGTCAAAGCTCTGAAGAGATAGAATCCCTGCCTCTAAGGAGAATTGCAATGCCCCAGGGACAGAATTACCCAGACAAGTTTAGCAAGCAGAACAGGGTTCAGCTCACACTCCAATGCCCCCTGCCTCTCACCTCCCCACTTCCTCCCAACCTTGCCTCCAACCTCCCTTCCCTTTCTCCCAAACCCACTCCCCCTTTCCCTCTCCTCTCAGAGCAATGAATCTGCTGGCTCTAGGCCAGATAGTAAACCAACTTCTTAATGTAATGTTAATGTAAACACCACTTATATTTTTTTTGTGTGAATTTACTTTAGACTAAATAAAGTCTACAAAAATAAAAGCTTGGCCATGAGAGCTTTGGCTGAATGAGCAGTTTGGGCTCTACAGCAATGAACTAGGTAGATTTCAGAAAATAACATTTTATCCGTTTACCTGCCAGTTCTTTTTGTGTTTCTATTCTGTGAACATATAACACATATCATCTTGCTATCTTGCTTTTAGACATCCATGAGCCTAGCTACTGGGATGAGACGACAGTAACAAGGATCATTTAAGCTAGCAGAGAGACACGTTTCTCCCCTAGAAAAAGTAGAGTCCAAAGCTGAGGTGGGTAGAGAATATTTTGTTTAAACTTTCTCAGTAGGCCCGTCCTTCTGGCCCTGTCTGAGGAGGACAAGGAGATGTGACTTTCATACAGGTTAGGGTGAGAAAACACAAAGTGGAAGTCAGACTTTCTTGGTCTCCCACATTAGCAACGGCAACAGTCTCTTCCCTTTTTTTTTCATGTAGAAGACAAGCGTGCCTTTCAGATGTTGACACAACCTAGAGTCAACTGGGAAGAGAAGTCTCAATGGGGGATTGATTTTCCCTTTTGGGGTAGCCTTGGAGTATGCCTGAGGGGGGTGGGCTGTCTTAATTACATCAATTGATATGGAAAGATCCAAGCCACTGTGGGTGACACTATTCCTTAGGCAAGGGAGCGACCTGAAGTGTCTATAAGTGGAGAAACATAGTTGAAGACAAGCAAGCATGAATGTATTGTTCTCTGCTCTCAAAGGCGGAGGTAAAATGCCCATTTCTCTCCAGCCCCAGTCACAGTGCACAGTGCTTTCCCTTCAAAGATGGACTGTAATCTGAGAACGCTGGCTGCAACAAACCCCTTTCTCTCTAATTAGCTTTTTGTTAGGGTACTTTTATCGTGCTGATCGAAATGGAACTCTAACAGGAGCCTACTGTAACAATGTGGCCCTGGTGTGCTGTGGATCTTCTTTCTCCTTGCAGGACACCCTTAAAGTTCATAGAAAGCAAATGGATAAATACATCATTTGGCTCCACTGAGAAGTTCGTAATCTTCTATTGAAAGAACCAATTTCACTCTAAAGCATCCCTTATATTGTTTCCTGAATCCTTGTTTCCAAGACTAGTGAGGAGATTCTGTATTGTTCAAAGAATTGAAGGATTATCCCAGCTATTTATAGAGCTCAGGGGTGGAGTTCTAGTCTAACATTCACAAGGCTCAGCACAGCAAAACTAAACAAATAAGAAAATAAATAATGAGAAAATTAAGATGCCCCTCGACTTGTAGGGATGGCAGTCTGTCTTACACTGGTGACTTTTTAGAGCTGACACATAGACACGGCGTTGACAGGATGCTTTGAGAGTTGTCCTTTGATCAGACACTAATGACTTTACAAAACAAAATCATTCTACCCTCCAGTAGACCTTTACATTACAGGAAATATTTGAGGGAGAGTTTGCCTCCCTGAGGCTCCTCCCCTCTCCAGGGTACACAGGATTATCCATGGAGTTCTTTAGTGCTTCAGTATTTGAAGGCATGTCTTTCTCTGGACTGAATTGGACTCACCCAGTATTTCTTCATGTTTCTGGTCTCTATGAGGCTGGCTATCTCTCCTTAGCAAGCACCCCAACTTGTCTGTGGGTCTCCTACAGTACCTGCAAAGGGCAAGCTCTAGAACTCCAGAAAAGAGGGAAGCCGGTGACTACCCGGGAGCTGACTGACCCTTGGCCAGCCTAGGATGCTCCCTTGCTGCTGCTGAGTGACCACGCAGGAGATGCTGCCCTGCAGACTGGTGGGAACAGCCTGTGCATGCCTCAGTGTGTGGGGGGGGGTGGGGGAGAAGAGGGAGAGGGAGATGGAGAGGAAGTCCTCCAAGTGTGAGCGTTTAATGGATTCAGTCAACCACAGGTCAGGGTAGAAGGAAGGCATCTATGCTAAATATGTAACCTTTCCTCATTATCATTTTCCTAAAAATTCAGCATAGCAATATTCCTATATTGTATTAGATGTTTTAAATAATCTAAAGAAGACTTACAGTACACTGGAGGATGTGTGATTACTAAATGTAAACACAGCACCATTTTATAGACAAAACTTGAGCCATCTGTGGATTTGGGAAAGGGATGTTCTAGAAGTATCTACACTATAGAGGGACAGCAATCTCGCCATAGGTAGACAGACGGACAGATGGAGATCAGATCTAGGGTTATAAGAAGAAGCATGGAACTTGTAAAAGTATAAACAAGGTCTGTGGTCATGGTTGAGAAGACAGAAAGCTATTTCGTGGCTCTATATAAACAGAGGGAGGCCTTCAACACCTAAGCAGTTTGGCGTTAAAATCCAGCTTTCCATTATTCTCTAGGACTGACAGCATAAGGGATGCTTTCAGCTATTTTATTCATCTCATTTTTTTTTTTAACCCAAGTGCTCCTTTATTGAAAGAAAAATAAAGTGCCTGGAACCTGGGAGTGAAAGGAAGAACAGCAAGAGCCAGATCTCAGAGAACAGGCTCTGTTCTCTGGGCTCAGGATCATCTCCGAGTGTACAATATAAAGTCATGGTAATTTATGCTTTATTGGTCTATGGACTTTGGAAAACTATGGAGAGAAAAGGTACTTCTATTTTAAGGCACAACATGGAGCTTAACACCATCCTTCACTCTTAGAAATTGCATCTTAAAAACTAAATAAAAAGATATAATTTATGTCATTTACAAAATGCAGTATGAGGAAATCCTTTTTCTTTTCTTTTTTTTTTTTTTTTTTTTTTTTTTTTTTTTTTTTTTTTTTTGGTTTTTCGAGACAGGGTTTCTCTGTGTAGCCCTAGCTGTCCTGGAACTCAGAAATCCTCCTGCCTCTGCCTCCCAAGTGCTGNGATTAAAGGTGTGCGCCACCACTGCCCAGCTTCAATTCTCAATTAAGCCAGCATATTCATCTCATTTTTAAATGTATGAACAACACATAATGCAAAAAAACCCACAAAAAACAAACAAACAACAACAACAACAACAAACCCAGATCTGGAAACCAATCAAACGAACAGTCAAATGGTGATGTTTTTGCCACCCAGGGCACAAATATTAAAATTCAGCAGCATGTGAAAAGGTTGAGGTGATGGGCAGAGAGAGAAGCCTAGGGGAGAAGGAACAGGGGTTGCCAGCCCCATCCACGAAAGACACTCAATACTGAAAAGGAAAGTGTCTGAGGAGAGAGCTTGTCACCTTAGATGGTGACAGCAGTCCCAACCCAGGGAAAAGGCAGTTGCTGGACAGCCTCACTGCAGGAAACTCCTCACTATCACACTACCTTGAGAAAGCACCCTCCCCCTTGAATCCATCTTTAAATAACAGACACACTTATCCCACGGGTGCTGTGCTGAGTCACATCACAGCCTGAGGTGAAAGAAACGGGGATGAGAATTCCTAAATAACCAGATTCCTAACCTGATCATCTTTAAGATTAGTTCCCATCCTTAGGTCACTATAGTTTGTTGCCTTGCTTTTGGGTTTTTAAAAGCACCCAGTGGTCAGCTTCACCGTCACCATGGTAACACGCCCAGGCGTTCCCAAAGAGGTTTAACTGAGGAATGAAGACCCCTTCCCATTGTGGGCAGTGCCAGCTGGTCTATGGCTGGAGACTGATACAGCAGGGGAGAGGGGTGATGTCGCTGAGCCCAGCATTCAGCTCTCTCTGCTTCCTGACTGAATACAGGTGACCAGCAACTGGCTCTCTCATCTTCCCTCCCTCCGTGGACCGTATCCTTCAAACCATGAGCAGAAACAAACCCTTTCTATAATTTTCTTTTGTCAGGAACTCCATCATAGCAATGGGAAGACTAATATAACGACTATTAAAATCATGGTTGCTGAACTTTTTCTGTTCCTTAAACTTTGCACCCCAAGGTGAGTGCCTCGCTTGCTTTCCCTATAACCAAGGCCTTATCAGCACTTTTTTTTTCCTTAGAAGTTCAAGTAGGGAAAGTGGGGCTTCAACACTGTGGCTCAGAACCGGCCCTGGGATTAACTGCCTCAAGGAGTCTTCACATTTTCCTTGCGTCACCCCCTGGTAGCCAGCCAGGTGCAATGAGGAAATGGTGAACTCGGGTCCAGTGCATCAGAGGTGTGCCACTGAACTCTGAATGGCTCACAGCTCCACCTCATTTCCTTCGTGGTAGAGACACCAGGTGCACAACTGTCTGGTGGGCTCACAAGAGGGAAGTGTGGAGCACGATTCCCGGAGACAAATCACCCGGGTCCTGCGGAACTTTGCTGTGTGAGAACACCAGGTTCTCTACGGCCAGGACATTTCCCAGAATGTGGCAAACAGTGGGAGGTTCTGCCAGACTGGAGAGGCAGGCCAGGACATTGCCCAGAATGTGGCAAACAGTGGGAGGCTCTGCCATACTGGAGAGGCATTCATCTTGTAATTTGGGGGAGAGGGCAGACATGGTCCCTGAGGTGTAGATCACCCCATCCTCCTGCCTTAGCCTCCTGAGTGCTGAGGTGACAAGTGTCTATAGCTGCATTGGCTTTGTAACGTTAACTTAAAGTTGTTCAAAATCTTTTTATCCCTCAACCAACCCTAATGTTTTACAATGTTTTTCAAACATATACAGACTAACCCTATCCCAAGTGATCACGCAGGTAACTTAGCTCCAAGACATGGGGAGCAGGGTTTGGAGAGATAGCTCAGCCGGTGAGGTGCTTATCTTGAAACCACAGGAACCTGAAGTAGATCCCCAGATCCCACATAACAAAACAAAACAACACACCAAAAATTAAAAAAAAATTAAAAAAAAAAAACAAAAACACCAGCCAGGCAAACCAAAAGCCATGCCTGTGGCATAAGCTTTAATCCTAGCACTGAGGAGACAGATTCCCAAGCCAACCTAGCAGATGGGAAAACTATAGGTTCAAAGGAGAGATGTGAATGGTTCCTAAGGAATGGCACCTAAGGTTGTCCTCTGCCCTCTATATACACATGTGTGCACCCACACATACACAGACACCCAAGGTTGTCTTCTGTCCTCCACATACATGTGTGTACCCACACATACACAGACACCCAAGGTTGTCCTCTGTCCTTCATATACAAGTGTGAACCCACACATACATAGACACCTAAGGCTATCTTCTGCCCTCCACCTACACATGCGTGTAGCCACCCATACGTGCACATCCTGCATGAACACAATACCTATGAAATAGAAACTGAACCTGGTCTGGCAGTGTAGGCTCAGTGATGACATGCTTCCCTGGGATATGTGAGGCTCTGGGTTCAGGCTCCAGCATCACAAACAACAGAACAAAAAAGATACCCAGAAATCCCTGAACTGTAGAGTTTTTGTTGATGATGCTTTAAAACTTGGGGAAGCACTGTTGGGCAACATGGTGACAAGATTTCAAACTGGCCCTGGGGCCCCACATCAGCCATAGCCAGGTCAATCATTTCTAGGCAGAAACATAACTGTGGAGAAGCCCAGTGGACCAGTGCCAGTAACTGCTTCTCACAGTGGCCCTGGCCACCTGCTCTCTCTCTAAAGGAATCTGCCTGGCAGGCACATTTGTCTCAGCAGTGCTCTGGCCCTGGCTCAACCTCTTAAAATAGGTTATAGGGAAAGCAATTCCCAAAGTCGAGATAAGACCTCTCTCTCTTCCTTGACCTTATTTATGCCTTAACTCTCAGATTCATTCAGTGAGTATTGAAGGCTTTGATAATGTGCGATGATCTTTTTAATAGGAACTGATTATGAATGGAGATACATTATTCCTTGGCTTACAGAATTGTAGATAACCAGGAAAACCAGACATTTCAATGACCGGAATACAAAGAGTCACTTATGGGATAAAAACTCTCTTTAAAAATAAGAGGGAAGGTTGGAGGAGGAACCTGTGTGTGCACAGGGGAGGGACCTGCACTTCACCTTGGGAGAAGGAGGCAGATACTCACAGCCTGCTGCGAGGATTGCGGTTAGATCTGCTTCTCCTTAACTTCTAAATCGCAGGTCTCAAAGAGGGAGCAGGAGACTCATTAATGAAACCTGCGAATGACATTCGCCTGCAAAGTGTTCCAAACACCAGAGAGAACAGAAAAATATAAAGAGAGTCTCCGCAGAGGTCAGAATCAGCCAGGAAATGACAGAACCGAACCAGGAGAGACGGCAGAACACATCTGGAGTCAATAACCAGGAACACAGACATTCAGAAAGTGGGAGAGACAAGGGAAGTGGTCGAGTGAGCAGAGTCCCTTGTGGCTAGCCAATTACATACGAGTTCTAGAGGCCTGGGGATGGCTTTTCATAGCCTTCCAGAAAAAAAGCATCATTTCCCTTGACAGGAGACCTCAGCAGGCTTTCCCTGAATGTCATGGTGCACCTGCCATCCTTGGGTTGGTCTGTAAGTGCTCTCTCCCAAATAAGCTGCCCTCCCACATCCTAGCCTATAATACATGTAGTCCTGCAAACAATACACAATTAAGGCAAAGTATTTCATCTGAGCAAGCGCTCTATTACAACTGAGCATCGAGCCAGGCGTGGTGGTGCATGCCTTTAATCCCAGCACTCGGGGAGGCAGAGGCAGGCAGATTTCTGAGTTCGAGGCCAGCCTGGTCTACAAAGTGAGTTCCAGGACAGCCAGGGCTATACAGAGAAACCCTGTCTCAAAAAAACCAAAAACCAAACAAACAAAAAATGACTGAGCATCAACACAGACTCCTGGGAAGAGCTGACCTTAGGGAAGTATGGGAGCAAAACGACCCGTAAACTCGTGTCCTCCCTCTCAAAGATGACCGTGGCCAAGAGAGACTCTTTCTTCTTTTCTTTCTTTTTCTTTTTAAACACATAACCAATCTTTGGAAGAACAAGAAGAAATATATTTGAATTCTTAACATTTTTCAACTATTTCCGTTCTACAGATGTATGCTAACTGCCCTGTCCATGACCTCTATTTGTCTTGAACTTTGGGGACTCCAGGAAATTCAATGCTATCTTCATGGTATTCAGGCTTAATTAGGAGAATAGAGGTGGATAAATGGCATGGCACATGCAGCAAACACAGTGGTGGTGATGAAACTTTGAAGGACAGAGCAAGAGAACCGCAAAGTCAGGCCCAGGAAACTCAATGGACCACCTAGTTCCTAGGAAGGATCATAAAAAGGGACTATAGTTCAGTTGCATAGCACACACACATTGGGGTTCAATCTTTAGCAGCACCTATACAGGGTATTGGTGGTACGTGCCTTAATCTTAGCACTCAGGAAGTGGAAATAGAAGAATTAGAAATTAAAGGTCATCCTCACCTATATAGGGAGTCCAAGGCCAGCCTGGGCTACATGAGGCCCTGTCTTTAAAAAAAAAAATTAACAAAAAGAATTTTGATAATCAAGAGGAAGTCCCAAGGGGAAAGAGCCTGGCCAAACACTGCCATCAAAGACAAGAATACACACAGGTTGGTGGCTCTATATGACTTGAAAACATTCTTTTAATGTTTTATTTAGAAGTCATAGTTTTGGTTTTTTGTTTGGGTTTTTTTTTCTTATGTCAGGGCCTCACTATATATGTGGCCCAGCTGGCTTCATACTTCCAGTGTAACCCAGGCTGTCCTCAGCCTACCGACCCTCCCTCAGCCTCCCGAGGGATGGGATTACTGGTGTGAGCACAATGCCTAGCTTAGAAAATTACATGATTTTGGGGTTGGACAAAGATTACAGGTTCTGGGCTGGAGAGATGGCTCAGTGGTTAAGAGGAGTGACTGCTCTTCCAAAAGTCCCGAGTTCAAATCCCAGCAACTACATGGTGGCTCACAACCATCCGTAATGAGATCTGATGCCCTCTTCTGGTGTGTCTGAAGACAGCTACAGTGTACTTAGATATAATAATAAATAAATCTAAAATAATAATAATAATAGGCTCTCACCAAGTGAGGGAATGGTGTTTCAACTTATCTAGGGGTGACATGTGGTTACTATTCTGAATCTGTCCAGCGATAGAGGCCTGGGTAGTTTTCAAAGGTTTTGTGACTTTGGCTGTTGGCTCTTGTTCTGTCTTTTGGTGTTCAGCATATGCTGCACTACTCCTTCAAAACATGATGCCCATCCCCCAAATGAAAGAGCATTGCTGGTTCTCCTTTGTCCTCTCTCTTCGTCTCTGGTCCTTCCAGCTGTCTTTGTAAGTAGTCCAGGTAATGGCAAGGAGTCTCCTAGGACACTTTTTAATTTGCTAAGGTCCCTTGAGACAATGATACTTGGAAGTAGACATTTATCCCTTTATTCTGGTAGGGGGAAATCAAGATTCATTTGAGTGATAACCTCCAAGAATATGGCTTGTCCTGTCTTCCATTGCTCTCTACGTTAACACCTATTGCCTTCTTTCTGTAGACTTGTCATGGCATTCACAGGAAGAATACATTAGGACTTTAGAGTTCACAACCCTTACTAGCATGCCTTGAACACAGGAATGAAGGATGGAAGTATCAAAGGCTGCCACCTCTAACTCTTTGTTGCTTATACTTTACTCAGTATGTCTGCACCAATGGTTCTTAATCTGTGGGTCGAGACCCCTTTGGGGGTTGAATGACCCTTTCATAGAAGTTGGATATCAAATATCCTGCACTTCAGATATTTACATTATGATTCACAACAGCAGCAAAATTACAACATATGAAGAAGCCATGAAATAATTTTATGGCTGTGGGATCACCACAACATGAGATGTATTAAAGGGTCAAAGCATTAGGAAGGTTGAAAACCGCTGCTCTACGTGAAGATTTCTCTGTGAACAGAGATGGCTCTGTATGTGGACATCGGCTACAGAATGAGTTCAGAGAGTAAAATGCTGCCCAACGCGAGGACATGGCCATGATTCTCTCCAGACCTAGGAAGCTGACCTAATTGGGAAATTTGTCTTTTATGTATGTCATCAAGGGCTGGATCTTGAGATGAGAGCACCTGGATTACCTGAGTGATCTCTAAATCTAGTATCCTTAGGAGAGAGAGAAGAGAAGGCATACTCAGAAGAGGAGGCAATGTCAAGACTTAGTCTCACACCAAGTGACCTTGGGACCCAATGGATGAGGCAAAGGTAAATTCTCTTGCTTAGCTCTCTCAAAGATGGGAATGTGCCCCTGCTCATGTCTCCATTTCAAACTTCTATATACACTAGAATTGAAAAAAAAATAAATGAAGTTGTTTAAAACTTCTGAGTTTATGGTCATCAGCCATGGCAATCCCAAGAGACTAACCCAGGAGACTATATATCCCTAGAGGTAAATCCCACAGAGATGAGGTAAATCTGCCCAGTGGCCCATTCTAACCCTTTTCTACATGGCTAAGTGACAGGGTAAACATTTTGGGATGGCAGCCACTTAGACTCCTGTATACTTAAAATAGCAATCCTTCCCCAGTGTTCAATCTAATGATTTGCTTTTAGTGTGCTAATAAGTTACAATGCAAATGTCTTTAGAGGTGACCGTGAAAGCAATTTACAAGGGCCCCCAGGGGCTACCAATGGAATGGCTGAGTGTGTGTGTATACTGTAGAAGATGTCATACAAGTATGACCATAATTCTTAACAAGGAGCTTGAAAACACAAGGTGACTCATGCTAATGTGAGGATGTATGAGCCAAAGCATGCGCTGTTCTACTCAGAAGAGGCCACGTGACTGACAGAGTGTAGTCACAAGCAAGCTCTACACATCATCTCAACAGATAGCAATGACATAGCTAAGCCTCCCATCATGCATATGCCGTTGCCACCCAGTGTGCCAAGAAGCTATTAAAGGAATTCCTAGAGAGCTTCCACTCTGCTCCTGGTGAAGTCTTTCGTTTCCCTGTGACAAATGCATCAACCACAAGAAGCAAATACGAGTCATCGGGAAGCAATGGTGACAATGGTGGTGCTCCAGTGTGTATCCTCCAGAGTAAAACCCAGTGCCAAACAGAACATCTGAGATGAAACTCGCCGCAAATGTTTGAAGTGCACTGGTCAACTCACGAAGCACCACAGGGCATGTGGCCCACTGGGCAGTGAGCAGGGATTCTTTGAGAGATGGAAGAAGCAGAGAAGGGTAAGACAGAAGAAAACGCTCCACGAAGCCTGCATATGTCTAGTTTGGGAGTCAGCTCATTTGCCCTGTCTGAAGTGGTAATGCCTCTGCTCCTATCTGTTTTAAAATATAAAAAGTGGAAACTTGTTGCTACGATTTTCAATACGCAATTTGCTAGAGGTTAGGGGATATGCTGGTACTGGACATGCATTTTTTTTCTCATGTAATATTTAAAACAATTGATTTTACATTATGTATTTTCATGCCACATGTGAAGAAACATCTCAGCTGAAGAAACACAAATAATCTTTGGTCATCCATCCATCCATCCATCATCATCTGTCCATCTGTCTACCATCCACCCACCATCTATCCACATGTCTATCCATCATCCATCAATACAACTATCCTTCTATCCTTTAACATCCAGACATCTATCAGTCATCCATCTATACATTCATTCACCTATCATCCACACATCCATCTGTCTGCCAACCCAGCCAACCAGCCACCAAACATTCCAGGTGTTATATATGCGGAATAATGCTCACTTTCGGTGACAACACACTCAGTGCGCACACGCACTCACACACACACACACACACACACACACACGTAACCTATTGTATTTTTGGAAATGCCAATTCACAGGAGTGCTTTCTCTCCTTGATTTGAAGTCTGTATCTGTGTTGCTAAGCAGTAGGTCACTACAGTTTCCTTGAGCCAGAAGACACAGAGTAAAGAGACAATGACAGGTGGGAAGTTAAAGGAGAGAGCCAGCATTCTATGACCATGATCTCAGCTCCCTGTGGTCTCTGCTCTTGGTGTCTTTTATGGTTTTCATATTGATCCTCATTCTTAGGAGACAGCACCTACTTAAAATCTAATTCCCCCAGGAAGAATGACACAATCTTCGCCAAGTAGTTTTGAAAGGCTCGGCGTAATTGTTTGGGAACACTGTCAGAGGACAATCAGTTTACCACCCACATAAAAGTGAGTCTGTGATGCTGGCACATAAATATCAAGAATAGTTTCATGCTGCCAGGGAGTCCAGAGATGCCGCGGTGGGGAGGACCTATGTGAGAGCCTCCATAGCCCTAAGCAAAGCAGATCTTTTGGGCTCTCCCTTAGGGGTGCAGAACTCTCATAGTAATAGGAGAAGAAACACTGAGACTACTATATAACATATACAACACCTGGGATGTTTGGTGGCTCGTTGGCTGGGTGCAGCCATGAGTTCCCCCTGCAGGAAGATTTGTGGATTGCTCGTTTTGTACTCCAGATCTCTACACCTGCTGGTCTTTAAAAGACCAGCCACCACACTGGCAGCCGCCACTCCAGCCCAGAAAGCCAAGATTAACAATATGATCTTGGTTAACAGGCCTTCCTTCTAAGCCTATAGGGATCTTTCCAGAAACGTGCAGTGTTCATTCAGAGGCTGTTTCCATCATTATGACCAGACTGAAGCACAAGCTAAGTCACTTAACTGTGGGATGGATAACATATCTATCCCAGAATAATCAAGTGCCTAGAGCCGAACACCTAGCATGCGCAAGGTACCCCACACATGAACCCTGCAAATGTTTTCACAGAAATCCTGGGTAGCTAAGTACCCAGCTTCCCAGACAGCCAGACTGAGGCAAAGATATTAAGGACCTCATGAAGTCTAGCAATTGTGTGACGGATCTGTCTGATCCCTATGACCATGCCTGCTTTTCAAGAGCATCACACGAAGACTTCCTAACACGGTACCGGGGCTGTTCCAAACAGTTTAAAAAGTTTCTCTGGGGCATAAAGAAATCACGTGCTAGAACTGGGCTTTGAGCCCAGGCAGTCTGATGCCAAAGATTAGTTAGTTCCCTATTCTAGGATGGCAGGGCCACCTCACCTGGAATTAAATGAATAAGACCATCATGCCCTAGTGAGAGGCACTGCTCGCCCCTGCTCTCCATTACTCTGACCCATGCATTTAGGTAGTCTCTCTCTGTGTTCTATTGTAGGATGCAGGGGTTTCAAATTGGGGAATGTGGGGGGGGGGGTCAAGGCAAGTGATGGGCAAGGAGCCTGAGGTTCTTCCTCAGAGTCCCCTTCAGCAAGCTGTAGTGTTTTTAAGGTTAGAATCCACAGTCTTCAGTTCACTGGGCCCCTGCTCTTGAATGGCAGAAATGTGTGTTACACTTTGGGAAGAGGGTGGAACCAGAAGAAGCTCGAAGTGGGTCTGGGACCACAACTGCTCTGATGCAATGATTCAAGGTCATTGATGGGTACAACATAGTCTATTTAAGGGTGTGGAGCTTATCGGAAGGACCCAGGAGCCTTCCCTCCACAGAGTGGTACAGGTTGCAATTATCGGTCACCTCTCACACTGGCCTGGCCAAACGCTCGTGGAGTCTGAGGTAGAAGATGTTTATCTACGAGATTAGAGGGGACAAAGTACCCAAGGCCACTCAGGGTGGTAACGTGATGAAAACGGATTGGGCTCCCTGAAAGTCAGAGCACTCCAAAGGACGACGACAACAAGACTTTCTCCTGAAAGCCTTTAGGAACTCACACTTTGTGAATGTATCTAGAGAGCCTTGAGCTGCGGACAAGAAGGAAGAGCGACCAGTCCAGAGTTTGCTTCGCCAAGGGGGCTGGCAGACGCACGCTGCCTGGCTCAGGGAATGACAGCTTGTTCATTCTCCTTCCTCCGGACTGTTGTGTGTTCTCCAAACTGTTAACAGTGGGGTTAATTACTGACAATTAATTACAGTAATAAGAGCCCGGTTCTGAACCATTGCAGCCACAGGAGAGCTACATGGGCTCACACGCGTCCTCCAAGCTCCCAGGAAAATTCCTCCAGCGGAGAGGGGCTTGGCTTTTATTTGTCCCTGGCTCAGAACCGGGCACTGCTTAACTCCAGGCACTGCCTCTACTCAGAGAACCACATTACCTAGCCCATGGTACTTATCTCTTATCCTACCGAGAAGGAAATGGAGGACCAGAGAAGTTGAGTAATTTGCTAAAGGATACAAAATCTCTATCACTCTGGTATACACCTGAACCAGTGGAGTTGTCATGGCAACTTCTCAGGGAGCACACCCGCAAGTTATCCAACAAGCTGCCTGACCCCTGTACTAGACACTGTGACTCAACTCTGGTTTCTGCCCTGTCATGTTTTTTTTCTTTTTCTTGAACTGGGGGCAATAAAAACATAATATTATTTTTCCAAGCAGTTAGAGACAATGATCAAATGATTTGTTATTTAATAATAGGTCCATTGTTTTAAAAATAACTAATTAACCAGGTATATGGGAAGGGGTGAAAGTTTGCAAAGATTTGGAACATTAGAAACAAATGTATGCGTACAAAATCCAGGCTATGGGGAGTCCTCTTCTCACCTTGCTCACAAACCTCTGAATCAACTGAGAATGTTATTAAGGCATCAACAGCAGTCACTCGGCAAACACACTAGGTTAGAGGACAATACTGGGCACAAAGGTCAACTGGAGAAGAGACTACGAGCTTTCCAAGAGTGGGAGAGAAACGGGTAACAAACATGAAGCGGACACTTACCAGCAAGAGGCAGCCGTTCGAGGGCAGTGCACTTCAGTTGTTTCAGTTCATACTGTTGGACATTTGGCACGTTCCTTTACTTTCTAGAGGGCTGTCTCTGACCTTATTTCCTAGTGGATGATTTCCTTACAAACCCGGCTGCTAATTGAAGTCCCAGAAAAGGGACTAATCAAGGTCTATAAAATGGAATGTCTCGGTCATTCATTTATTTCGCTCCTGGAGTTTCCCAGCGAAGTTGATAAGAAGACAGGCCGGGGATTTGTTTCTTTGCCCTTGTTAATAATATTAGCTGGTGGAGTGGGGCTCTCAGGCTCGTTGAGAGCAGGTTATGTGATCAGGATTAGAAAAACAAATATGGGTCGTTGAGGTAAAATTACTTTTAGAGTCGGGTCCTAGCAGAGCAGGCTTCCTCCATATATTTATTATATTAAGAGCAAGAGAGAAACAACCAGAAAGTTTCAACAATTCAAAAGCCAGACCTGGCGTTACATTCTTGTGGCCTTGAAGGGTAATCTTTACTTTAACCGAAGGTCAGCAGGCAGCCAATCTGGCCTGAAGGTAAACAGAGTTCTAATCCAGATGCTAAATGTTCTCCACAAGGAAAGGAAACTAGAGGCTTTTTATGAGAGAGAGAGAGAGAGAGAGAGAGAGAGAGAGAGAGAGAGAGAGAGAGAGAGCACCCGCTTATAAATAGGGAGCCAGAATTTATTACCTTTAGTACTGACTTTCTATTGTAAACAACAAGACCTAGGGAAGTATTATAGCTTTGGATCAAAATTGCTTCAGATGAGATGAATGCAGAAAGCAAGAAAACAAAACAAAACAAAACAAAAAGACAATCTGAATTTTGTGAATGTCCCCAGCACCCCCACCCTCCACCCCTACACACACACACACACACACACACACACACACACACACACACACACACACAAACAGGCTGAACTGGTCTGCACATTTGAACTAACTTTCAAAAGGCATCTCACCTCACTTCTCTCTGGGGTTTTAAAAAGACTCAGATCAACTTCACCAAACAAGCAGAGGCTGGATTAATAATCAGGAAACAAAAATGATTAAATATCTGGCCGAGACAACGGTGCTGGCCGTGGAGTAAGACTGACACAGACATCTCCACTCTCAGTGTTACTCTGGACTGAGCCAGTGGCTTTTCTTTTACTTTTTCTTTCTCTTTTCTTTTCTTTTTTTAAAATTCAGATTCCTTGTTCAGATCCCTTCTGGGTCAGGGGTCTAAAGAGAGGGAAAAGTAGTTCCTTCTCACCTGTTCAAAGATGTTTGGGACTTTCAAAGCAGCAGTGACCAGCCAGCCTTCATCCCTGTGCCAGAAGCGTCTAGGGCCGCCTGAGCTGTGACCGGTCTCAACTTCGGTGTACAGGTGGCTGGAGGAAGAAGGAGGGCATTGGTTGGTTCAGAGGAGGAAATCTGTGACATCACGGAAGTCTGGCTGAGACCTTAGGGACTAAAACATCCCTGGAGGCCCCGCCCCCGTCAATTACCTGACTACCTTGGAGCAGGTAGGTGGCGTCTCTCAGAGGACAAATGAATCAGTTAGAGCAATTTGCCGGGTGGAATTTACTTTCCTTCCTGAGCATAGCACGTGTCTAGCCCTGTGTACAGATCTGAATGCCAATGCCTAATCGTTTCTCAGGCCCATCTTGTATACTTGATATTGTTTCCCCTCCAGACTCTCTCGAGCCCACATAGATGCCAACATCAGAATTAAAAGGGAAGTTTAAACACTGGGATGAGACAGGGATTTTTATAGGTGGAAAAAAAAAAAAAAAAGGAAAAAGGTTGTGAAGACTTAGCCAGCCATATCTGGGATTTGTCCCCACTAACGCCTTTCTGAATCACATCCCTTTGAGTTCCTGGTGTTTTTCTGTTCCAATATTATAACAAACCAGAGATGACATAAGTCTACTTAAAAATCTAATTTTCATACCTTTCAGCATCATTTCCCAAACACCCTCGCCGTCCCCAGCATATTAATAATAGATTCAGGCATTGGTAAAACTTCAGTCATTCCTACCTCGGTCTGTCTGTCACGTGGTGGTTACAGTCCACAGTAGGCCTGCAATTAGGAGTACTTTAAGTGATTCAGGTTAGAATGATAGCGCCTTACTAAGGCTATGTTGTCTGCAGGGAGAGATAGGGAGGAAGAGGAGTCAGGGCTATTTTGGTCCCAAGCTTGGTGTGTGACCCTGGACAAGTCACCCTTGCTTCAGCTTTTCCAGCAGGAAAGAGAGGCTAATGGCACGACTCAGCTGGCACTTGAGTGACAGCTAAGAGGATTCCTGCCTGCTGGTTAAGGCCTGTGGCATCTTGTCCCTTCAGCCTGTTGAATTGCTGTGTGCCTGTGGCTCGCAGCCAGCCTCCCTCGCAGATGTATGTAGTCACTGTCCGGAATGTGCTACCTGGGGACACTGGGAGTTCTCTCTCCCGGATTGGTCCAGGCCCACGTTTGTCCCCTAACGAAGAAAACACCTGCTGAAAATCTTCCCCCCTCCTGATCTTGAGACTGTAGAAGTCGCCCATTCTAACTCCTCACTGGTTTGTAGGCGGGACTAGGGGACAGTTGGAGGAAGAAATGGTAAAAAGGCACCTCATCCCTGGGTGTACACATTGGTAGCTGGCTCCCTGTCACTCGGTACCTTGTAAAGAAAATGGGGAGGGGAGCAGAAGGAAGATGAAGCTAAACGCAGAAGGCAACTTCAAAACACTGGTTCACCCCAGACAGGCCTAAACAGCCTCGCCATCTGGGACCGGGCAGCTTGGGACTCTTTAAAACAAACACTCACCTCTCTTCTCGACTTTATCCAATAGAAACTAAGGGAGGCGTGGCTACTCTGTACTGATAAAAGCAAAAGGTTCGAAAAGGAGGGAGGGGCTTGGGGCTTGGGGCTTGGGGATTGAGGGAGATAAATAAAGGTAGCTGAACCTTTCATGTGCAGGTTTTTCGGGGGTGGGGGAGTATTATTAGCCCACCAAGACAAAAGCTTCTCCTTCCTGAGACAGGGTGTCTCCGGGGATAGGAGGAGAACAAGGCTAGCCAACTTGCAGAAAGCCACGCCTCTCGTTGAGTTCCGCCCTCTGTGTGCTGTCAGTCAAGCTTCACCTTGCTCAAGGGGATTGGCTCTGACTTGGAGAGGCAGTTAGATTTCCTGGCACTGAAATCCTGGGCAGAGGTGCAGGAGAAATATATTTGCATGAAATGCGCAATCAATCAACGAACGCGCACAGAACTTCGCTGAAGGCCTTTAGACTGTGGGAGTTTTTCTGGCTGTGTTCACAAACACACAGCCACTTGCACGGATAGCCAGGTTGGGGGGGGGGGAAGACGAGCTTGGAAGAGAGAGGGAAAATAGAGGAAGTGGATCAGCATTAAATTGAGAGTGGAGCCTGTGTAAGAGAAGAGAAACTCCTGGCTATTTTATATGGTTAGCCAAGAGAAGGATTTCTCTATGCCGCTGAATGTAGCCTAGTCTTTAAAGACTAAAACCAAGTTCAGTATAAACTCCACTGTTTCATTCTGTCTGTTGTGTTTGAACAAAGTCTTGGATTCTAAGGTAAGGGGGCATGGGGGAGAGACAGAAATAATGACCACTAAAGCGAACACGGAGTAAGACAGCAAGAGCTTGCCAGGCCTGCGTACTCTCCCCAAGCACTTTATACCGGAACCTCTATGTCTGCTCCTAGTGTCATTTACAGGCAACAGGACAAGGAACCAGGGCACAGAGAAGCAGGGAACTTGACTCATGCAGCGAGTGGCAGAACCAGGGCAGTTTGTAACCAGGGCCTTTCCTAAACTGTGAAAAGAAATCAGGGAGATTCTAATGGTGTGTTCACCGGGTGAAGTCCTAAATCAATCTCTCTCTCTCTCTCTCTCTCTCTCTCTCTCTCTCTCTCTCTCTCTCTCTCTCTCTCTCCTCCTCCTCCTCCTCCTCCTCC
>NC_034602.1:65014220-65045616 GCF_900095145.1 Mus pahari
CCCTCTCTCCCACTTCCCCATTCCTCCACCCCCCCACCCCCCTAGACAGGGTCTCTAGTGCAGTCTCGTCCCAAACTCCCTATATCTATGAGGACAGCCTTGACTTTGGATTCTCTTTTTCCTGAGTACTGGGTCTACAGGTGTGAACCTCCACATCTGGTTTTATTTCCTGCATGTGTTTGAACCCAGGGCTTCCTGAATGTGAAGCAAGCCTTGAATAACTGAGCTGTATTCCCTGTCCTGCCCCGCCCCTCCTTTTGAGACAGTATCTTGCAACCCGGGCCGATTTTGAACTATTGATTCTCCCGCCTTCACTCCCAAGGGCTGGCATTCCAGTCATGCTTTGCCATGACGGGCTGACTTCAGCCTCTGACTTCAGCCTCTGACTTCAGCCTCTTCCCTGTGCGTTATTCTGAAGGAAGAGCCGGTTGGAGCAGGAGTGTGGTCTGAGACAGAACTTGAGGTGCAAAATTAATTAACAACTGGTTTATATAGGAAACAGAGAGGAGTGAGAGGTTTATTCTTATGTACCTGTACATATGGATATATGAAAAGCATGAGGAAATCGTGTCACTTCTGGGGGGGTGCTCTTGAACTTATATTTTGGAGACATATCAACCCAAACCCAAGAGTGAAGGAGAGCTTGTGGGTCCCCTTGAGAATGACAAGTGATTCCCTATAACATCTTCCGTAGTCATTTCTATCAGAAATGTCTTTGAAAACCTAGTATGATTGGCACACAGCTGAAAAGATGAGATAATGTAAAAATAATTCCCACTATACACTGCTTCCAAGGCGATTGGTTTAGGCCAGCATCAGCAAATAGTAGACCCATACTGCTTCTCTGCAGTTGCCTCCCCACAGCCATTTCTTTGTCATTGCAGAAACCCTAAGGTGATCTGGAGCTCAGAGGTAACCCTGAGCGCTATACAGGACTGTCACAAACTGCCACCATCTTCATGAATTCAGCTGTGTTGGTATGCAAACGATCACTGCAGCTTGGCTTGTTGACTGTGATGCTCTCTCATGGGAGGAGGGCTTGGGGTGGGGGGAGGGGAGGCTTTCCAGAGTGTGAACCTCCTCCTAGCCCCCTGTTCGCTGCCTCCATTGCATGGGACATAGACTGGTCAGGGAGAGGGATTCTCATCTATTGGTTCATTGGGAAGTCCTCACCCATGCTGGGAGAATTCTAGTGTGGCTGCGTTAAGGCCACCCACACTCCTGCCCATCATCCCCACAGCCCTGTGAGTAAACCTACTAAACTCATAGGCTCCAGAGTGAAGACTGGTGAAATCATACCTCACTTTGCCCTGGAGACCTTAGGAGGAGGGGTTGACTTCTTTTACATCTCCGTAAGCAAAAAAAAAAAAAAAAAAAAATCAGCGGCTTGGAATATACCAACTATACCTCTGGGTGGGCTAGCAGTTGATGTTAACCCTTTCCCTCAAGAACAAATCATTTCTAGCCCTGCTTTGACAGCACACTAGAAGAAGGGGTAGCTGGTGTTGCCAGGGCTGCTGGGAAAATCATCACGTCAAAAGTAACATGATTGGACCCGGAAGAGGAGACCGTGGCAAGGACAACTCACACAGGGCTGGGGGTGGGGATGAGGAGGACCTGTGTGGAAGGGCAGCAGGACAAAGTGACGTAGAGGAGCCACCAGGCAGGTGAGATGGGGTCGGATCAGGACGGGAGGCTGGCTTTGAGAGTGGCAGTGTTCTCGGTGTTGGGCTGCTGCTCTGTGGCTTTCCTACTCTTTGGGAGCTGGCCCCTCTTGCTGTGACTGGATCCTGGAACGTTTATTTTCTGCCGAGGCAGGTGGGAAGCGTTAGGAAGCTCACAGAACTCAAGGCTGGGCCTTTCCTGATTACTCAGCCAGTTCATGTGAGCACTGTGATTTCCATTGAACTCTTACATGTCTTGACTGAGCAATGGAAGCAGGAAAGGGGGTCTGTTCTCTGAGCTCTTAACTTGATCCTGACAATGAAGGCTAGCATTCCCAAGGCTTCCTTGTGGCAAGGAAGCCACGGGGAAAGCATTCCTTCTGACTCAGAAGAACCACTCTGCCCCTGCTTGCACCCGCTTTGCCCCCACCCCCACCGGCATATTTGTAGGTTTTCTAAGATGGCTGAATGCCACAATAGGGAACAGATTTCATCTGATTTTAATAAAATCATCTCTAGAAAAAGCCTCAACTACATAATTACTAAAGGTACTCTGCATTAAGAGATGAAATTGCTATATATACATTACATCACATTGGCCTCGATTGTTTTTGAAAACTAGCTCAGCTCTAAGTCTTTCATTAGCAAAGGACAAG
The DNA here is from genome assembly GCF_900095145.1 of Mus pahari. NCBI lineage: Eukaryota > Metazoa > Chordata > Mammalia > Rodentia > Muridae > Mus > Mus pahari. The sequence goes on from NC_034602.1 coordinate 65,016,541, forward strand.
TGCTTCTTAGCATGCCGTGTATAAGTAGGGTCGCCACAGGGCAATTCTTGGTAGAGACCAAGGTTTTCCAGCTCTGGAATGTGGGAGATATCCCATTGCTCTCCCCACAGCCCAGCCATGTGCTGCATTCTTTACAGATGTTCTACTAGGTACCCCAAGTACATCATAGGAGACACTCACCCTCTGGTTCATATGCTATCTGTGGGGAGATGGGAGATCTCAGGGAAGTTAGAATCACACCAATTACTGATGAGGACACATGTTTTTGTAAAGGTTTGCTATGCAAAGTGTGGCCAGCATACCCTTATTTAACAAAAGGAAGGCGATGACCAAGGGTTGCTTTCTTTGCAGCTGTCACGTGTTAAGTGTGGGAATCACTATATCTCTATGGTTACATGACTCCATCCTTGCATAAACCCAGAAAGCATTAAGAGCTCTTTTCAAGCAACTGTTAGTGGTGCTGGCCATGATGTTCACCCCCACTCTTCTAGAAGCATCCATTTTCAGGCTTACTCCTCGGGTCTCATTAGCAGCCTGCCTGTCAGAATCGGTTTCACATCTTCATTCTTTCCATGCACAGAGCACCAGCTGCTCCCTACCCCATATTAGTGGAGAGCAGGCTTGCTCATGGCCTTATTAGCCTAGGGACAAGATTTCCTAAAGCACATACTCTTACTGACCGTATTCCATCTTTTTCTCACTTTGCCCATGGGAGTCTCAGAAAGAACAGAGGGTGGGCTCAGATCTTCTCTTCCTCTATCTTAGAGGGCGTTCAACTTCTTCTAGGTTTCTCCAGGCCCCACGTTTTTCCTGTTTGTGAATTTGCCCTACCTAAGCCCTCCCAGCTGGGTACCATCTAGAGCTGTCTTCCCAGTTCTACATTTAGCTTCTGATTTCATCTCTATCGTTTCAAAAGTGACACAAATAGCTTCCATAATGACTTGAATTTTTCATATTTTCCTGAACACTAGTGAAAAAGAGGGCCATTGTTCAAAATGGGGGGTCCTAATACATGCCCAAACCCGATTGTTCGTAGTTCCCATAAAACCGCCTCTGTGCATTTCCCACTGCCTGCATCCACACGATGTACCCGTGTCACTGTACTGAGCTCTGGCAGAAGCCCATATGCTAACTGTACTTGACATGCAAAAACCAAGCCTGAGCAGAAAGCAACTTGTCCGACACGCCCAGCTGGCTACAGGCAGATCCTCTGCCCCACTGCAAAGCTACCTGGAGAGGCCCAGAGGCGCCTCTCTCTCCACAGAACCTTTTCTAACTTCCCCAAGCAGGTACTCGAAGGCGCTCTCAACAGGCTCTGCTTCAGTGCTTTACTGTGTGTGGTTTTTAGATTGTCTTCTCAAAAGCTGGATTGAGGCTTTGCCTATAAGCCCAGAGCTCTGCCCAGAGTCTGAAAGGAACACAGGTAGCCTTCGGTCAATTTCACATTAAAGATCAAAAGAGACCAGGGACGAGATGAAGGGAGGACTCACTGCTAAGTTGGATTGAGCTAACCCTTCCTTCCCCATAAGCTTTGGAGAGCTGGCTATCACACTGAATTTTCACAACAATGGATAACCTAAGCATTCATTATCCATCCATCTACCACTTATAGAGCACATTTAGTGAGGACTTTCAGTACCACAGTCAGTGCCTAAGAGAAGGGTCCCCAGCTTTTATGTAGTTACAATCAATGGGAGCCAGGGTTTAAACAAAATGCAAGGTAGAAATTGTTCTAAAGAAAAATGCTATAGACACAGTTATCCAAGAGAAGGGGGCTACCTTGGGCTAATTTAAAGTCTTCAGGCTCTCTGCTGTTAAATAGCAGAGCTAGCCTCAGAGAGGGCTGTAGTTCCCATGATAACCTCAGACCCTCACAATCTCACCTTGGTCCAAATTGTTCATGTCCTCAGATGACCTAAACCTTATAGCTTTTTTTCTTGTACACTAATGTGATGATAAGTGGGTGTTCTGAGCAGATAGAAAGACTAGCCATGTCTTAATGATAGCTGCTGTCTCGGAGCCACTGTCAGGGGTGCCTGCCAAGACCATGGGAAAGCTCTGGGTCCTGCCAATGGTGGTAACACCTGTAGACACTGAGATGAACTTCAATTCCTTTAAGGTAGGTCGGCAGCCTAGTGGGTCTTTTAAAAAACACCCTACTTCAAGCACCAGCTTCTAAAGCATTTCATGACTTACACACACGTCTCTAGATTGTATCTGTGTATGTTCATCATCCGTGGAAACAAACAAATTATTATTTGCCTCTCCTCAACCCGCCATGCACTGGCTGGCTTGGCCTCTGAGTCTAGGAGATGATTCTAGACTTGCGAGGCCAAATTCTTCAAACTCTTTTCCCAGGGAAGTTTAAAATTCATAATCATTAGTGACACTAGGTGACTTAAGGACACACACACACACACACACACACACACACAAATGTTCTGCTGGGGAATATAGCAGAAAGGGCAAGAGGGAGAGAGGAACTGTGTTGTTGGCTACGTGGGATGTGTAAAGTTCCAGGGAAGTCAATTTCCTACGTGGAGGGGCTTTTTCCTCCCTAGTGAGCTTTTGCTTCCATCCAACAAAGGGCAGGGATCATAGCCAAGGAGCCATCCCTCTGGACCTTCTAAGTCAAAGACTAAGAAAGAGAGTCACCATGAAGATTACTCACCATCAATGGAGAGACAGCCTTGGCTGGATTCTGAACAACAGGGTCTCCAAAACAGGGATGCTCACTTGACCTCTCTCAAATCCCAAGCGTGAAGACACTCCCTTTTTTCTTTGCTCAGGGAATTTGGGTCAGGTGTCTGATCTCCTAGGACCTTCTTACAGCTGAGTTCCCCATGGGCACCTGTTACTAATCCACAGTGATGTTGCTGGAGCCAACAAGACTAGGCTTCCTGGTGAACCGCAAGCCATAGGACCTAGAGTGTCAGGTTTGGAATTGGGTGATGTGGAGGAAGGAACTGTCCGTGTCCTCTTCTGATGACTCTTGGCCGAGGTGCAGCCATCTCTTCCTCATATGGAGGCTGAACATCCATCCGGAGTTCAGATTATCCACGGAGTAATGAGCACTTTCCCGCCGCTCTCCTTTGTCCATTGTAAGGGTAGGGGGTGCCATTATGAAACTTCTCTCAAGTCCCCCATTTTTAAGTAGTCCAATTAATCATCAGTAGAAAGCGTCGACTTCACCTGTAATCCAGGGACCAAAGACAGGTGAGAACAGGGACTCATTCCGCTTAGGACGTGAGCATGTCTGAGAAGAGCCTGGTATGTTGTGTTCCGATCTGCTCAACTCATCCCAGTGAGTTGCATGGAGGGTTGGGAGCTGGGACTATGTTATTAACCAGTCTGGGTACTTAGAGGCCCCAGATCTCAGTTTCCTGTTTGTGATGCTTTAATTTGAGCCTTTGACCGTTATCAGTATCAGCCATCAGCTCAGGCTGGCCAGACTGGTTTTCCTAGTGGCTGTGTCCTCCTGAGATAACAAAGTCCTCTTCTCACTCACTTTGTCATAGTTTTCCAAGGAGATAGACTAGAATGATAGCCCTGAGATTCCCATACTGTGTGACTTTCATGAAAATATCTCTAAGGATACCAATCCTTCCAAGTGATTAGCCTGTTCCTGGATTAACACCATTTTCCATCTACCCACCCGTTACTCACAGCAGCTGTGGCAGCAAGATGCCATCCTGGGGGTTTTCCTCTTCGGTGCTATTTGGCCACTGGGTTGGGGACCGAGCTGTGCTAAAGAATGCCTATGAAGACCAAGCATACTATCACCTACCTGGAGATGTAGGGGGAACATCCATGACCCTCCTGGTTTCCCTTCAAATTGTCTCAAAGGATGTCTTTTCTAGTGTCAATGACTCACATGTCAGGGGTCACGGACATGTCAGTCTCAAGCTGCCAGTCAGTCTAAAGCCACACTCTCCCAACTGGTTACCATGGCTTCTTCCTGTCCCCGTACCTCTCATGCAAATTATCGACTCTATAGACCCTACTGCCATCTACCCTGAAATGCTCAAATGACTGACGCCTCATCTCTACCAACACCATTGAAGCTCTCTGCTGAATGTGCAAATCTCCACAATGTGCACATCTTTGAGAGAGAAACAAGGACCTTAGTCAAGGGAGGCCACTGAGAACAGTTTACAGATGGGGCTATTTCCGCAGTTGCATTCACGATACAGAAAAACCACAGAGAATGTGGTAAGCTGGATGACAATAATAGTGTGTGCCCAAGAGGTGGGTGGGAAGGGGAAGGGGAAGGGGAAGGGGAAGGGGTGGGTTGCATACACATTGATGTGAATTAGCAGGGATAGGTTGTAGGCAGGGTATATATGAGCCCATAGAGCTGTGCTGTACCTGAACTGTCTTTCCTTGGGAATGACCACATGAGATTTCATAGGCAAGCGACATGGTTCCTCATTAGGAAGTCTTAGGTTTGAAGTTAGCCTCTGTAGAAAGGACCCTGCAATCAAAGGAAGCAAACTGTCACCTGTGGTCTCTCACTTTCGGGATCAGCCTGCCTCTCCTGAACTGGAAAGGATGGCTTCAACCTTAGCCCTGTGAGTGACAGGTACTGAGGAGAGATTAAATATGCAAAGGCCTGATTAGGAAGAGCAACAAGGGGTGGGGGCTGAGAAAGTCAGGGGGAGCTGTCAGATTGTAACCCAAAGGCGATGCCAGGGAAGGAGAAATGGGAAAGGCTAGGGAAAAGTGTGCTCAGGACAGAGGGCTGTCATACCTGTCCATGAGTGGCCATAGTTCTCTAAGACAAGATAAACAGACTTGGAATCCAAGGATGTTGACATTAGAGGATGCAGAACTGAGAGTACCTTTAAGGCTAGAGAAGGAGCTGTTAAAAAAAAAACAAAGTCAAATTATTACTGACTTTGGTGGCTCGTTCATCAGCTCTCAAGTCCCCTGAATCTTCTTCTGTAACAAGACTTTCCAGGTGTAAAACTACAAAATTAAATGATGCTCTGAGCCATGAGGTTGCTAATGTTGGACAAAGTTTCTGTACAGGGATACCACCATGCCATGGTGTTTAGACAGCAAAGGAGCCAAATCAGTGCTGACGACTGTGGGGTTGTACAGGGGGCTCCATGGAGCTGTGGGGATGCCTGAGGATCTGAGGATCCTCACTGCATCCGAAACTGACTCATTTTGTACTCACTGTGCCTAGTATGTGACAGATAACCTCATGCCACAGATGCACAGATAGAATTCAGCCTGGAAAGGGAAAGAGAAAAGAGGATTGGATACACAGTGCCCAAAACCATCTCACATGGCTTCCCCTTGAATAGGTCAGGCATAGGCATTGTGAAAATGCCTGCAATCGCTTGGCCCTCTTGTGACTATGTCTCACGGATAACTGCTTGACTTACAGAAAAGCTTGCTGTTCTGTGTGTGGCACTGTTCCTATACATTCTGCAGAAAAGAGTTTCCTATTTTTGTTATTATTAATTTTTAATCTATTTTTGAGATCATAACATTTCTCCTTTCTTTTTCTTCCCTCCAAATCCTCCCATATACCCCTTCCTACTATCCTTCAAATTCATGGCCATTCTTTTTTTTTTTTTTACCAGTTGTTATTGTTAAATGTGTGTGTGTGTGTGTGTGTGTGTGTGTGTGTGTATTCCTAAATATAACCTGCTCTTAATCTGAGATTTTTTTAAAAATAATTTAATTTTTAGTTTGTTTATTGAGATGAGGTCTCTTGTAGGTCATAGACTTTCTTGGGTCCATGTTGCTTCTCCATCCATAGCCAAGAAGCCAGAGGGAACGAGTTATACCCTAGATACTTTGAGAAATGACCAGTTGCTCATTTGGTCATAGGCCTTAGAAACTTAGAGTCACCTAAATTGTGACATTCTTCGAAGTCAAGCAGAAGCCAAGAGCACTGGCTTGAGCCACCTCTAGTAAGCCCATGTGGTGGGCGGCTCGTGCTTCTGCCTCGCCCTGGATGTTTGCAAATACTATATAGTGGTTGTTATAAGCTGCTAATATTTATAAAAAACAGCTGCGTATTCTTAGTATAGGACTTGGCATTTTGAAATCAATCTATTATCTTTCTAGTTTTCTGTAGAATGGGGTGTGTTTTCTACTTCCTTTTTAGGAACCTGGGGAAACACATTCTCGACCCACTCATGAATAATCCCTATGTCCTCCACATTGCAAAGCCCACAGGAATCAGATGACTGCAAACACAGGCACAGTACCTTCTCACAACTCTTCAGTACCCTGCTCCCGGGGTAGCAGGGATTGGCCACCAGGAAGTCAGCAAGCCCTGACAAAATGAAGTGTTTTACACAGCACCTCTTGGGCTGCTGTGTCGTTTTCTTGGAACTTGGATGTGTCCCAGACGTGTACTGTAGTCCTTTAGGTTAGCTACTCACTTTGCAGATGTCCCCACAATGCCGCATTTCCCCTCAGCTTCGGTTTTGCCAAGAAGAGAACATCTTTCCAACTGATGGAGGATGGAACTCCTTGGTAAAGGGCACAGTGGTTCGAACTGTGTCACTGGTGGCAACAGCGGCTAAGGTTTATTGAAAACATATCAGTCTGCTGGCCATGAGGCCATGTACTTTGACGAATTTTCTTCTTTATCATCATCTTGACCAGTAAACTGAGGCACAGCTGGGTTTCTTGACTGTCCCCAGCTTATGTAGACAGTATAAAGCCTCAACACATAGCAAACACCTGGCTCTAAGGTGTGGCTAGGTGTGAACTTGAAATTTACACTAAGGAATAGTAAATATAGCTACCTATAAAAATTGCCCAACTGGAAATCTCCCATAAATTACAGTCACCAAAAATGTAAATGTCATTTATATTTACTAGGAATCAAAAAGCAAACATGACTGAGAATGTAATATGTTCTTGGTTGTATCAGTTATTATGGAAAGTGATAAAACATATGTGCTATAATAAAAAAACAGCATTTGAAAATCTTGGCTCTATAGGGGCTTATACTATTTGGATGATCCCAGATTTTCACAGTGAAAGAACTGTGGAACAAGACAGGATGTAATAATTTTTTAAGGGTAGAGGAGTTCAGAACCCTCGTCTTTGCCGGATGGATGGCTGTGGGTTGTATTTTAGGTCTCTCTCTTCCTCAGAGTGAAACCCCAGCTTTCATTTTTGGATGTCAGGGTACTAAAAGGTAGTTCAGTAGGCCAGAGTAACCTGTGCTAGCAACCGGAGTGCTCTCCAGAAAGGAAAGTTCTCTCTGGGGTTTAAGATGGTCACAACTGATTACTTCTCAAGAGGCTCAGAAACCCAGGCGGCTGTAAACACAGCTGGGGAAGCACTTGAATGTGAGTCCATAAAACCCCAGCAAAGAATCTACCCTTCCCTCCCAATGGTTCCCACACTTTATCCATGAGTCCACAGAAAAGCAGTAGAGATTTGTAGACAAGCTTGCTGGTAGGGAGAAAATAAAAATGTATAGAGACACGCTCACTGTCTTACCTTGCACTACCCTATAAATAACTTCCTTATCTTGTTGAGTTAAAGGCAAAAGGCTTGTTCTCAACTAATCCGGGGATGTTATACAAACAAATCCTACATAAATTGAAGTCTTCTCCAAAGTCAAAGCACTAATACAATTATTTTTATTATTATTGTGTTAGATTTATTTACTCTATTTTACATGTTCAGGTGTTCTGACTGCATGTATGTGCAGGTGTTTTAATTGCATGTATGTGCACTACACATGTACCTGGTGCCCGTGGAGGTCAGAAGAGGGCATTGAATTGCCTCAAACTAGAGTTATGGATGGTTGTGAACTAACCTGCGAGTGTTGAGAACCAAACCTGTTGCAAGAGCAACAAATGTTAACCACTGAGCCATCTCTCTAGTCCCTAGAATTATTTTTGAATATATGAAAAGAAAATTGATTTGTTGAGGAAGAGCCTACAACAGACATGAAGTTAGTTTCCTTAACTTAGGGACATTCTTCACCGAGCAACCCTTCCATTCTCTCAGGAGAATGAGCAGCTATGGTATAGATTCTATACACCAAACCACAGCAAAGGGATTAGAAATATTAATAGTTACTTCTCATTGCTGCCTATTTATTTTTTTAAAAAAAATTTCAAAAATAATACTTACTGTTTTTATAATCAAAAGATACTGCGACTTCTAAGAAACAATTGGTCTACATAATCCTCTTTTTGAAAGACATTCAGTTCTCATTTAAATAAATTTCCCTGGATTATTTTGCCTGTCAAGTAAATCATTGTGTAAAACAACTTTCCTCTGTGGGGTAGTTCTTATAATTAGTTTGTATTCTTTCGTAGATACACATTGAGGTTAATGGCATTTTGATGCAAGATTTGAGCTTTGGTGGGGAAAGAAGTTAATCTGGGGAAGAAAGAAATGTACTCTTAAGAACGTGATTCTCAGCTGTCTCACTGTGTTGTTCATTAGCAAGAAGCACACAACAGACTTTCAGAAATAATAATGGCTCAGAACCTCCTGCTTTAGAGATAACTGGGCTCTGTTATTGCAGGTGGCCTTCTACTCACAAAACAAAGCCGGAAGCGTCCATTGAATTAGCCTGTTTACAGGGGTTGAGCCTTGCTAATGAAATTGAGCCATCAAGGGCCGGGTGCAGTGTCCTTTATGGAAGGGGAAGCCTGCCCACCCGTCCTCACTAGCCCCAGATGCACAGGCTGTCTTCCATCCCTACAAAGACACATGACACATTGTGTAGCTACTTATCAATTGACAGCCCCTGCCTCCACGTGGTGTACTATGAACAATGCTTCTACAGACATTCGTGTAAGTTTTGAAAGAACGTATCTTTCCATTCTACTGGGCATAAATCTAGGAGGGGCATAGCTGAGTCATATAGAAATTCTATGTTTAACTTTTGATGAAGACCAGGCCTCTTTTCAAAGTGACTTAGCTGACTTAACCTTTTTATAAGCTCACCAACTATATCTGAAAGCTTTAATTTCTGCATAGTCTAACTTTTGTTATTGCCTGTGCTACCTCATACAGTCATCCAGAGACTGTAACAAAACAGAGCCAGCTGATGTCCTCATGAATTAAGACGATACTTAATACTGTGGTCACAAAATGCAACAGATGCTCTGGTGTTCTTATAGTCCTAAAAAGACTGAGGGAGCTGGGTGTGGTGGCTCCTAGTACTTGAAAGGCAAAAGCAAGTGGGCCTCTCCATACCAGAATATGGAAAGGGTCCTCCCATGCTCATGGATTGACAGGATTACAGTTGTGAAAATAGCTATACATCAAAAAGCATTCTATGTATTCAATGCATTTGCCTTTAAAAGTCCAACACAATTTTACACAGAAATTAACAATTATTCTCGAATAATGGAAATACAAATGACTGAGGTTATCCAGATCAAAACTAAATATTAAGCATCATCATCAACAACGAACCTGCTGGAAATATCACCATATCAAATATCAAGTTATTCTACAATGCAATAATAAATTCAAAACTTGTACTGGCATAAAAATAGTCACTTATCCTCTGATCTACACAGCGAGTTCTAGGCCAGCCAGGGCTACACAGTGAGACCCTGCCTTTAAAGGGAGTAGGGAAGTGCTAGAACAAAAAATAAATATTAAAAATAACCTAACCGCTAGTGTTAATCCCAAAGATATGAGGAGGAATGTCCCTGACTCAAATTGTCATGACCAAACAAAACAAGCAATTAATTAAAGCAGGCTTTTAATATTCACGTACATGGCTGCCTCCCCCTAAGGTGGGGTTTGAGAGGTCAGCATCAGATGTGAGGAAGACAATGTTTTTGTAACTCAGGGGTAGAAGGTTTCCAAGTGAGGGGTTTGCCAAAATAGATGGAGTTCCAGGAGCAGAACTTAAGGATAACAAGTTGGTCAATGACCTTCTAAAACAAAGACACAACTTCAGGGTCATAGCAATCTTTTTGAAACAAAGGTAGGGTGCAAGATGGTCATTGCCTTTTGGTAGCAGAGACGTGATTGCCATTTCTGGAGCAGATAGTAAGGAACCATTTGTAGTTAAGGTTACAGATGAGACCCAATCCCATCCTTGCAAAACAGAAGTTTAATCATGAACAGGAATGAACCTGGTTGGTATTTACTGTAAGATGATTGTTTAAGCCTAAGATGGAGGCAGGCTTGTACTTCATTAGGGAATAGCCATATGATTCTGTGTGAAAGGGCACTTTCTGTGCAAGGATGAAGACCTGAATTTGAATTCCCAGCACTCTGTGTAAAAGCTGAGCATGACCATGCAAGCTTGTAGCCCTAGCTCTAAGGGGAGGGGCCAAGAGAGATGGGTGGATCCCAGGAGCTTGATGACAAGCCAGTCATTCTAGATTAAACTGTGAGCTTCCGGTTCAGTGAGAGACCCTGTCTCAAGAGAATAAGACAGAGAATGAGAAAGTAAGACAGGCAACGTTCTTTGCTGGTCTATGGGTGCATATGCGGGCGCGGGCGCGGACACACACACACACACACACATGCATACACACACGCATACACACACTCACACAAATTCACATTTATTCAGTCTATTTGTAAATAAACACATAGGACCTAAATTCATTTTTAAAAGGTGTTTTATTTAGTGCTCGCAGCGGATGAGGTGAGTCCTTGAGCAATGACAGCCCTGACTTGCTGTTGGCGATTCTTCCACCTACATTAATACAAGCCAACCTTCCATTGGATCTGGGGGACCAGTACTGTGTCTGCCTCTGCGGCTGATGGCCTGTGTGCTGTATGGTTTGGAGAGACTACGCAGCCATGTAGAGCCTCTGCCTTTAGCTGGTAAACTATTTTATCCCCATTTGTTAGGACTTGGTAAGAGATTGTTGACTGTTTTTTTTCTAGACCAGTAACTGCTTAGATAAGACAAATACATTACTTCACTACTCCACTGCCCAGCTATGAAATCCTTAGCTACGTGTGGCTCCTCCAGACCTCGTGGGTCAGCTCTATCTTCATCTCTTTCTCCCTCCATCTTGTCTCCCTCCGTTTTGCATGACCCTGTCCTTCTCCCCTTCCCTTCCTGTTCTGCCCGGAAGATCCCGCCTCCATATCTTCGCCCAGTGATTGGCTTCCTGTTGTCTTTATCAACCAATCAAATAACTAGGGGGAAATTCCCCTAAGCTCTAGAACCCTCCTTCTAACACACTAAACTGTGGGCCAGGCCCAATGTAAAGGTGGTAGGTACCTTCATTTGGAGACCTCAAAGCAGAGAAAGACAAAATTGTTCCCTGTGTTAGACTCCCAAGTGGAGTTAGCCGAAGGGCACATGGATCCTAACTTGCCGTGAAGGGCAGTCAGGCTGTGCAAGGCTGAGAAAGTGTATCCCTGCACAAGTGATCAGGGAGCATCCGAAGCAGCCGCTAGGTGGAGAGTTCACCTGTATCCCTTCGTGCACATGTGTACTTCCCAGACAGCCGCAAGTCCACAGCACGGCTTTTCAAACGTGGCTGGCCACAGGCTCCACACTCATTTCCCCACGGTTCCTTGTTTTTCCCCCCAGTGTCCCTGTCCCACAGAGGACACTGACATCATTAGTCACCAAGGGCTTAGGGCCAGGGAGATTTCCAGTCTCCTTTCTGACTTCCAGCATTGGGATCTGCATTTGAACCAGCTGTGTGTGTGTGTGTGTGTGTGTGTGTGCGCGCGCGCGTGAAAGTTCCACAAATTCTGTCCTAGGTAGTGAGAGGAACTCAGCTCTCCAAACCTGCCAAATTCTGTTCCCTGTGTGACCCCCCTTGGCCTGGGACACCCTTTCCTCTGACTGAAGAGAAGTTGGACATCTTCCAGGCTGTAGTTTGTTTCTTTGTCATGTTTGTCTCCAACACTACAGTGTGAGATTCTCTGTAGACTGCAGAATGTGGTCCCACTTACAGCCTTGCAGTTAACAGTGGCTCAGTCAATGTACACTCAACAAAGCAATAGGTGGATGGGTGAAATGCACCAGGTACCTCGTATAGACACATCTGTGGTCACTTTATCTAAAGACTCACACTCTGCTCTTTCTACTGACTTAAGTCTAGCCTGCTCTACCATTCATTAGAGTCAAACAGAGATTTAAAGAGACTGAGAAGGAGTTGAGATGAACAAGGGAATATTGTTTCCAATGTTCTGATGCATTCTTGAGTTCTCAATATATTTCTCTTTATGAGAACCTACATCAAAAGGCAGAGCCACACAGTCTGAATTGAACACTGGGCTGCAATCTTGGTCGCCAGTCTGACACTGATCTAAGGTGGGGGTCCTTGGGGTCTTGGCATTTGGGCCCCTGGCCCCAGTGTGTCCTGATTCCTGAGTGAGCAACCTTGCATAGCTCCCCATGTCCCCGTGTGTGTGTGTGTGTGTGTGTGTGTGTACGTGTGTGTGTGTGTGTGGGTGTGGGGGTGTGTGGGTGTGTGTAGGCCTCTCTCCTGTCCTGCACCTGGCTTTTTTATGTGGGTTATGGGGACCTGAACTCAGGGCTTCACGCTTATGTGGCAGGCACTTTACCAACTGAGCCATCTCCCCAGCTCCCTATAACTCTTCTCAAGGACAAAAATTCTGATTTTTATTGGCATGCATACTCTGTTGCAAATTAAGGTTTTATTTAAACAAGTCCCTGGAGGTTAATAGCCCTTTCTCATGATCTGTTTTACAGACAAGTTACACTAAGATACACGGGTCTCCTACTTCCCTAGAGATATTTATGAACATCATTTATTATATCTTTAGTGCCTCAAGACAAACAGGCAACTGAACAAAACCTGACTTGGAAAGATGTGGGTGTGCAATAGCCCAGGAGAAGTGGATTTTTATCAAGGAAGTTGGCATTTGCTCACAATCCACCTCTGTTCAAGCAATTAAGTTCCTTAGGAAACCCACTGATTTGTTAAAAAGAGTGCCTGGGTTAGAAAATCCTGACAGGTTTGGAACCATGACCCTCGGATGTTAATGCCCGGGTGTTGTAGGAATGAACAGTGCAGCCACTGTTGATACACACTAGACCACTCAGTGTTCTCGAAGTGTCTGTGAGCTGGCCCACACTGCCAGACCACAGCTCCCCTGTTCCTCGGCGTCCCTCCCCGCCGCCAGCGATGGACCATGATCTCTCACTATGACATCTGAAGATGGAATGAATCTCAATGCCAGGAAGGAAGTTTTCCAAGTCAGTTTAAGGAACAAAACCCCTTTATTACAACAGGATCCGGTAAAGAAAACAAGGAGGGGATTCAGGAGAGAAGGAGGATGGCAAACACGAACAGAAAAAAATACGTCAGAGGAAGACGAGACACACAGCGAATGCGGTGCAGTTACGTGTGCTTACTGAGAAAATGCTTGTTGCAGGGAATGCTGTGTGGGAAGAAGGCCGACCCACATGTCAGAACCTGTTCCCTGTCCTCTGTCACAGAACTTTAACGTTGGCCCCGGGTAGCTGTGAGACACCAATGTTTTCTTTCATAATTGCATTTCTCTCGTAATCAAAATATTATTCCTTGGGAAGGGAGTTTTAATGAGTTTTACTTAGTGTTGTGTAGAGTTGCACAAGGAAGAGGCAGATTTGCCCTTTCATTACCCCATATAATGAAAGAATACACAGAGATGCTGGAGGCTTAAAATGTTGCAAAATGGGGCCTTGATCACATCACTCAGGGTCCTAGATGGATCCCTTAGCCTTTGTGTGGCTAGAATGGGCGTGTGCTAACCAAGTCTAAGCCAGAGGAGACAACACAGGACTTCAGAAAGGAAGAAGACTATGACGGAATAAAATAAAATTTCAGCCAACTCTAATTTGAAGATACTTGGGTGTTTTCATTCTTGTTACAGCCACTAAGAATTCACAGATATCAATAATCCCTGCCTTGGTGCTGGAAGTTCCTCTTGGAGACTGTCACTCCTCAAAGGAACGGGGTTTTCTGATGGCAGTTATGTGTAACCTAAGTCCCCACAGCGGCTTCCTCTTGCCCTGTGAGGCAGGACTGCCACTCTTCTGGAACATCTTCTGACTCTCCCTCTTCCCTGCTCCTGTCCCTCACCCCAGACACACTCAGGTTTCCCCTGTGTGGGGTAGTTCCGTGACTCCTTTGTGCCTAGGATCACTATCTGATTTCTCTCATCTTCACAACAAATAGTCTCTCTAGTGGCGACCTCTCTGCGCCCCTGGCTGTCTTCCCACCAGGCTGCAAGGGCAGACTGCACGATGCTCTTGTTCCAGCCTGCACAGTGTGAGCCTTTGCCAGGTGCCCTTCACCTTGTCCTTTCGGCAGCCTCTGACCCTTCAGTTCACCCACCCTTTGGGAGACTGTACTTGTACATGAGGCACAAAACTATTAGATGGCCAGCGAGATAATATTCTCGTGTTTTCTGAATTAATATATAATTAATACATGAGTAAAACCAGAAAAATTATATATAAACAACATTCTCTATATTTTTAAAAGATTTTATTTTTTAATTGCGTGTAGGTGTATGTATGTATATGGGTGTGCAAATGTGAGAGCAGATGACTTTGGAGGACAGAACAGGGCAACAGATCCCCTGCAGCTGGTTTAATAGGTGGCTATGAGCCACCTGACAGGGGTCCTAGAAGCTGAACATAGACCATCTGCCAAGCCAGCACACACTTATAACTGCTGAACCATCTCTCGAGCCCCAACCTTCTATACTTTAAATATTTATAGAAAAAAAATGATTAAACTGTTAAACATTACAGCAGCAGACCCCCTCATTCCCCATTTTTTGTAGAGTAAAGATAATAGATTCATTTTAATTTTTAAAAACGTATTTCTTTTTATTTATGTACATTAGCGTTTTACTACACGTATGTTTGTATGAGGGTATCAGATCCCCTGAAACAGGTGTTATAAACAGTTGTAAGCTGACATATGGGTGCTGGGAATTGAACCCAGGTCCTCTGGAAGAGCAGCCAGTGCTCTTAACTGCTGAGCCATCTCTTCAGCTCCCAATTTAATTTACATATACATATATGTAAATTATATATATATATATGTGTGTGTGTGTGTGTGTGTGTGTGTGTGTGTGTGTAGATATGGTATATATATTTAAAGGTTGTAGGCAGTCTACATGTAAAAATCCATTCAAAATGAAATCATTGGTATGCATATAAGAAAAAGCTATGGAACTTGGGAAAAAAACAAAGGAAGAAATCTTTATGATCATGAAATACATAATCGCTTCTTAGCTAGGACACAAAGGACACAGGCACATACATATATACACACACATGCGCACACACACACACATGAACACAATATAAATTGGTCTTTATCAAATTAATAAAATCTTGTACCAGAGGATACCATTAAGGAAATAGAATTATACTCAGGAAGTGTCATGTAGCTATCACATGTCAGGTTATTTGTCTAGTTTGTCCTTTCTTTCAGGTTGGTTTGAACTGTGTGATAGCTTCCTCCTCTGAAGAACTTCTCTGTGATTCCTAATCAAAGCCAAGATTCACTGAACATCAGAGACTTCAATAGATATGGCCTTTCTTTAATATTGCCTACTTAATTTTGTTAGAATGTTTACAAGTTTGCTGTACTTTCTATTTGTGTATATGTATGGGGTGGTTCTTGGGGGATTGAATTTAGGTCCTTGTTTATACATACCCCAATTATAACTGTAAAATTTCCTTTGATAAGCAAACCTAATATATTTTTATTATCATTTAAAGCTATATTAAAAGTCAAAATTACCTTCAGTAACTTTGAAAACTTAACATCTGTGACCAATGTTAATGATATTTTTAGTTAGCACATTACTTTAACATGACTTAAAAAATTATGTTGGAAAAATAAATTTGAACCTTTTTATTTTTTTAATGCTTCATTAAGTTATTTGGCCATTTCAGCCCATGCCCTGTTCTAACTCCTCACTAGAGAGGCTGAATTTCCTGTCAGAGTCTGCATGTCTTGTTCACTGGATTTTTTTTTTTTTGTACAATAACTAAAGGCAAAAAATTAGTCACATTAGTGTATAAAGAGGTCACAGGGCTGTGCCCTATTGCACTTCAATAGTATGTAGAGACTCATGATCACTTACATTATTTTTTTAACAAAGTAAATATCTCAAACAAACAAAACAAAAAAACTAGCCAGTGAGAAGGTTCAGCTGGTAAAGATCCTTTCCACCGAGACTGATGGTCTGAGCTTAATACCAGAGAAGAAAAGAATGGGTCCCTTTACACATGTAAACAGTAAACACACACACACACACACACACACACACACACACACACTATGCATATAACTATAGAAAAGAGAAACCTTAAATAATAAAATAAGAATAAAATCACAAGGAATATGAGAACATTTTTGTAAATCAAATATCAGATAGGGGATTTATATTCATATATATATATATGCATATATATATGACTTAATACTAAAAGTCAAGTTGTCACCCACTTTCTTTTTCTATGGTAAAGTACCTGAGGATGGCAATACCTAAAAGAAAAGGGGTGGGGCATATAGCTCATCGTTTGGAAGGCCACCCTGAAAAATCAGGCAGCCACACTGATTTCTTTTCTGGGGAGTGAGTGTCCTCTTGGCCTTGGTGTTAGTTATTCTTCTGTTGCTATGATAAAAAACTAAGACCAAGGTGTCTTATAGTTTACTTGGGCTTATGACTCCAGAGAGATAAGAGTCCATCATGACACAGAGAGACATGGAAGCCAGCAGCATGAGAGTAAGAACAGATGGTGAGAGAGATCACCCTCAGCTGTGAGTATAAAGCAGAGAGAGTGAGCTGAAAGTGGGGTGAGGTGATGAACTCTTAAAGCCCACTCAGTGGCTGACTTCCAACATGACCGGACCTCCTAAACCTCCCCAAACAACACCACCAGCTCAGAACTAAGTTTTCAAATATCAAGACTATGTGGGCATGTCTTATTCAAATCGCCACATTCTATTCCCTGGATACCATCAGCTCATGGCCATATCCTAAGTCAAAATGTCCAACGTAGTCCAGCTTCAAAAGTCCCTATAGTCTTTCATAGTCTCAACACTGCTTACAAGTTCAAGTTTCTTGACAGTTCAAGGCAACGTCTTGACTTTCACACCCTGTAAAATCAAAACGCAAATTGTCTACTTTTAACATAAAATGGCACAAAGTATGGGATGGGCTCATAGTGAGGAAGGAAATATTTGAACCCATCAGGGCAAATTATAAATTCCGTGTCCAGTGTCAAAGCTTAGATGGCTCTGCCCCTCCAGCTTTACCTACCTGTAGTGTATGTATGTGTATATGTATGTATGTGTATATGTATGTATATGTGTATATATATATATATATATATATATATATATATATATATATATATAAAATGGGCTGATGGTACACTTCATGTATAAACTCTCCTTGGCAGATGCCTCATAGCTCTGGCCATTTCCAGCATCTTGGAGTGTTCTCTGTGACCCATTTTTTCCATTCTCACTGCTTCATGAAATGGCCTCTCACAGTTTTGCAGAGGGCCACCGACCATATATTGCTGGGCCTCAGCAGCTCTCTGACACTTTGGAGGAAGGATTCAGGAGCTTCTCTCTTGTACCATTCAGGCCTTTAAAGCCAGCACAATGTGCATGACACTGCCATAGTCAGCTGCCACCTTGAATCCTATTAGCAGTGGCACTTGAATTTAGGTCCTTCCTAGGAGCAGGGGAACTCTGGATGCTTTCTTTCACAAACTGGAAGCTTAGCAGGGAGAGGTCACGCCCTGAGGACGTCCTTCCCTTTGTTCCTATGCAGAGCAGGAAGCTAATCCCCTTAATGATTAAGAAAGAAGCATCCAGAGTTCCCCTGCTCCTAGGAGGGACCTAAATTCAAGTGCCACTATTACTTTTAAATTTAGCCTTAGGCAAGTTCTCAAGATACGGGCAGAAGGTAGCCTGACTCTGACATAATATCCTAAGAATGGCCTCTAGCCCTGTTGATAGTATTCCTCTCTGAAACCTCTTGAGCTGGACCTCCATGATCATATTTCCCTCAGCTCCACTGTCTCCCAGGATCCTACAAAAAATGGCCTTTGTCGCTCTGCTTACAGCACTCAACTCACCAGTGTAGTCCAAACTCCCAAAGCCTTCTTAAGCAAACTGCAGTAAACATCACAGTAATTAAAAAGCGAGGGTTCACTACCTGCAGGCTAGAATTCACTTTTTCAGCCACTGATTTGCAATTTTTTGTTGAACATACCCAGCCAGGAGCTGTGGGAGGTGCTGAGTGTAACTGAGCTTTGAAAAGATCACGTGGCCAGCAAGAGGGAAGAACTCCCAAAGCCCTGCGGACAGCCAACAAAGTCGGGGGCTAGCCAAGACCATGATCCCTGCTCAGTTAAACATCAGTTCTTTAGATTCTTCTTGCTATGAGCAGGCAGTCCAAATGAAAAGATGTGTCTTCGGTACAGAGAAAAGTTCCAGCTTTCGCAGGGGCCTCAGAAGGAGCTTTGTAAAAATGAAAAACAAAACCCTGAACTCTGATGAGGACCGTCCGGTCTCTGCCAGCAGCTGTAGCGGAACTGAAAGCATAGGAAGGGAGGGGCCCAGGAAAACTGAACCTCTGCTCCTCAGGCATCTTTGAGAGCGAGTGGCCAGGGATCCGAGGCTAGCGTGGGGCACTCCTGTCCCCTTCTGCTTCTGGGACATTGCTTCTAACAGGGCCATGGCTCAGGACATTTCAAGCTGTACCCTGGTCTTTGTTTCACAGACTATGGTGTTTCAGGGGGTGGGAGTGGGGCTTAGTAAGTAAAATAAGACTTGTCAATGGTGCGGTGGGCCAATGGTGTGGTGGGTCAATGGTGCGGTGGGCCAATGGTGTGGTGGGTCAATGGTGCGGTGGGCCAATGGTGCGGTGGGCCAATGGTACAGTGGGCCAATGGTGTGGTGGGTCAATGGTGCGGTGGGCCAATGGTGTGGTGGGTCAATGGTGCGGTGGACCAATGTGGGTTTTTCTTTTTCTTTTTTGATTACTAAAGAGTTTCCCCATCCACTCACCCCCCCTTTGCCACATCCTTGAGGGTCCTGAGTGACCCCACAATGCGCTTACCATGTTTTCCAAATAAGTAGCCACTAGACATTATGAAAAAAGCCCAGTCACGTGTTAGCAACCATATTCTAACAGACTTGAGTGACCTTGTTGAAACGTGCACTGACTCCCACATTTTTTTCCAGGAGAAGTCCTGCCGACCCCCGAATCTAAAGGTCCGCCAAGCCCCCATCAACAAGGAGGTTTTCCTTTCCTCTAGAAGAGGTAAATAACCCAAATGTAACTCTCACTGAGAGGGAAAAACGGGGGTGGCAAGGCGGGGGCGGGTGTGTGGTGGGATCAGGATCAAAGCATTGTTAAATGAATACACAGGCACGAAGCCATTTTCCACTCGATATGGCTGTCAGGTTAGTTTTGAGTCAGACCTCTAAAGCAGAGAGCCATGTCTGTTTGCAGCATGAGATATGAACCCCCACACCTATTGTGACTCCCGCAGAAGTCTAGACATGACTGGGTCAGGTCCCCACACATGCCTTCTTAGCAATACCTTCCGGGAAGACCGGACACCCTACAGTTAGTGGGAGCCCTCAGCTTTGGGTCAAGTGAATCCAGGATAATCATGAAACCACCCCACCACCACCACCCCACCACACACCAAGGAAAATTGTATTTAAGACACAGCCAAAAGAGAAAACCCTTGGTATCCACTTACAAACCTCCAGCTTGTCCGTGTTTCGACATTGTCTCTTCAAGTTTTCAACTGGGAGTGAAAATGAAATTCACTAAATAAACAAACAAAAAACAAATAATCTCCAAAATTTCTGTGAGGCCAAACTCAGAAGCAACCCTTTGGGGTGGAAGATTAGGGGCAAATGTCAGACTTCCAGAAACTCCCTACATGCCGCCACGCCACCGCGCACAAGGAAAGCGGTGCTTATCCCAGCCAATGGGGAAGCTACTTGAAGTGAGACTGGTGCCCGAAATCCCCTTCTTTCTGTCCCCAGGTATCTTCCTGCACCCAGGAACTGGAAAGAGCAGGAAAGTGCCCCTGGGGTCCTGACTGTGGTGTCCTTATAAGCAAGAAACCGACAGAGCTTGGGCTGACTCTGAAAGAACAGAACCCAAGACCTGAGAGGCCCCTGGGGCACTCTCCACCTTCTCCGTAGCTCATCTCTAGCAGCTCTCCCAGGAGATGCCAAAGCTTGGCTTCACTCCAGTACCTGGGAAGAAGGTGAGTTATGGCAGATGCAGTCTGCCTTCCAAATGGTTTACAAATGGCTTGTCTGCACCACAAGACGCTGGCTTGCCCAAAGGGCTCTAAACCAACAGCCAAGCCATTTGTCTAGTGAGTGAAGCAACAGAGTTGAAGTGAAAGGAGAGGCTCAGGGCTGGAGCCTGGGAAAAAGACGCCCATCTCAGGGGTTGCTCAGTGCTTGGAAGAGAGATGGTGTGGTGCTGGCCTGTACCTTTTCTCTGCAGATGTCCCCTATAAAGCATTAAGCCAATGCCCTGATTTGCATATAGCCTTTCTTATTGATTATATGCATCACAGGTACACCTTGGTTTGATATTATATATATATATATATATATATATATATATATATATATATATGCCGAGGTGTTATTATTGTTATTTTAAGACCTTGATCTTTGACATCGTGAGATCCATAGTTATAGAATGTTAACAACGTTTAAGTAAAGTCTGCCAAGAATAGCAAAGATGTAGCGGAGCAGAGGAGGAATTTTTATGAACACCTGAATGTAGTGCCGTGGAGACCAAAGAGCCTGGGTCTTGTGGTCCCAACCTACTGTGTTCTCCTAGGGCAGCCCCCCTTCACCTCATTCTTTACACTGGCCTTCATTTCCTTTGGCCACGAGAATCTGTGTAAAATGCACTCCGATGCCCAAACTACAGATTCCCTTTCTGTGGGCTGCAGCCAGGCAAGCTGCTAGGAGGTTATCGGTTTCTGCTAGCTCAGCAGAGTTAGGTCGGGGTCATTTTTGTAAACAGGACTCAGGAGACTGGTTTGTGGCTTTTCCTGAAATAGTGTTTAGCCAAGGAAGGTTATGTTGTTTTCCTCACATTGAAATAAAGGTCATTAAAAACCAATCAGTGTAGGGCTTGACATAAGAGCCCTCATCCATCTTCCCCTATTTGAGCCAAATGGGCCTCCCCGAAATGGGAGCAGATCCCCACAGTTAGTACAGGAGACAAGAGTTTACAGGCTCGGCCACAAACTTGTCTTGGGGCTCTGGGGAGATTGCATAAGCTCCTCACAGTCCAGTTTCTCCACGCTCAGAAAGGTTCTGCGGTGACATATGTCCAGCCACTTCACAAAGGACTCGAGAGAATTCCTAACAGTATTGGGGAAGTTCTGAAACTCTGTTCAGAACTTATAAACATTATGTCCCATTACTAATATGGTTAATAACTCCACGGAACCATTGCAAATCTGGTGACCCCTGGCATGAAGTATCTTTCAGTCCACATCTGCTGTGGCAACACTCTACACAGGGAGAAGTAGGAATCAGGAAGTCAGCCATCAGCCTGGAATACTCCCTATCAGCAACTCGCCTGGATTTTTGCCCCGCACATCCTATCACCCCTCAGTGGAACAGGCCGAGATAAGTCAACACTTATTCATCTGCTCAGCTCAGCCTTTCATCCTTGCTTTTCTCTGTTGGATTGGTCCTTCTCCACTGCTTGATCCTAGGGAGGCTGCAGTCACCATACAGCATTGGCCGACCAGCCCACCACCTACCTTCCATGGACGAAGAGCTGGGCCCAGGACCCAGGCGAAGAGGCCCACAGCCTGCTGTGAAGATTGGCCTGGAGGATGGCCCGTTCACTAAGCCATCAAAACCCTTTCCCAGGAAGGAGGGGGGTGGGAGGTCGATTCCCCTGCCTTCTGAGAACAAGTAGTTAGGCGACTTCCAATCATGTGAGGTAGGGGTGGGGAAGGAGGATACCGGGACATTACGAAGCAGAGCCGTGCAGTATGCAGATGTAGGAAAGGCAGCTCAGGCATCATGGGAACCAGCTCCAGCTTTCTTGATGTCCCTGATTTGTGAGCCAGCAAAGACCCTCTTTCTTAAGTTTACATTAACTTAGCCTCGCTCCATTTACCACAAAGCTTAAAAGGATATATCGTTTTGAAAACACAAATTTCCACTTATATGGACATTCTTTTTTGTGAACTATCTTCTACTAAATCATACTTGGCATTAGACCAGGACTCCACTCAGTACTGATATAATTACTCAACATTATTACAAAGGAAAATAGGACTTATACCTTCTAAGCATCATTTATTCTATGAAATAGTCATTTAGGAACTAAGGGCATGATTTGATCACTGTTCCAACCAATTCATAAAGCCTCCTTAGTACAAAAGATCAACAACAACAACAAAAAATCCAAAGATCAAGAGACAAATATTAAGTCAAAGCTGGAACTTGGCTGTGTTGGGGCTTAACTTTGTATTTTAGGTCTATATAAGTGTGTCTATATAATTCAAGTTTACATCTTCTCCAACTGTTTTACATGCATGTCCATCTACACGAAAGTACTTCTTGTTCCGAATGCAGCTGGGAAGATGCTAAAAGATGTAAATATTTACCGAGTGAGCACCAAGCAGCCGTGTGGGCCGAGTCTGCGGTGGTGGGGAAGGAAGAGAGGCTGAGAAGTGTTTGACGTTAGACTCCAACTGGGTCTGTGGCTGATTCCTGTGTGCCCTTGGGCAGGTCAGCTCACAGCTCTGTGTTCTAGTGCCGGAAGATGATAGTCTTTACTGTTGAGTGTTCCAAGAGCAATAACTGCTGAGAACAACGGCTGCAGCTCAGAGTGGACGTCACAGAGGCGTCTCAGAGATGCTGTCATCTATGACCTTTTCTGTTTTTTAAGTAGAGGTGGGATGGAGGTGAAGGACTCTGACTTAGCCTGACTTAAGGAAAAAGTAGTTTAAATGTCTCAAAAAAATGAGTATGTGGCTTTTCACACATGCCCTCGTGGTAGGAAGAGCATGGCCGGAACAGCGCAGCTAGGCTTGAGTGGCCCTCAGAGTACATCACAGCTGCCAGGAAAGCCAGGAAATGAGATGGGGTCTCTGGCCCTGGTTTGATCTTCCTGTCCATTAGAAAGTAGATCGGGGAGTGTTTTAAGCAAGACATTTCACCTTCAAGTGTCAGCTTCTACAACTTTCAGTGGAAATGGTAACCACACACATACGAGAAGAGAATAATTCACACTGACAAAGGATCATAGAATACAGAGGAGAGACTCTTGCCCCCCTCCCTCTCCAGTCATCAAATCACATGCAGCCTCATGGCCACACACGCCAGGCATGGCTGCCCTCTCTTTAAGGAACTTAGGTTTCTAAGTTGTTTTTGGAATCTCTTTCCAAAGTCGAAAAAAAAAAAAGTTATGATCTACTAAGATAATTTGTTTGCAGCAATCGTTATTTGAACAAGATTCAGTTACATCACGGCGGTTATGGCGTAGCTCTTATAAAGTTTCTCAAGCAACCTGAAGAGAGGAAAAAGTGATCTGCATCAGAAGTGGAGACAACACAGTCATGATGGGAGGTTCTTAGCCACAATGCTTACACCATACATGTCTGTCTACACGGTGTTCACCTTTCACAACCTGGTGTGGTTGTAGCACAGTGTGTTTCTGTCCTTGGGACACCGTAAGGTAGGCATCATTATTTCTCAGAGGCCAATGAGTAGAATATACACCCTGATCTTATGTGCCACCCAGAAAGAAAACAGAACACTGCCCATTAAACTGCAGTGCACTGACAATTATAAAATCAAACCAAACCAAACATGCAGCTTGCAGATGAGAATGTTTGTGCTGTGTTCCAGAGCTGGTGACAGATGGAGTCCCAGCTACTATTGGACCTTCTGACTCTAGCCCAAACGGACTCCACTCAAGCAGACCTAGCAATCTTGAAGTTGATCTTGGAAGCAATACATAAGGCTACCACCACATATTCCTAAAGCAAGCACTGCCAAAGGGAAACTTTATCATGGATTATGGAAACACCCTGGTAGTGTCTTTAACACAGATATACATTCCATGGGAAACCCACGTAATTGTCTGCCATCCATCTTCCCGAAAACATTGTGTGAATACGACAGAGGTACTTTGTGGACTTCAGAGTTGTGAATTTTCCTGCTTAGATAAAACATCATTATAATCGAAAATCAATACCTACTGGTGCTTCCATGTGCATCTGTAGACAGGCGCAGAACAGGGAACGCTCGAGCAGGCAGATGGCATTTGTTCCCAGCGAAGGCTGGATGAGACCACGTTTGTCTTCTTGTTCCAGCTCTAACACTGCAAACAAGTGCCCTTTAAGCTGTCGTCAAGTGCCTCGTTGCCCTCATTTGGTGCTTTTCCCTGTTTCCAGCGGCCCTTAAGCACAGCTCTAAGAAGCTGTCTAGTGTTCTCAACTTGAGAAGGCGGCGTGTGATGGAGGAAATGCTTGCGCTAGGTAAGCCCCATTCATGCTTGAGTAGAACATGAGTTGAATGTTAAAGAATCAACAGTATGTATTAAACTAGATCTCTTTAAACAAAAATACACAGGAGATAAAGTTACACATGATCAGGAGATGAAAATGTGACTGCAGGCTTACAGAGTAATCTGACCTAATTCTCACTAATAAAAACTCCCTGCTTTGAGGTGCTAATATGTCAAAAGGACCGTTTCTTCTATTAACAGCCTCCCTGTCATTCCTATCATATAATTGCAAACCCTGTGGGGAGGTCAAGTCAGAGAACAATCAGAAGTCTGGGGGCTGAAAAGATGGCTCAGTGGGTAAGAGCACCTGCTACATAAGAACAGGGACTGGGTTCAAATCCTCAGCCCCCATTTAAAAGAGCTGGGACTGCTTGCATGAATTTCTATAGCTGTTGGGCGGTGGGGATTGCTGGGGCTTGGTGAATGTTGTCTGTGTCTTTAAAAGATAACTTAGAGGGTGATGGAATAGAACAGTGACATTCAGCTGCCTCCATCCTCCACGTGGGAGCATACATGTGTACATGCATATCTCTCTCTCTCTCTCTCTCTCTCTCTCTCTCTCTCACACACACACACACACACACACACACACACACACACACACACATGCCTATAATCCTAGAACTCTGGAGGCTGAGCCTGGAGGAGGACAAGTTTGAAGTCATATGCATATTAAGTAGACCAAAACAAGCCCATTGACTAGATCTGGGAGGAGACATGGGGCGTCGGTGGTGGTGATGACACCATGAACACACATGATTTCACATGGTTTCTTGTCATGATCACTTCTTGGGGGATTTATGAGACTGAAACAAATGATCAATAAGGAAGAAGCTTACCCCCAACACAGCAGGTTTTGGAAAAGTAACCTAACCCAGAGAGCCTGAGAGCCAGAGAGGTGGCCATGCCTTTATAGCAAAGGGACAGAAGAAGTAAGGGGTAATCTGTGAGTGACAGAGACTGCTCTGAGAAGTCGGGGGGGGGATGAGAAAAGAGGTGCGGGGGGGGAGAGAGAGAGAGAGAGAGAGAGAGAGAGAGAGAGAGAGAGAGAGAGAGAGAGAGAGAGAAAGAACCCAGAGTGCATTCCTGCGGAGCATGAAGTGTCAGCAGGCTCATCAGCTGCACATCCCTTCACTAAAGCACAGGTGCCTCTTTTCCAGCCTGGATGTGATGTTAGCAATAACAAGCCCCCAGTTACCATCACCCTGTAAAACACATCAGGGCAAGGGGAGCCATCATCTACTGTGAAAACAGCCATCAAGTCTGCACTGTTGGAAAAAACACCTGCCCCTGTTTTGCAAGGTGTTTGGGCTTCCTTGGGACCACTCACTAATTTCCCACAAAGCCGTGCACTGGACAGTTCTCACAAGAGGTTTGGAAAACGAAGTTGGATTTCAGGTTTGACTCACACAAGCAACCTTTGGGCAGGCTTTGTTCTCTCTGCAGTCCACTCTCCTTCCGGGGGCCTTCTTCCATCCCCGGCTGTGGCTGTTGTTCAGGATGAAAAGGTACTGGGAGCTGGCTGCTGTAATTGGAGCCTGCACCTGCAGACCCTAGCCTGGGAGGATGCTCAGTGCTGGCTGCTCTGTGTGTGCAAGTGTTTATGGGTATGTATTTGATTTCCTCTGAGGAACCCTGGGATACTGCACAGTTTGTTTTGGGGCATGAATAAGCTGGAGGGGATCCAAGTTGCTCAGCCACTTTCTCTATTCTGAGCAAGTAGGGGATCACCCCTTTACCCTTCTAAGAAGGAGGATATTTTTCCTAAGCCATGAAAACATACCCAGTGTATCTGGGTCTAATGGCTCCTAGTCCCACAAGGGGACTTAGATAAATGTTGTCTTCAGAGAGTGAGTGGGCACCACAGCCAGGCTTCCTCCCATCAATAAATAGATGAATGTTTTATGTCTCTCACGCCAACCTTAAGTAATATTATCCAAGCAACGGTGAGGACCAATATCCACAACCTCTGTATCTAGTCCCAGAAAAAAAGAGATGGAGGAAGCTCTCAAGTGAACCAAATGGTGATGCCTCTGCCCTTGGCCCAACAACACCCAAGGATCCATGTTTACCGTTATAGTGCTTCTGTTTCTCATGTCTCTTTTCTCCTTGGTTCCCCACAACCTTCTTGGCAACCACACATCTGTTTTCTGTAACTATAGATTGTTTACATTGTTTGCAATTTTATGTAATTTAACCCCACGTGGCTTCTATCCCTTTAACATGATAATTTGGGGGTTCATTCATATTGCATGTCAACGGCTCATTCTTTTGTAACTTTCTCTTGTATTATATGGTCA
Source organism: Mus pahari (assembly GCF_900095145.1). Classification (NCBI taxonomy): domain Eukaryota; kingdom Metazoa; phylum Chordata; class Mammalia; order Rodentia; family Muridae; genus Mus; species Mus pahari. The sequence continues at coordinate 65,043,360 of NC_034602.1, forward strand.
TAGCTCAGACTATTTTTTATTCCCTTACTTCTGAGGCAGGGGTGGTGTGTGTGGGGGGTCAAAGGTCAACCATGGGTGTCGTTTCTCAGGTGACAATCGTCTTGTTTTTAGAGTCAGGGTCTTTCACTGGGTAAATAAACTTCAGAGTCCATCAGCCTGTCCCTCTACCACTAAGCACACACTACCGTGTAGGCAATTTTTACATGCATTCCAGGGCTTGAGTTCGGGTCTTACCGAGTGTGTAGCACACACTTTCCTGCCTGAGTTGTCTCCTCAGCCCTGTTTCTCTCTCTCTCTCTCTCTCTCTCTCTCTCTCTCTCTCTCTCTCTCTCTCTCGTTTGTTCTTGGTGCTGCTTTAGCTTCCATTGGTTTTCAGATAGAATCTTGTTCTATAGTCCAGGCCGGCCTTGAAGTCCAGCTCTTCCGAATTATAGGCATGTGTGCCCCATCCCAGCTAATTGTTCACCTCTGGATGGGTGTTTTAGTCATAACTTCTTACTGAGATAAAACACCTGACAGGGGTGGGGTATTTATTTAGACTCATGGATTCAGAACCTTCAGTTCATCGTGGCAGGGAGAACCTGAAGCTGCAGAGATGTTTACAGCATGGTAACCAGGAAAATTCCATACCTGCCCTCGTGTGGTAGGTTATAGTCAAAACAGAGGCATGTGAAAGTATTCTATGAAACTACCTTCAGGTATGCATATAAAGTATGCATAAAACTTAAATGCATTTTGTGTTTAGACCCAGCGCCCACTCTCACAAGATTAGTACTTCTGGTTCTAAAGATTCCAGCTAAGGACTAGTCAACCTGTACTCAATCTGGAAACCTTTGTAATTCTGCTATTGTATCTATTATTTAAAGAATTACCCGGAGCCAGGCGGTGGTGGTGGTGCACGCCTTTAATCCCAGCACTTGGGAGGCAGAGGCAGGCGGATTTCTGAGTTCGAGGCCAGCCTGGTCTACAGAGTGAGTTCCAGGGCAGCCAGGGATACACAGAGAAACCCTGTCTCGGAAAAACAAAATTACCCGGAATTTTAAGATTTTACCTGAAAAATCTTCATGAAATTTGTCAACACCAGCCAGAACATGAGTAATTTGGGGATTCGGGGCTTTCTGGCCTTGGAGATCATGTTCTCTGTCTGCTTTGTGTCTTTTATGATAAAGGCCGGCATCAAAGTCAAGATAGGCCCAGGTCACTTCCACCTTTTGGAGCCTTTGGAATATTAAAAATGAAAGAAATTTCACAATTGGCATATTTATGTTCTGTGAATTAATGTATACATGGAACAAATTAGTGAATTTAAATATACATTAAAAACCTGACATGTAACACTGGCAATGACATTATGATTTTAAACTCAAGCCTATGGTGCGATTTGGGACACAGGGTACTCTCAGCCACTGGACACCTTGTGATAGGCAGGGAGAGGCCAGCATCAGTCGGGACCCTTCCTCGCGTACCCTTTACCATCCTAAATCTAGATCTTCCATGCTCGCCCTTTAACACTCTTGCTTAGGAGAATCAGTCAAATGAATGCTACAATGATAGCCCTAGAAGAAAGGACCGTTTCCTTCACGTATTATCCACAAACTCCTTCCCAAATAGCAAACATGGGAAGGCTTTGTCCCTTTGGAGGAACACTGTACTTCACAAGCCTGCAAGCTGGGGCTGAAGGTAGGAGACTGCCGCTTCTGTAGCCTCTTTTCTTTTGAGGGTTCGGTGAAACACAAAACAGCAACAACAGCAACAAGGATCCTCATCATGGCTATGAAAGGGCCCCTCTGCGTGAAGAATTCCTGTGTCTTTCTGCCCACGGGAACTCCTACCATCACCTCTGCGGGGGTTGCTCTCCCCTACCTCTGTGAGGCTGAGATGGTGGGGTGACCTCATGTGGGGTGATGTGTCTTCAGAAGACACTGGCACTGTCTGGAGGCAGTATTGCTCATCACAGCCTTGGAGTTGCTACGGAGCCTGGAGTGTCGTGGCTGAGGGTGTGGCTGAGCATCTTGCAACACATGGCTAGAAATAGCTCAGCCCCAAACACCTAGATGGCAAAGCCAGAAACATTTATGATGCAGTAAGCAGTCACTCAGAATGGATGGAGGGTGGCTGATGCAGAGTCTGGAAGGGATCCGATTACTTAATCACAGGAATCTCTCAATCTCCTCTTCTCTTCTCTTCTCTTCTCTTCTCTTCTCTTCTCTTCTCTTCTCTTCTCTTCTCTTCTCTTCTCTTCTCTTCTCTTCTCTTC
>NC_034602.1:65047460-65049547 GCF_900095145.1 Mus pahari
GGGAGCAGAGGTGGGGGGAGGGTATAGGAAACTTTCGGGATAGCATTTGAAATGTAAATAAAGAAAATAATAATAATAATAAAAAAAGAGAAAAAGAATAAAAAAAAAAAAAGAAAAGGTGATTTCTCAGCTTACTACCTCAGCCCCCCATTGCCGTGCATCTTCCCCCATTATAGACTCTCCCTCCGAAACCATAATCCCCAAATAAGCTTTCCATTCCATTAACTTGCTTTTGGTTATCCTGTTTTATCACAGCAACCAGAAAACTTACTATACACAAGGCACCTTGCGACCCTAGCCATGCATCACCAACTGGGGACTACTTATTTTTAATCTTCAGAACATGAACATGGAGATGTGGCTCAACAAACGTAAGGATCCTCAGAACCCGTGTAAAAACTGGGTGTGATGGTATGTGTTCATAACTCCAGCATTTGAGGGTAAACTGAGACAGGCAGCTCCTGGGGGCTTGCTGGTCAGCTACTATACTTGAAAGAGTGAGTTTCACATTCAGTGAGTGGCTCTGTCTCAAAACAGAAGTAGGTGACCAGGAACAGAGGAAGATACCTAAAGTCCAATTCCACATACACGTGCACCTGCACACGTATGCATACACCACGTAACTCAACCATATTGTGCATGAACACACACACACACACACACACACACACACACACGGGGTGGGGTGGGGATTTAGTGTACTCTAAAAGTTTTAAGAGCAGTAAACCACCCCCCCTTCAAAAACAAAACTCAGTTGAGTTGTGTTTTGCATGTATTTTAGTGTTGAAAGACACATACAGAAAGTAGTAACTCAGAAGCACTAGCTTACAGTCTGATAACGAGTGTGGGTGATGAAGTAGTTTGCCTTAAAAACTCAGTGTTGGGCTGGGGCTCTAGCTCAGTAGGTAGGGAGCTTGCCCAGTAGGTATGGAACTCTGGGTTTCATGCCCAGCATGGCCTCAACTTGGTATGTCGGTACATACAAAACTCAGGAAGTGGAGGCAGGAGAATGGTTTCAGGGTTGTTCTCAGCTAGTCAGGGAGTTCAAGGTCAGCTTGGGCAAATGAGACCCTATCTTAAAAAAAAAGAAAAAAAAAAAAAAAAAACCCGAAGATCCAGTGTTAGCTGGGACTCTCATAGCAGATCTTCAGCGGTTCCTGGCAGCCTCACTCCGGGATAGGGCTGGATTCCATGTTCGGTGAGTTGGGAACCTCTCTGGGGCAGAGGGTTAATTGGACACCCGAAGGGCCCAGTGCTAGATGGCCAAGCAGACACTGAGAGATTCCTGCTAGAGGGAGCTCTGGGCACTCCTGGGAGGACCTAGCTCCAAACTCAGAGAACCAGTTCTGCGAGGTTGGCTCAGAGGGCACCTTGAGTCAAAGGGACAGGAGGTGTGGCCATAGGGTGGAGGAAGGTATGCTGAGCCCTCCCTCCTCTCAGGGACAACTAACATCTGGGTACTGGCTCTCAGATGAGCTGCTCCACTCCTGCCCAGGAGGCGAGTGGGTCCACAAAGCCCTAGTAAACTAGAAGGTAATCCAGGCAGGAAGAGCTTGACCAGGCAGCATCCGTGCAAACAGAAGGATGGACTTCTGGATTGATTCCGATTGGCTTGCTATGTTCTTTCCTGGGGCAGAAGCACATTGGAAGCCTGCAGTCAGTGCCCACCTAGGGGTCCAGAGTGGCAGTATCCTACTGAGAGAGCCCAGGGGAGAGGCTACTTCAGCAAGGGAACCCTTCAGAGACTAGGCAGTTAGACCGTGATGACATTTCTAGGGAATGTTCAAGAAGGTGAGCAGCATTTCCTGGCCTGTGGTCACTGGCAAGGCAGCAGGGCATAGCTCTCTTGTGCAGAGAGTGGATAAGGAGAGTTAGTAATTTCTCCCCTCAGGTGGGCTAGTCTTGGCATTAATCCATCAGTAGGCACAAACTTCGGTGTTTCTCCTTGGGACTATTCCATAAAGGGAAAGAAGTATTTCTCACTGCTCTCAAATACTCAAGGGCTGTAGAAGATGCCTTTTAGGAACAGGACTGACCTGCCTAGAGGCCCATCACAAGGGACCTTTGCTTCCTCTCTGTCTAGGTTG
>NC_034602.1:65049642-65051875 GCF_900095145.1 Mus pahari
AGAAAGAAAGAAAGAAAGAAAGAAAGAAAGAAAGATAGATAGATAGATAGATAGATAGATAGATAGATAGATAGATAGATAGATAGATAGATAGATTTGGGGAAGGAAGAAGAAGAAGAAGTTTGACTAACAGCAATTCTGTTCACCTTCCCCTGAGAACTGCTATCAGTGGGACCTCCTGGTCTGCCACTGCATTATCTTTGCCTGTGCACAATGCCCACCGGGCTGAGGTTAGGTGGCGTACGCCCTCATCTCTTCCCTATGGACACTAGAAAACGAGTGTATCATGTTCAGATCTCTGGTGCTCATTTTAATATTTCAGTAAAGATGCTCCGAGGAGCATTCGTAGTGATGAACATATCGCACTCCTGGCTGTGTCCCGTGAAGAGGCTCAGCCCTGGTTCACCGTGTTCCCTACTGAGCCCGACAGAATCAATTTCTTCTCCAAATCCGGGGCAGGAAAGCCTTGTATCTATCAAAGGCTGGCTTTACTCTCTCCTTTCTGAAAATGAGCATGATGTCACTAGAGATGTTTTCCTTTGGCTCTGGTTGCCAGGAAGCTGAATGAAGTCTGATACCCAATACAGATCAGGAAGAGTCTAAAGTTGTCTGTGTTCAGTTCTTATTTCCTCTGGGCTCTTCATCTCTCTTACTTTGCGGCGATCCTGTTCAAAGTCTGGTTTGTATTTGACGTCATTTCATGGAGGAATTCGCAGTTCCGGATTCCATTAATGGCCAGGCATCAATAGCAGTAAATGACTGGAGTGAATCTGGATAGGGCTTGGTGAAACCTGAGGCAGACAGCGGCTAAGCCTTCCCTGAGTCCACCAGTGAACCACATTGCCTCTTGGGCTACTGTCAGTCTCTATTCCTTATTCCTGATTTATTCATCACATTTACAGTTTTATATAGCTATTTTATGCAAGTGTGTGTGTGTGTGTGTGTGTGTGTGTGCAGGTACACATGTGTGCACATGTATGTGCATGATCCTCTCCATTAGAGCTCATAATGTCTTACGTTAGAATGACTTACATGTATTATCTCCCTCTGCTTCTCTACAGGCAAGAACTGGTTTTGTACAAACACCATTTGCCTGGCACATCATAGCTGTGTTTTGTATCAGTGATGGATAAAAGTGAATATATGTGTGTGCCTCTGTGTGTACACATGTGGACTTGTTGGTGTGTAAGGTACATGTGCAGGTATGGGAGCACCCAGGGGTTAGCCTTGGGTGGTGTTTTTTGAGACAGGGCTTCTCATTCTTCTCATTGGCCTGTTCAGCAAGTCTCGCTGCCCTGCAAGCCCCAGGACTCCACCAATCTCTGCCTCCCAAATGCCGGGATAACAAGTGCGTGCCCATGTTGGTCTCTTGGGTAGGCATTCAGGGAGGAGGGACAGAAGGTTCTCCTGGCTCCATTGCCCGATTCCTTCTGTCTAGATGTTACGTGGACATTTCCCCTGTCGTTGGCTCTATTTCTATACATTGTAATGGAGATCTAACCTGTCATGGTGTGGGTTACTTTGAATCCTCTCATATACCACACCCTGTGTCTTAGTGTCTACCTCTTAAGAATTTGAAAACCTAAAATGTGTTTGATAGCTGTGCACTGGTACCTGCACTGACTAATTATCTGGTGTGTGTGTCTTGTTGTTTTGGTGTCTTCCGTATGTAATGGCGATCCTACTTGTTTGAAGAGGTGCTTGTTCTCTGTCAAGCTGGCAAGCTCTTTGTGCGTTTACAGAGTTGATACTAACTAGCTGTTGAGAGCATCGCCAAGCTCCAACTGAGACTTCTTGCCCTTTGTATTTTTATTTGAGCTGAGAAGAGCCTTAGCACACACCAAAGGATTAGAATTTATGTCTTTACTGGTCCTGTGGAAAACTTCTCACCAAATTCCAGGACTCCCCCTCCCCTACTCTCCCACCTCTCTTCACTGCTCGCCCTTTTCCTTTTAGCAGGGTTTTACGTAGTCCAGCACGGTCTCAAGCTGCTTATGATGGAGCAGGCAATGAACTGATTTGGATCATCCCGCCTCCACCTCCCACGTCCTGAGATCACAGAAGTACACACTGTTCTTGGCTGGGTCCTTTTCCCCTCCGTGAATAGTTTGTTTTCTCATTTTTGTCCTCCAATTGTTTTTTTGTGTTTTTTTTAATAGTTTCTTTTTTTATTTTTTTAATTATTATTACTATTTCTTTATTTACATTTCAAATGCTATCCCGAAAGTTCCCT
>NC_034602.1:65059223-65091050 GCF_900095145.1 Mus pahari
GCGAGGAAGGTGCCCAAATTTCTGGAGCAGGGTCTGTCCCAGAAGTTAGGTTGCTTCTGTCTGTCACAAAGCTGTGTAGCTTCTGTAGTCCACACTCTCGCCAGCGCAGACTGGAGCCTAAGTGAACAGGAGCAAAGATGGCTCTCCTGCCAGTTCAGGCCCTGAGACTCCTCCTGGGTGGACACCCCTCCTCGGGCAGGAAAGGTGCGGGATGACTGGACCCAGAAATGGGATCTTTCCCAGAAGCTGTGTTGCTTCTGCAGGCTGCCCTCTCCCTGGCAGTGCACTGGAGCAAAGATGGCTCTCCTTCTGTCTTCCAATTGTTAATTCATATTTTAAAGTAAGTAAAGATAGAACTCACTGACAGTTTAAAATTAAGATAAAATAGGCGTAACAGGAAATTTGATACCTTAATCCCTTTTGTTCTGGAGTGCTAGGAACTGAACCGAACTATTTACTAAAGGTATGCAAACACTGTGCCATTGGAATGTGGTGGTTTGTGTATGCTTGGCCTAGGGAGTGGCTCTGTTATGAGGTGTGGCCTTGTTGGAGTAGGTGTGGCCTTGTTGGAGTAGGTGTGGCCTTGTTGGAGTAGGTGTGTCACTGTGATCATGGGCTTTAATACCCTCATCTTAGCTGCCTGGAATCGAGTAGTCTGCTAGCAGCCTTCAGATGATGTAAAACCCTCAGCTCCTGCTGTACCATGTCTGCCTGGATGCTGCCATGATCCCACCTTGATGATAATAGACTGAATCTCCGAACCTGTAAGCCAGCCTCAATTAAATGTTGTCCTTAGAAGAGTTGTGTTGGTCAGGGTGTCTGTTCACAGCCGTAAAACCCTGATTCAGACAGAAGTCAACCCCAACTCCTCTTAACCATTAATTATTAAATGCACACACACATTGTTGTGCGCCATCACTGCTGTCTCCACAATGTCAGAGCATCCTGCTGCTTTGTGCCTCTGCAGTGGTGACCTCTCTAGTACTGCATACACGTGGACACATCTAACATGTGTCCTTTTGTAATGGCCTTTATTTTCCTTAATGCGGTGCCCTTGAGCTTCAATCACACAGCATGTGCTACAGTTCCCCTCCCTCTGAACACTGAATTGTATCAGTCCATAGACTACCCTATAGTTTGCTTGTCCTATAGAAACATCAGCTTGAGTTCTTGCTTTCAAATGTCTGGGATAGATAAGCATGTGATGGTTCACTCACATTGTCAACTTGACTAGATTTGGAATCACCTAGAGCAGCGGCTCTCGGCCTCCCCAATGCTGCAACTGTTTAATAGAGTTCTGCATGTTGCGGTGACCCCCACAAGCATGAAATTAGTTTTTACTGCTCCTTCATAACTACTTTTGCTACTGTTTATGAATTATAATGTAAGTATTTCTGGAGATAGATGTTTGCCAAAGGGGGTGGTGACCCTCGGTTTGAGAACCACTGATCTAACGCACAGGTTCTCCTCTGGGTATGCAATTAGGACACTTGCAAGGATGAAGAAATGAGAGGGAAAGACCGCACTAAATGGAGGGAGCACCATCCCATGGGCTGTGAGTTTAATGGAATGAAATGAGAGAGGGCCAGCCCTGTACCAGTGCTCACATCTCTCTGCTCCGAGTCTCCTATATTCCAGTTGCCTCAGCTTCCTGTCCTGAGAAGGGAAGGACAGCCTTCACCTCAGGTTTCTGCTGCCGATATGCAATGGCTTTGCCGTGCCGACTTCATGTCTGCTGCCATGCCGACGGCACGTCTGCTGCCACGATGCCAGCTGCTCCTCCACACCCTCTCCACCACCATAGACTGAGTCCTCTGAACTGTGAGCCCAGTTAATGCACCCTCCCCTGACAAGGATTTGGTCCCAACAATGAAAACGTGGCAAATACAACCCAGAGATGAGATCACTAGATTGCATGACAACTGTGTGTTTTTGTTTTGATTGTTTAACAATTCAGTGAACTCCTTCCCCCCCCCCCCCCACGGTAGCTGTGGTATTCTCCTCCACACCCCATCGACAGTCTGGGTGTAGGGTTCGGCTTCTCTGCAAACTCAGTAGCACTTGTTACGTTTATATTGCTTGTTTGTTTTCAGTTTGGGGGATGTGGGGTGCTGTTTCTCTGTGGTTCTGATTCGTATTTTCCTAATAACTTTTGACATTCATGTTGTTTCGTGTGCCTCTTGCCTAGCTGTTCATATATCTTCTTCTTCACAGAGTGTTTCTTCAACTGGTTCTGCTCATTTTGCCTCCTTTGTGCCGTTGAGTTACAGGAATCCTTGAGTCTAGAACTTACCACGTGTACAGCTCGCTTACACTTCTCTCTGCCTTTGGAGGTTATCCTTTAGAGTTGTTGGCTCTTTTGTCTGATTCAAAGAACATTTTATTCATTTCTCTTTTTTCACTTAAATTTTTTTCCACACTTTTTGTTTGTTTGTTTGTTTGTTTGTTTGTTTGTTTTTTAAGACAGGGTTTCTCTGTGTAGCTCTGGCTGTCCTGGAACTCATTCTGTAGACCAGACTGGCCTCGAACTCAGAAATCTGCCTGCCTCTGCCTCTGCCTCCCAAGTGCTGGGATTAAAGGTGTGCACCACCACTGCCCAGCTCACACAACGTATTTTATTTTGTGTTTTCTTCCCCGCAACTCCTAGATCCTCCTCACTCCTTACCCAGCCAACTTTATATTCTCTTTCTCTCCCTCTCTATCAAAACAAACACAAAAATAAAGATCAAAATAAAGAAATAAACACACAACAAATATGACAAAAAGTGCCAAAATGAAACACAAACCCCACCCAAAACAGACAAATAAACAAAAACAATGGCGGTGGCTTTTTTTAGTGTTGGCCAAGTACTCCTGGGCATAGGGCCTGCCCTGGAGTGTGCTTGATTCACCTAGTGACCCTCCATTAGAGAAACTCATGTTCCCTTTGCCAGTAAGTATCAATTGTAATCAGCTTCTCGTTTAGGGTGAGACTCTGTGTCCACCTCTCCTCTCAGTGCTGGGACTCCATCTGATTTGAGCTTGTGCAGCCTCTGTGTACATATTAGTAGTCGGTTTCACTTAGGCCTATGACCTATGTAGTCTTAGATTCTTGGCTACTTTAGCAGCATCAGGTATTTTAAACCCACAGAGTGTAATTTGTGTTACAACATAGTCTTATGAATGGTGTCACACCTTTAAAAAAAAAAAACCTTAATTCTCTCTCTCAACAGTTATCGTTGCTAATAGCTCTTCAGCTGGTCATAGGACTTTGTGTGCCGGCATCCCTGCTTCGTGCATGAAGTCTTTTCTGGCTTGAGCTTTCAAAGGTCTTATGCGTGCTGTCATAACCACTGTGAGTTTATATGCGCAACCGCCTCGTCGTATCAAGAAAACACTGTTTTGTTGTGATCATCTACTGTCTTTGGCAATTCTGTCTTTCTCTTCCCTCTCTAGGATGCTTCCTGAACCTTTTGGAGAAGGGTATGATATAGATGTCCTATTTACAGCTGGGCATTAAAACAATCTCTGATTATCTACGTGATAACCAGTTGTCGGTATCTGTGTCAATTCCCATCTACTGCAAGAAGACATTTCTCTGATGGAGGTGGAGGACTGCACTGCTCTGTGGGAATAGCAATGAATACTCTGTCCATTTAACAGGACGATAACACAGGCTCTCTCCCAAAGCCTAGAACACAGGTTCTGGGACTCAGTAACAGTGCCAGGTATGGATTACATCATGTGGAGTGGGCCGTAAATCAAACAGAAAGTGTTCGGTTATTTTCATAACATCACTCCTGCACCGGTGGGCATACCTTGCCAGGGCAGTTGTTACTGTAGCTCTGAGGATTTGTATTTGGGTAAGAATCTTTACCAGCTGCACATCTCTTAGTTTCTCGAATATACAAAGAACTCAAGAATGGACATCAAGAAAATAAACAACCTAATTAAAAGTTGGAACATGGAAGTAAGTAGAGTTCTCAAAAGACAAAATGCAAATGGATGAGAAATGTTATTGGTTTGTTTTTTTTTTTAAATACTCCACTTTTTGGGCCATTGGGGAAATGCAAATCAAAACTATGTGCGATTTCATCTTGCCTCAGTCAAAATGGCTAAGATTTTAAAAATGGCAACAAATGCTGGCAAGGATGTAGAGAAATAGAAACAGTTACTGCTGCTGGGGTAAAAACTAGTGCAGCCACTGTGGAAATCAGTGTGCTGTTTTCTCAAGAAGCTAGAAACGGATCTTATCACACACTGACCTACATGAGCCCATAGGCTCGTATATTTGTATGCCTCGTCCTTGGTTTAGAAGGATTAGAAGGCAAGGCCTTGTTGGAATAGGAGCTGCATGTGGTATGATCCTAGAGGTGGGCTTTGAGGTTCCAGGCCCAGTTTCTCTCTGAGTCTGCTGCCTGTGGTCCAGGATGGGAAGCTCCCACTGCATCTCCAGCATCATATCTGCCTCCAATATAATCCTGCCATGTTGGCCATGCACTCTCTTGGTCCTCTCTTTTGTCTTCCTCTTCTCTCTCTCTCTCTCTCTCTCTCTCTCTCTCTCTCTCTCTCTCTCTCTCCTCCAGACTCTTCTAGATGCCTCTGACTGTACTCTCCCTAACACCTACAATAAAACCCTTCCCCTCTGTCATACCCTGGAGCGACTGTGTCCTTGTTTTATACAGTTCCCACCTGATAAATTCCCTGTAAATTAGAGCTCTTATAAGTCAAAAATACGTTTACTACCCCTAACCTTAAGCCTTAGGCCAGCCTACCTCCAACACACTAAAAACACTTCAGTTAGCCTGCAGTTGGGCAGAATCATGAACTGGGAGCCCATTTTCCAGCAGGTGTTGGCTAGCCCCTGGGATGTGTCAGCTGTGGTGCTGTCGGTGGAAGCAGAATGGCCGCATGGCTCTGGGAAGGAGGAAGCAGAACGGCCGCGTGGCTCTGGGAAGGAGGAAGCAGAACGGCCGCGTGGCTCTGGGAAGGAGAATTTTACTGAGAGCCCCTCCCTTTCCCATGATAGTAAAGGTGAAAAAAAATTAGTAAGTCAGACCACCTTAAACGGAGAGATGTCAAAAAAAACCCCAAAACAAACAAACAAACAAACAAACAAAACAGAGAGATGTCTGCACACACAGGCGTGAGCCATAGTCCTTGAAAAGGCAAGGTGAGTTCCTATGTGTATGGGGGAGACAAAGCAGGATGGAGACCCTAAGCTTGGTGAGAGGGAAAGGGGACAGATCCTGCAACCATCTGGCTCTTGGGATTCAGGGGAATGAAGAATAATAGATATATCAAAGATAATGGAAGCAGGGCTCTGACTAATGTTAAAGGAGGAATGACAAACATGGAGATGAACTTTGTATGCTAGATCTGACTTGGAAGAGTCAGTGTGACTTTACGGTTTCCAACACACATAGATCATTCCAAAATTACACACACACACACACACACACACACACACACACACACACACACACGAGACACACAGAGTTGAAAGCCAAGTCTATGTAGCTCTTCTTACCATTTTCTTCCAACCCCAGATGACTTAGGCCTTTCCTCACTATTTCCTAATGCTCTGCCATACCTACCTGAAGAGTCCTGCGACTATCTGGACTAGCCGTTCTCAACCTGTGGGGGTTGCATATAAGATATCCTGCAGCCGGGCAGTGGTGGCACACACCTTTAATCCCAGCACTTGGGAGGCAGAGGCAGGTGGATTTCTGAGTTCAAGGCCAGCCTGGTCTACAGAGTGAGTTCCAGGACAGCCAGGGCTACACAGAGAAACCCTGTCTCGAAAAACTTAAAAAAGAAAAAAAAAAAAAAAGATATCCTGCATATCAAATACTCACGTTAGGATTTATAATAGTACCAGAACTGCAGTTATGAGGTAGCAACAAAATCATTTTATGGCTGGAGTCACCACAGCATGAGGAGATGTATTAAAGGGTCACAGCGTCAGGAAGGTTGAGAGCCACTGCTCTGTATTCTACTCCAGAGGTTAGTGTCTGTAGGGTGATGTGAACACAGTTTTCTGAAATTACATGTTAGGGTTAGGGTTGAGGTTAGAGTTAGGGTTAGAGGTATCAGGGTCAGGGTCAGGGTCAGGGTCAGAGGTATAGGTTATTTTATATTGGCTGTACTGTGAATGGGGTTCAAGGTGGATGCTGCTGTCACAAGAACCTTTCCTTCCATTTTCTAAGCCCTGTCTTCCAGATACAAACATCACTCACCCTGATACTCCCATGTTAACCACTGTTGAAATGCCAGACCTTGGGAAGCACAGACCTCCAGGCCTGAGGGCAGCCTGTGGGGCAGTGGAGCATGTCCCAGGGAGAGCACTCCGTGGGGGAGCATCTTTAGCTTTTGTGACATCTATGGACAGGCTGAGGCACTCTTTAACTTCCTCCTGCTCTTGACTCAAGCCAGGATGCTTTTGTTTACCTTTGGGGCTGCTGGATGCAGGCACACAGCATGGCTGCATGTTGATTTTCCTACAGTGAGAAAACTGACCCTGAAGCTGGAAAGGCAAGAGAACGAGAAAAGAAACACAAGGTTATCTTTCGTTCTCGGGCATCATCGCTCTGGGCCTGGTTCTGGAATCGGCAGGACTTGCTCATGGTAGGTCTCGGGTCCCTGAGCATTTTAGTATTTTGAGGGGGTGAAAGAGGCATGCAACAAAATCTGTAGCAGAAACATCAGGTGAGTCTGACTTTCCCCAACCCAACTTGCTAAGACTTTCAAAGAGTCGGTGTGCATAGTATTACACATAACCGAATGCGGCCTAATGTAAGAGTCATGGCATGAACAAATTAACAGCTGACACTAGATAAAACATTTAATCCTAAAATGAGAATTGTTTAACCGAGGATCTCTTCTGCTCTCTCTTTGGCAGTGTTACCAGGAGCAGTAGCCTCTTGGCAGGCACTTACTGAGTGCTTCCTGTGTGTTAATTCTTATGTAAATTACCTGACCTGTATGCAATAGCTCATTCAACTCTCACCATGATCATGGCCACTCCCACCAAGCAGGATGAGGAATTCTGGGTTAGAGATGGAGTCATTCCTGTACAGAGAGACCCAGAGTCGTAGTGTGTTTTCCATTGCTGCAATAAAGAACACTACCAAAAGCTACTTGGGGAAGAAAGGGTTTATTTGGCTTACATATATCATGTGTCACAGTCCACTGAGGGAAACTAAGGCAGGAACTGAAGCAGAAGCCATAGAGGAATCATGGCTTGCTCAGCTTGCTTTTTAAAAATACAATATAGGACCATTTTCCCAGAGGTCACACCACCCACAATGGGCTAGGGCCTCTCCCATGGTCATTAATGAAGAATATGTTCCCCAGAGTTGCCTATAGGCCAATCCTGATGGAGACACTTTCTGAATTGAAGCTTTCTTTTTCCAAAGGACTCTACCTTGAGTCTAGAGCCCCAGAAACCTAATGGACACACCCATCTAGTTAAGCACCAAAACCTGGCATGTCTAGGAGTATGCTATTCCAAATCTGGCTTCTCTTATTAGCTGGTTTGAGCTTTGCTCCTGTAAATGCTTTGAGAAAAGAGTTCCGAAGAGAAACTCTAGTCTCTATTAGTGATTCTAGGCAGCTCTCGGCCTCAGTAGTGGCACACTACAGTCCATTAGTGATTCTTGGTGGCTCTCGGGCTCAGTGGTGGCACACTACAGTCCATGAATGGAGTCATGGGGGGAGAATCTGTGAGAAAACAAGACAAGAGTCTTGTGACCTCAATTTCTTCAAAGACTTGTGGGTTTGAATATGCCTGGCCCATGGGAAGTAGTACTATTGGGAGGTGTGGCCTTGTTGGAGTGGGCGTGGCCTTGTTGGAGGAAGTGCATCATTTTGGGGGTGGGGTTTGAAGCTCTGCCCAGTGTGGAAGAGACTCTCCCCCTGGCTGCCCCACAAGACAATATTCTGACTGCCTAGAGATCAAGATGTAGAATTTTTGGCTCCTTGCTCCAGCACTGCGTCTGCCTGGATGCTGCCCTGCTTCCTGCCTTATGAGGACTGAACCTCTGAACCTGCAAGCCAGCCCTAATTAAATGCTGTCCCTTATAAAAGTTGCCTTGGTTATGGTGTCTCTTCTCAACAATGGAAACCCTAGTGTTCTTGTATTTTCAAGCTCCTCCCAGGTGTAGTGGATAAGTGACTTTACTTCAGATTATTCATTACAACAGGCAATTATTATTTCTTTTTATGCCTCTGTACAAGTTTTTGCCACGTGAGGCTTGTGTGACACATACAACTTGCCCTTGTGATTGGACACTTGACTTGTATGACTCCTTTTAACCCTCAGTGTGTAAATTGTCTGCTGTCCTGAATAAAGTTGGCTATTGCGTGAGACATTAGTCCGTGTCATTTTTAGGACTGCTCTTTCAGGTCCCACTGCCAATCAGAGTGCTAAAAATTATGGCACATAATAACCTCTATGGACTTTTCTCCTTGTTCCCGGGTGTCACTACAGTCTGCTGCAACTCTTGTTTCCAAACCAGAAAGCTATGGTCAATGGCTACTTTGTCTTTTTGACTATGGGAACCTACTTGTTAGCAGCTTCTTTCAGTGGGTAGCCCATGGAATGGTTGACACGAATTTTCTGTTTTGAGAAGGAAAATCAGCATGTGTATTCTTAGTCCAAGGTCAAATCTTTACTTTTTCTGTGTCTTCGTCTTTGCTTCCAGTTGTGAGTCCCTTTATGTCATGGTCCTTCTTCAGGCTATCTGGCTGCTGGTGAAAGAGACGTAAGTCAGCTAATAATAATGTCTTCCTGCAAGATCCAAATTATCTGCATAAAGATGAGACTCGAGACATCTGGGCAGTTGCTCCTCCTGTCACCTTAGATTCTGTGGATGGAGCCGGTGGCATTTCCTCCTGAAGACACACCAGGCTCTAACCTGGAGGCTGCTCAGCCTTTTGTTCTCACCGAGACTGAAGACAGATTTACCAGATGTGCTGTGATGGAGAAAGTGGTTGGAAAGAGGCTGACACTTAGTTTAGATGTCACTGTGCCTTTCTATCCCAGTTTGATGGTTTACAGTTCAATGTAGTATCCGGTCCAGTCATCCTCATTGGATGAAATGATAAAACCAATGTATTGGGAAGGAAAGAGCTGACATCGCCACAGAGGGTTTCAAGGTTGGACCCGCTTGCCAACTTTTCTCTTCCAGAAGAAAACACTAAGAGATTTGAGGACTTATTGGAAGCTTTGAAGTTTCCCCAGAAAGGTAAGGTAAATGGTTTTCTCTTTCTTTCCTCGGACTGAGTTGGTTCCAAGAGTTGAGTCCAGTCTGGGATTAAGCACACGCACACACACACACACACACACACACACACACACACACGCGCACACACGCACACATGCATGCACACCAAAACAAGCTTTCTCGCATTGTCATGTAATCAAAGCAGCTGACTGCTTTCAAGTGGAAACAGAGAGAAGCCATGGATGAGAAACAGGACATGTTAATTTAGCCTTACAAATGTGCCCTTCCCAAGACCAGCATTACTCATGCTTGGCGTTGACCGCATGAGGCCTGAGTTTGCTCAAACACCATGGCTCAGAACTGCCCTTTCCATTAGCAGACAGCTTTCCAGCTAGTGACATGCTCCAACTCTGCAGAGATGTCCAGATGTAACCCAAATCCTAACGGTTACAGGAAAGCAAGCAGTTTGCCACAGGAGAAGTGGTGCGTTCTTGACAGTCTTGGCAAAGTAATATGCCCAGTTACACATGGGGGAATCTTATATTTGGTGCATGTTGAGGGAAGGGCCTTAAGGCTGGGCGATGGAAAATCATATGAAATCATGTCTGTCTTCTAAGCGTGATGAAGCTGGAACCTGACTCAGCCTTTTCTCGGGCTGTTTTCCCACTCAAAAAATGTTCCGACTGTAATAGGAGGTAGAAAATAGTTTCTTTTTAAGACCATGAGCTAATAATGCCTTTCACCATCTCTGCTGAATCTAATCTATCTTGATTTACCCACTCAGTGCAAATGAGAGAGTCCAAGACTCCAGTGGCTTCCATGTTGTCTGTATAGCAGTAACTCTCACCTTTGAGTCTCTGAGAGGCTGGGACTCCTTGCTGACTTTGAACTGTTGTCATGTCTCACAGCCACCTTGAATTTAACCCTCAAAGCCAACTCTGTTTTTCAACCTTCTTCCTGCACTCCCCGTCAGCCTGTGGCTCTTCCATCTAGTTCACGTTCCATCCTGGAAGCCAACCTTCTTCAGCTTCCTCCTCCCATCCCCACTTTTATGTTGCCATCTCTAAGGAGAGTAGCATCTCCAGGCTATGCTGAAGTTCTGTACCTAGTCTACTGATGGGGACTTCTTGCTTCCCGTTTTGCTCATGGAGTACTCCTGCATCTACACTCCCAGTTCCAAAAGACAGACTTTCTAAAATGTAAAATTCAGAACATGCCGTGGGCCTGTCTGTACGCCTCGGGGTGAGTTATGAGACCTCTCACTTGGCCCCGAGGGTTTGGCGTGATGGGATGGCTCACTTCTCCTGCATTACCGAAGGATGCATTAGCTTGCTGGCAGTTCCTTGGATGCCCTTAGATGCCCTTGGATGCTTTTGCTCTTACAGGGATGGTCTGTTGTGACCTTTCCTCCTTCACATACACACTCTCTGTTCCTGCCTATCTCTCTCATCTTTCAGATCTCAGCTCAAATGAAATTTGAGCCTGGAAACATTTAATGACATAGTATTTAATATTTAATACTATGCTATTTAATGTGTTCTAGCTGTGTATATTCTTTGTGTGCACACACAGGTATTCGTGTATGTGTGTGTGTGTGTGTGTGTGTGTGTTTCATGATAATAGAAGCCAGAGATCATCCTCTGTAACTGTAACTTGGGTACCACCCATCTTGGTTTTGTTTGTTTTTGAGATAGAACATCTCACTGGCCTGGAGTTCACAATTAGGCTAGACTGGCTGGCCAAGGAGTGCCGAGATCTGGCCCATCTTCACCTTCCCAGGACTGGCATTACAGGAGTGTAGTACCATGCTCAGAGTTTTGGTAGCAGTCCTGGTGATCAAGCTCAGGTTCGTATACCCCTGTGGCCAGTACCTTTCTGACTGAGCAATCTCCCGGCCTATTGCATTCTGTATCTATTTGCTTAATCTATGTATAGTTTACCTTCCCGTATCCATGTTTCTACCCACAGCTAGGTTTCTTTCATGAAGGCAGGGGCAGGTTTTATTGAGTCTGGGTACATGACAAGTCCTGAAATTCTAACCTAGTAAAGAGCTATGTGAATACAAAAAATTACTATTTCCTCTTAATTTGGGGCATTTAAGGAAACTGACTTTCTTTTAATTTTTACATTGAACTCGTTATTGGTATTAGGAGCGGGGGATTATTTTGGTTGGGTGGGCACTCACTCCACAGCGTGACTGTGCCATTCAGAGGACTACCTTGTAGGCTTGGTTTTCTATTGGCTCCGTGAGGTCCCCAGCGTCTCTACTTGTCAGGCTTGAAGGACAAATGTCCTGGCTAAGCTATCCTGTCAGCCTGAGTTTCTTAAATAACTACAGAGGGGGACTTGATGCTTTCACTCAGATGCAGGCGCCTACTCCCCGGGCAGACCAGGCAGTGGGCAAGCGCCTGTGGCCTTAGGATCTACAACCTCCCCCCTCTCTCCCAAGCATCCATTCTCAAACTGTCTCAAGCAGTTGTTTCCTAGCCAGGGAAGGGTCAGGCTGAGCTCCAGGAACATCAGTTGAATCCATTTCTGACTTCCCATGTTAGATTTTGTAATTCGTTCCTCATGAAGCCAACGGTCAAGAGAGAATATTGTACTGCTATAAAAATGTTCGGTGACTAGCTTTGGGAAAGCAAGCACCATTTAACTTTAGAACATCAACTTAAGGGGTGTGCGTGTGTGTGTTCCAAATTCTAATAACTAACATATTTGCCTTGAGTCACTCAGAACTAAAAAACCCTAAGCTGGGAGTTTATCTGTTTTCTATTTTATATGAATTTGTAAAACTGTGGTGACTCACCCCCACCCAGCCACACCTCATACTCTCCCCTTGAATCCTGGTTAGCATGTGTTAGACAATGCTGGGACACCAGCTAGATTATTTAGTCACACAGGGATTGTATTTATTTGCATTGAGGCAGAACCAGGAAACAACTTCCTGTCCATATTTGGAAGAGACTTCCTGTCTCCTGGGAAGGTCTGGGTAAATAGTATGGAACTATACTTCTTGGTTTTCCCTAGACCCCTAGATTGTCCCTTGGGAAAGGAGAAATAATGGGAGAAGTGCCTGGTGCAATCAGGAGTCATTGACCAATCTGGGGTTAGGGCGCTGTCTAGAAAACTAAGGGTCTCCTTCCCTCTGCCTCTCAGGTCTTATGCTGAGGCTTGGCAGGCCCTGAAGGCACTTGTGTAGTGTGGGAAGCCACATAACGCCATTACAAGATGGCGCTGGCTACCACTGGCCACCGCCCATGTATTTCGGGTAAACAACCGATGTGCGCAGGTGCAAATGGGTTTTACGCCAAGTCACAGCCCGTCCCGGGGCATGTAAATTAAGGACTGAAAGCAGAACCAATCAGACATGGCCACGCCAGTCCTAGGCCTATAAAAGCAGCGCTAGTTCTAGGGCTCGGGGTCTTTCGCCNCAGCANTCAAGCTCTCCCAATAAACGTGTGCAGAAGGATCCTGTTGTGTGGCATCTTCCTGGATGGCGAGGCGGGTGTCGACAGTGTAGCGCCTCTCTCTCTCTCTCTCTCTCTCTCTCCTCTCTTTCTTCAAGACAGGGTTTCTCTGTGTAGCCCTGGCTGTCCTGGAACTTGCTTTGTAGACCAGGCTGGTCACAAACATACAGAGATCCATCTACCTCTCGAGTACTGGGATTAAAGGCGTGGCCACCACGACAGCCCCTTGTGCAGCCTCTAAGCATCCTGGTTTAGATGAGCTACACTTGCACAGGCATGCCAGGCCAGCTGAGACAAGTTGTTCCTTTGCTTCCACTCTGCAAACCCCCGCCGTCACTCTCTTTGGTGGGTGGCTTAGTCAGGCGCGCTTGTGGGTCTCATGGTTCATAAATCACTCACTATTCACTTGGCTCTTCAGAAAACCAGCGAACCACTTAAGGCTCCTGGTTGGCTCTTCATTCTGTTCCCACCAGAACCTCTTCAAGGTTCAGGGATTGGTAGTATACTTTACATCTTTTATTTTCCTTTTCTGTCTGTCTGTCTATCTGTCTGTCTGTCTGTCTTTGTTTATTTTTATTGAGTCAGATTCTCATCATGTAGCTCAGGCCTACAACTTACTACGTACTCCACGTTGGTCTCAAACTGGTGCTTATCCTGCGTCAGCCAACCACGTGCCGGGTGGCAGATGTGTGCCAGCAGGCCCTGCTGAAAGTGTTCCTTTCATAGCCAACTTCGGATATACCCATGTATAACATGCTTGTCAAGTAAATATCACACTGGGATCATAAAGACGTAAGTCATTGTTGGCCTTAGCTGAGAAAACAAGTGTCTCCCAGGTCCTAGATGTTTTGAGGAAACTTGGTCAAACTCCCTGAGGAATTTTAATTGAACAGTTTCACCTTAAGTCACCTGGGTCAGAGCAGAGCTCCGCATCCTGTCTCTGGAACTGGGGGTCTTGTTCCTTTCTTGGTGCTATTCTAATGGTATTTTGCTCTCAAAAAAACCGTATTTTGTTCTTGTCACAGATGGAAAGTGGGCCTAGAAGGGCTAGGTGGTTTCTAAGAGTCTTGTGGAGTCTCAAAGCTGGCAGTGAGAGCACGCATCCTGCTCCCATCTCTTTCCCCTGCCTTCCCAAATTGCTTGCAGAGCCCACGGCTTCCTGCTGAGGGGGTCAAGTTCTTGTTGCAGCTTCTGGTCACACAGCCTTTCCCACTCTTTCTGTGTTTACAGGTTCCCACCTGATTTCTCTCCTGAGTAGGATTCAGAGACTGCAGAGGGGAGAGAGAAAATAAATTGAGTTATGACATGAAGAAAGTCCACTTTTTAGAAGCAATGATTAAATTTAAAACTCCTCATTAAATTCCAAATTGCAGGAAGTTTGAGCCATCTGCGCAGGATGCTACGGATAAGGGTGAGGTCAATCATCCCAAGACATTTGTGTTTTGGTTTTTGTTTTTTCACTGTGGTTGTTTTTGATTTGCCCTTTGTGAGTTAAAGACGCTTTTCTTTGAAGGGAATTCACTGCTTTCTGGGCTCTGTGCAGGCAGGGCTGCAAGACTAAACTTGGCATATTCTGGGAGAGTGACAGAGAAGAGGCACATCCCGGGCTCCTTTAGACAAAGGCTACAGCTTCCATGACTTTGCTTCCAACTCTGGCAACGTGACTGGCATTTACTAAAAGCAAGGACAGCAGCAACAGTGAACATCCTGAATGAAAAGAACAGTGCGCAGTGTCATAGAGGTCTTAGGAGGAGAAATTCATGCCGCTATTTCAGACTATCAGAGACGCAACACCACCCCAAAACAAACAAACAAACAAACACCCCCAAAGCCTTTAAACTTTTAATTTAAGAAGCTCTGGTCCATTGTTCTGATTAATTGATCAGATCAGTTCAAAACTACATTGTAATAAATAGTGATATTTCCTAAACTGGTTCAGGCAGCTGGGTCCCATTTTGTATGTGTGTGTGCACGCGCTTCCAGACAGGTTCTCCGTGTTCCAAACCAGCTGCAGCTGCATGTCCTAATTGTGTGCCAGAACCCGCATGACTTTTTTTTTTTGGGGGGGGGGGAGCACTATGGGGAAGGAATGTTGAAATCTCACTTTTTATTTGTTATTTGCTATGATTGTCACGTCCTGGCTATCCTTTACCTGAGTGTTCCTCTCTGGAAACGGAGACTGAGCATGTCGTGACAAGGACAGGCAGGCCAGATGACCTCAAATGACTCTCAGCTGGGTCAGACTCCTTCCCACCACCACTTGGTACAGCTCATGCAGCACAAAGGTCTCTTTAATACTGTGAGATTGCTGTTTTGTTTTAAAAATTGCAGAATTAGTGCTGGTGCCACATGCCTTTAACCCTGGCACTCCCAAGAGCAGAGGCAGGTTGGATCTTGAGGCCAGCCTGTGTCTACAGAGTGAGTTCCAGGACAGCCAGAGCTACACAGAGAAACCCTGTCTCAGAAAGCAAAACAAAACAAATCAAAACAATAATAAAACAAACAAACAGAACTAATGCTGGCCTTGGTGGTTCGTACCCAGAATTCCAACAATCAAGGTAATGGCGCTTGGAAGATTGAAGCAAAGTGAGGTGTGTGTCTGTGTGTGTGTGTGTGTTCTTGCTACACACATTCTCTTGTTACACATGGTGGTTTGACTTGCTTTTTGAACCAGCCAGGACATACCCTCCTGTGTTGCCCCTTGGTGTTACAAAATTAGATCAAACAAAAGGTTTCTCTCCTGTGTCTCAGCTCCTTTGAGATGAACTGGTAACACGGAGGCAGGATGGCAGGAACGGCAGCAGCAGGAGAGAGGACAGTTGGGCAGCTGAGAGTTCTAAGGGTCGATGGAACAGAAACCCTGGGAGCAGAGATGACGGGGACAGGAAGGGCTGAGAGGAGCTAAAGATGAGACATCGTGGGTCCTGGACACTGGAAGGATCCCAGGAAATGGACAAGGGCCGAGAGCCTCAAACATCCTAGACCAAGAGCTGTCACAAGAGCTGCTGTCTTGAATTTCCGCCCCTGGAGCCCACGTAAGTTGTAATGTAGAGGGCTCTGCCTGCTGATCATCAGGTCTTAGCAACTGCAACCCACTTGAACTGGGAGCTGTGGATGACAACAGTTTTCAGAGTTCAGCCAAACTCAATTCAAATCACGGAAAAAATCATGAGCTAGTGACAACTGCTGTATAAGGCATATGGTGTTGGGGGATGGTCTATTATACAGCAATAGAGAGCAGACACATGATGGACAGTATCTGTGTTCTGAAAGCATTCACATTCCTCCCTCAAATTCTAACAAATTTTCCAATGTGGAAGCTTTGTAGTCGGTAAACGCTGTAATTATTTGGCACAGTTGCAATCACTTGACATTTAACTTATTCCTAAAATTATTGTTAATGCGTGCAATGCTTTATAAATTTTTCCACCCATTGCTTCTATTTATGAGGGTGGGATTGCTGAGTCAAGGAATTAGAAATTTTAAGTGTGTGTGTGTGTGTGTGTGCGTGCGCACACACACACATGCGCACATTCATGCCAGGGCACATGCATGGAGTGTAGAGAGCGGTTTGTGGGAGATGGTTTTCTCCTTCCACCACATCGGTTCTGGGTATCAAACTCAGATCATTAGGCTTGGTGGCAAGTATGCCCGCGGAACCACCTCACCAGCTCTCAGTCTCCAACGGTAAAGAAAATCCAGTTAGCTCATTTATGCCCTACTTTAAAATTTTCCTCAACTTGAAATTAGGCAATTAACACACATGATTAAGACATGATAAAGAACGGCTTTCCTGAGAGTGGAACAGGAAGTCCTGTGCGAGAAAGAGGGTGGTTCCATGAGAGGAGCCGGGAAAGTTCAGAGGAGGTTGCCGCTTCATAGAGTGAAGAAATTTCTCCATATCCGAAGGCCTTTCGAGAAATAAATTTAGTGGACAACGCTGACAAATATAATTCCTAAAACAGTATGAAAACGCCCAGGGGGACTTTGCTATAAGAAGGCCAACTAGGCACTGCCTCTGTGTGACCCAGAGAAGAGGCTGGGTAAGAGAATATAGACTGTTCCAAAGAGAAAGAGAAAGGGCCTCAGAGAGTCACACAGGTAGTGAGGGGCAGGACACCTGAAGACTGCGGGACCGTGACTAGATCCAGCCGGAACGGAGATGCAGAGCATAGCTCCAGCCATGAGGACCAGGATCATCACTCAATCAGCCGGAATGAAGAATCCGGACCGCAGCTCCGGCCATGAGGTTTCCAGTGGGTTGAGCAGAAACCTCTTCCTAAAGTGAGCCCGTCTGCCCCAGTGTCAAGAGACTGGCAGTGCCACCCTCAGGAGTCGAAAATCCTGATGAGGGCTTCCAGGAGACACTGGTTCTTCTGCGAGGGTCAGTGAGGGAGAGGAATGTATCTTATTTGTTCACTCAGTTATCTTTAATTTTTATTTTTAAATTTTATTTTATGTATGAGAGTACACTGTAGCTATACAGATGGTTGTGAGTCTTCATGTGGTTGTTGGGAATTGAATTTAAGGATCTCTGGTTAGTCTAGTCGCTCTTCCCCCCAGCCCCCAGCCCCCAGCCCCCAGCCCCCCCCCCCACACACTCTGGTCCCACTCGCTCCAGTCGACACCGCTTACTCCGGTCAACTCTGCTTGCTCAGTCCCTGCTTGCTCCGGCCCAAAGATTTATTTATTATAATACATAAGTACACTGTAGCTGTCTTTTGACACACCAGAAGAGGGTGTCAGATCTCATTACGGGTGCTTGTGAGCCACTGTGTGGTTGCTGGGATTTGAACTCAGGACCCCACTGAGCCATCTCCCCAGCCCCCTCACTCAGTCATCTTGAAAGGGAACCTATTGCTTGAAACTGATTTGCTTTTGGGACCTGAGAATCCGGAATCACCACACATTGGAAGTTTTCATTTTAACCTGCTCCTGTTTATAGTCTGGTCTCACTTCCTGCTTACTCTCTCTGCTTCCTGTGTGCAGTGGAGATATGATCACCCAGCTTCCAGCTCTGGCCACCCACTGCCCTATCCATCCTGTATTACAGACGCTAACTCTCTGGAACTGTGTGATGGTTTGGATGTAACTGGTCCCCATGGGTTCATAGGAGGTGGCATTATTAGGAGGTATGGCCTTGTTGGAGTAGGTGTGGCCTAGTTGGAGTAGGTGTGGCCTTGTTGGAATAGGTGTGGCCTTGTTGGAGGAAGTGTGTCACTGTGGGGGTGGGCTTTAAGGTCTTATGCTCAAGCCAGGTCCTGTGTGGCACTTTCTTCCTGCTGTCTGCTGATCCAGATGGCGAACTCTCTCAGCTGTCTCTCCAGAAGGAAGGAGAAACATGTGGCTGTTTTCTGCCCTTATTCAAAAAAAAAATCTGCCTGGAGCTAGATGGAAGTTTTTGATCAATTTTGTTTGTGCTGTGGGTATTCATGACCAAGCTTATGCAGCGCTTATCATAAAAAGGAACAAACTGAGCAAGGAAAGTGACAAAATGTACAATTTGAGGAGAAGCGGGGTACCAGGAAGTAGAATAGAGTTAAGTTCTGTCTTCAAGGAGATAAACACAAAATACCCATGGAAGGAGTTACAGAGACAAAGTTTGGAGCTGAGACAGAAGGACCATCCAGAGACTGCCCCACCTGGGGATCCATACCATAATCAGTCATCAAATGCAGCATATGCCAGCAAGACTTTGCTGACAGGCCCCTGATATATCTGTCTCATGTGAGGCTATGCCAGTGCCTGGCAAACACAGAAGTGGATGCTCACAGTCAGCTATTGGATGGAACACTGGTCCCCCAATGGAGGAGCTAGAGAAAGCTCCCAAGGAGCTGAAGGGGTCTGCAACCCTATAGGAGGAACAACAATATGAACAAACCAGTACCCCCAGAGCTCGTGTCTCTAGCTGCATATATAGCAGAAGATGGCCTAGTCAGCAATTGGAGAAGAGGCCATCAATTGGAGGAGAGGCCCTTGGTCTTGCAAAGATTATATGCCCCAGTACAGGGGAATGCCAGGGTCTGGAAGCAGGAGTGGGTGGGTTGGGGGGAGCAGGGCGTGGGGAGGGTATAGGGGACTTTCGGGATAGCATCTGAAATGTAAATGAAGAAAATATCTAATAGAAAATTTGTTGGAAGGAAGGAAGGAAGGAAGGAAAGAAAGAAGGAAAGAAAGAAAGAAAGAAAGAAAGAAAGAAAGAAAGAAAGAAAGAAAGAAAGAAAGGAGATAATCAGATGAAAGAACCCCCCCCCCCAAGATGATAAATGGAATAAAAGGAGTGATGACCTCAGGACAACATCCCACCCAACTAAGTCTAAAGTTTAGGGCTGGGTATGGTGGTGCATGACTTTAATCCCAGGACTCCAGAGGGTGAAGCAGGCAGATTGCTGAGTTTGAGGCCAGCCTGGTCTACAGATTGAGTTTCAGGACAGCCAAGATTAGGCAGTGAAGGAACAACAACAACAACAACAACAGTTGGTGGAGATGAAATCGGATGAAGGGGCCATGTTTCAGCCCCAGCAAGCAGCAGAGTGGGGCAGCTTCAGCCACGGGGTTCTGGCTTTAGAGTCAAGGATAGAAGAAAGGGAGTATGGAATCTTTCTCTGTGACTAAGGAACAAACAACCAACAAAAAAACCAGCCACTGAGGCCAGGCAAGCTGCAGGGTGTCTCTGAATGGAGTCCTAGAGAGGCCATGTGCGTGAAGGTGAAGCCTTGGTTGCCTTGGAGACACCAAAATGTTGGGGATGCTAGAACCACAGGAGACCTGCCGAGGAGAGCTGCTAACAGGGAATGGAACCAGCCCAAGAAAAAGATGTGTGTTGCCATCAGCAAAGATGAAAGGACTTCGAGATCTGCAGAGCACTGTGACATCAGACATGGAGATGCAGAGTTTGCAGTTTGTTCTGATGGTTTACGGTCTTGCTTTGGCCCAGCTTCTCACTATGTTCCCTTCCCTCCCTTCTGGAATGGGCATGGATATTTTGTGCCATTGTATGTTAGAAGTATTTTTTTTAATTATCTTTATTTTACAGGGAATTAACAGTTAGGAGGTTGCCGTGAGTCTCGGACGAGTCTCTGGACTTTTAAACAAGGCTGAGACTGTGATAGACTATGGGGACTTTTCAAGTTGGACTGAATGTATTTCTGCATTACGATGTGGCTATATGCCTATGGGATCCAGGGAGGGAAATGTGGCGATTTGAATACAACTGGCCCCCAGGGGCTCATAGGAAGTGGCACTACTATTAGGAGGTATGGCCATGTTGGAGTGGGCGTGACATTGTTGGAGGAGGTGTGTCAGTGGGGTTGGTTTTGAAGTCTCAGATGCTCAAGCCAGGCCCAGTGTCACTCTCTCTTCTTGCTGTCTGCTGATCCAGGTGTAGCAGTCCTAGCTCCTCCAGCACCATGTCTGCCTGTGTGCCACTGTGCTCCCTGCCATGAGGGCAATGGAGTAAACCTCTGAACTGCAAGCCGGCCCCACTTAGATGCTTTCCCTTATAAGGGTTCCTGTGGCCACGGCGTCTTTTCCCAGCAATAGAAACCCTAACCAAGACAGACTTCAAGCCAAAATAAATCATTTCTTACTTAGATTTCTTTTTTGTCAGAGTGGTTTTTGTTCTTGTTAGTTTTTTGGTTTTTTTTTGTTTGTTTGTTTGTTTTGTTTTTTAACCACAGCAACAAAAAAAAGTAAGAAATACATTGTTTTGTGGTCATGGGCAATATACTAGTGGGATGTAATCGACTTTCAATGGGTGGCTGTATCTTGTGTGATTTGATGTTACTGCTGACTCAGCAGTGTCTCCTCCTGGCGTGGCACTGGGTATGGATCCTTCTCGATAAGAGGATGTCCAAATGAAACCAGAAGAGGCACACACCTGACAGATGCGGTCCTAATGTAAAACCCCTAACTCTGAATGTGCTGGAGGGAAACGTAGGCACAACACCTCAGGTTACAGGTTAGGCAGGGACTGGCTGAAGAAGGCCCCAATAGAACAGAAAGCCATCGTAGAACTGAAGAATGGGATTGCATGAGACTAAAAAGCTACTGTACAGTAAAGGAGACAGCAAAGCGTGTAAAGGGACAGATTACAGAACGGCAAAAAACCAAAAACTAAAACTTTGCCAATCAGCCAGTAGGGTTACCATCTAGAACTCTTTAAAAATTAAATAAATACCCAAACCATTAATGAATGAACTGAGGAAATAGCTCTCGAAGAAGAAATGCAAATGGCATATTAATATTTGAAAACAAAAACATTCTCAGCCATCAGGAAAATGCTAATTAAAAGGAAACTCCAGCCTATCCCAGGCAGAACTGCTTTCAGCAAGAGACCATGTGGCAATGATGGTCAGCTAAGACTCGGGGAGAAAAGAACCCTTATTCACTGCTGGTGGGTACAGAAAGTGGGGCCACCACTGGGGAAATCAGCATGCAGGCCCCTCAAAGAAATAGAAACTGCTACATGACTCAGTTATACACTCTCGAATGTCCACCCAAAGGACCCCAAGTCAGCGTGCCACCAAGATGGCTTAGGGGTTCACTAACAGGCAAATAGCTAAAGAAAGTATGGTATATATGCAGAATAGAATTTTATTCATCTGTAAAGTGTGACATTATGACATTTACAGGAAAATGGATGGAACTGGAGATGACCATGTGAGGACGAAATAAGCCAGACTCAAAGTGACAAATTGGAATCTATGTTCATATAACGTATGTCCTAATAAGTGATATGAGGAGTGTATGACATGAGTGTACAAAGGCAACTGCAGGAGAGAAGGAATCCATTTAAGCAGAAGAAAGGACTTTTGAGGGCAGTCAGGGAGCCAGCAAAGGGGAAGGGGAGATGGCTCAGTGGTTAAGGGCACTGACTGCTCTTCCAGAGGTCCTGAGTTCAATTCCCAGCAACCACACGGTGGCTCACAACCATCTGTAATGGGATCCGATGCCCTCTTCTGGTGTGTCTGAAGATAGCTACAGTGTAGTCGTATACATAAAATATCATTTATGATATATATTTTATTTTCATATATATGACAACACAGCCTTACTTCGTATACTAACTGAAAATTAACTTAAAAATTGTCTGCTATTGTAATTCAGATTTCATTGCTTTTGGGGGGTACTAAAGTGGAGTTGAAGCTACTTGGTGCAAATGTGGCATATTGAAAGATTCGGATTTGCTATGCAGACAAAATAAAGGTAACTATCCACTTAGAAAAAAAGGAAAAACTCATTCCCATTGAGTTTTAACCAGTGCCACAGGAAGGCCTTGGATCCAGTTTGTCAGTCAGTTATTTTAACTGGATCATTTTGGCTGATCCCCCTGACCCCGTGACTTTAGATATGCAGACAGTGAAGATGCTGAACTCTCATCATGTGACAGATACTATTTACAAGATGTCACATTAGGCTGCATTCAAGTCCCACAGCAGATGAAGAACACAAGTGGCCGAGTCTCTCAGTTGCATGTAGTGACAATACGCTGCAAACCCAGAGACCTATCGCCTGGGTCCCAGTGTGAACTCTTTCAGTGCGCACTTGCCCATGGGTATTCCAAGCAGGCTCAGTGTCTCTGAATGTGACTACTAAGACAGAGTCAGTCCTTGAATGCAGAGAAAGTTGTAATACTAAGTGCAGACCTCAGATCTCCACCCTGTGGTTTTGAGGATAAAGGTGGGGCAAGTGCAAAGCCAGCCATATGGTAGTTTTAGACTGGCAAGGCAGCTGCCAATATCATGAGGCAAGCCCTATGGGCAGGGGATGGCAGGTCGGCTGTGGGGTGGGGTCCATCAAAGGGCAGGTGAAGCAGATAAGACTTCGTCTGCCCAGATATGTGTTTCTGATTCCCCCAATCTTTGGTCTTAGAGGGAAAAAAATGTGATTGGCCAGGATTTTAGAACAGTGTGTTGTGTGCTTGCTTATTTAAAGTGTCTTTATGTTGCCTTCTCACTTTAAAAATGAAACATTTGGGCTAGAGAAATGGCTCAAAGACTCACGTGGGATTCCTAACACCGATGTGGGTCAGCTCACAACTGCCTTGAACTCCAGCCCCACAGGAATCTGACATCTGTGTTCTCCGTGAGCACCAGGATGTACACATAATTAAAACAAAATAAATATTTTTGAGAGAGAGAGAAAGAGAGAGAGAGAGAGAGAGAGACTCAAAAACTAAAGTCTCCCCATCCAGAAATGAAAGTGAAAGTTACTGAGTTCTCCACACTCGGTGCCTTGCTGGTCCACTCACAGAAATAACAACTGTGTCACTGTGATTTACTGGATATGAAACCTTCTAAACATCCTTCTGTAGATATGCGTACACACCGGACTATTTTAAAGAAGAGAAAACCATTCCCATGTTCTGGAAGTTGATACTTAAAAAAAAAAATTTTGAATTACATTTATATCTAACCATTTACCTGCTAATTTTCTCACTTTGCATATGTATGCACATGTAAGAGTCAGAGCACAGCTTCAAGGATCCACTTCTCTCCTGGCATCATGTGGATCCTGGAGTCCACCTTGGATCGGAATGTTTGGATTCTATGCCTTTGCCCACTCACTTCCATGGCCCCAATTGATACTGTTTATTACTATACTAGACCATTCTAGAAAGAAGCAGGTAGGAGCTGGCCCACTTAGGGCTTTGTTCCTGTGTTCTATGGAGACTTTCATAACTAATTTAAATGAATTAAAATTTACGTGCCATTCATGGGCACTGGCCACTCTGCTGGACAGCATAGCTCAGGGAAGAAAGTATTTCTCCATACAACACCTTGTGAAAGAAATTTGTCCCCATGTTTCCCCAGTGAGTGGCTGTCTCTGTGCTCTGTTCCATGGGAGAACTTAGGACACTGGAGATAAAAAAAAAAAAAGAAAAGAAAAAATAAGTACTATGTAGCATTATTCAGCCCAGGAGAACACAGCTCAGCAGAATTAACTAAGCAGGGCTCACAGAGACTGAAGTGGCAGTCACAGAGCCTGCACGGGTCTGTGCGAGGTCCTCTGTATATATGCTATGGTTAGATTGTAAAAGGAACTTTTGTTTGCCTGATGTAATTGTCTTCTGTCTGCTAACCTAGGCCAGGTCCTGGAAGCTTCTAGCTTCCATACAATCTAATCTAGGCCCGGAATATTTTCAGCCTCTGAGACTGAACAAGCTCACCCTTTCTACTTCTTTCTGAGCTCTGGCCGGCTGGTTCAACTCACCTGTTCTGGCTCAAACTCTTCTCCAAGCTGACTGATTCAATCCGGCTTCTCTTTCTCAGCCTCTCCTGAATTGCTCTGCTTGGCCTCAACTCTGGCAATCTGTTCTAATCTTCTGGCTCCTTCTCATTCTCTGGCTCCTTCTGTCTTCACCTGTGTCTAGCTTGTTCTCTCTCTGCAACCTATCTCGGTAAAACTCTCTCAGTAAAACTGGCTCCTTTTGTTCTGCACAGCCCCTCTTAAGCGGCTTCTCTTTCCTCTGTCTTCTCATCAGAGTTGGGGATATCCTATACTGTCAAATCTTTTTCTCGTTTATCACTTAATTTACCCTCAATTAGACATCACTTTCAAACATGGGTGCTTCCTTCTACAAACCAACTTTATCCTCAGTTTTTGGATTAAAGGTGTGTACTAAGGGTGTGTGTGTGTTTGTGTGTGTGTGTGTGTTGCAGCCAGAGGGATTAAGGTGAGCTCTAAGGGCTGAGCTATAACCACAACTAGAAACAGTTTTTTCCCCTTCCACAATCTTGGGGTTCACAGTGTGATCAAATTTCCTGCAACATTATGTAGCTTGGTGTTCTTGCAGGACTCCTAACAGTGGGAGTGGGGTTGCCTCTGCCTCTTTTACCTGCTCTTGGGACCCTTTGTCTTCCTCCTGAGTTACCTTGCCCAGCTTTGATATAAGAGTTTGTGCCTGGTCTTATTGTATCTGTTATGCTGTGTTTTGTTGACATCTTGTGTTAGGCCTGCTCTTTTGTGAAGAGAAATGGAGGAGGAGTGGATTGGGGCCAGCAGAGGAGGGGAGGGCAGTGGGAGAAGGGGAGGGAGAGGAAAACTGGTTGGGATATACTGTATGAGAGAAGAATTTAAAAGGAAAATGTCCACACCAACAGGAGGTCATGGTTAAGTGGGAAATTATATTGTCGTTTTACTCTGGGAATAAACAACAAAAAAAAAAAATTCAAAGTCTGTGTAATCCAAGGCTGAGAAACTTGAGTCTCTTTCTTTGCATTTATGAGGATATCACATAACCAAGTCCTATCTGATGGTCATGGGTTGATTGCAGAGTCTTCCGAAGAAGGAGACTAGTGTGGTTTGGATGCAGAGCGTCCTCCAGAGGCTCATGTGTCTGGACACTTGCTCCCTGGTTGGGAAGGTTGTTGAATGCTGAAAAGGGGGAGCATTGCTGGAGGAAGTGGGTCTTGGGGGGGGGGCAGCCTTAAGGCTTCCTTATGGCTTCCAGTTTCCTGAGTATGGCTGTGTTGTGACCAGCCAGTCTTCTGCCCATGCTATCATGCCTCCCCTGTCAGTACAGAATGAGCTCTTTGAACTGTGAGCCAGAATAAAACCTTCTTCCTTTAATTTGTTTCCTATTAGTTACTTGGTTGCAGCAGAAACTCAAGGTAGCCTCATCTCTTCCAGGCAAATATTAAATTGCATCCCTTTGAGTCATTTAGGGCCATTTTGACTCTGGTTTCTTCCTGGCAGCCATGAAGGCCAAATGGCCATCACTGCACTGTTTACCTTGGCCTGCACCCCACCTCCATTTTTGTTGTGTGTTTGTTGTTTTGAATAGGGCTGGGTATTAAATCCGGGGCCTTATGTATGTTAAGAATGTACTGTGTCACTAAGTCACACTTGAAAAACACAAAAACAAGTCACTAAGTCGCCATATTTGCTTCATGAGCATCTCAAACCAGGCCCCAGGCAATTATTGTCATCTGTAAATTGCTTCCTCTGCCCAAAGTGACTGCAATCCAATACTTGGGAAAGTCTGAGATGGCACTGTACAGAGCCAAGAAAAATGTGAGCCTGTTGGGACTTTTTAGAGAGGGTACGATTAGTAGCTAGCCCTCCACACCCTGAACTGGCTATGGATCTTGGCTTCTTCCATCTCTTCTCAAATTACTCGTGAAGCCAAGGATGCCCGGTTGAGCAGAACCTGGCTGAAACTCCCAAGCATCATTTAGGCAGCAATCACATTTGAAGGTAGCAGATGTACCTGATACCCTTTTATAGTTCACTAAATAAGAAAAAAACACCATTTTAATTAAAAAGGGATTTCAGCTCATTAAAACAGAAAATATGAAGGAAACCTTCAATCAATGATCGTAACCACTGATGTTTGTATGAGTATTCTTTCATACACTTCTCACTGGGTAGATATAGATATATGAAGATGTACTTTTGTGTTTAGCATGGCAACATCTGGCAAAGTATGAAGGCAAGTCCAGATGGAGGATTAGTAGTGTGAGTCTGGGTAATGCTATAGAGCATGGCCTGCCTTGTGGACGCCATCCCAGTAGGCTTTGGCCCTGGGCACCTTCTGCTTTCTTACTTCCTCTTCATCTCCTACCACAGTCCCCACACTCTCTTCTACCCTTCCCTATTCCCAAGGACACAGAGCCATTTTGGAGGGTGGGAGTATCTCTCGGCTCATCCAAGAGGACTTTTCTCCTCACGGCAGAGAAGGGGACTGCTGGTGTCTCACAGACGACAGCTGTGAGGGGAAAGCACCCAGAATCACGTTCATCCTTACGACCACACCTGCCCACTCACATGTCTGCGTCAGTTAGCCTTCCGTCACTGTGACACGATACCAGAGGCAGACAGCTTAAAAGAAGGAAAGGTTTGTTTTGGCTCGTGGTTTCAGAGTTTGGGTGCTGCTCGGTCTTGCTATTTTGAGTCTGTGTCGAGGCAGAGCATCATGGGAAGAGTACATAGCAGAGGAAAGACCCTGGAGACTGAGAAGCGTCGATAGGAAGAGTTAACCTGAAATGGCTAACTTCCTTCCAGTAGGCCGGACATTTTCTTTTTTTTAAAAAATATATGAATGGGTATTTTGCTTACATGTATCATGCATGGTATGAATGCCTGATAAAGAAAAAAAAAAAAGGCATTGGATCCCCTGGAACTGGTATCCCAGATGGTTGTGAGCCACTTTGAGGGTACTGAGAACCAAACCTAGGTCCCCTGACTCAGTATTCCTCACCCGTGAGCCATCTCCCCAGCCTCTAGACCTAGACCCTGCTTCTTTTACCTCCTCCTGATGATGTTATAGGCTGAGGGCCAAACTGCGGATGAGCCTTAGAGAGACATTTACGGTCTACCTTAAACCAGTGCCTCTGCTCCCACGTGTCTACCATTCGACACTGGGAAGCCGCACAAGGGGCGGGAGGCGACTCAGAGACTCCTTCTAGTACTCTGAGGGTAAGGAAAGTATTAATAAAACTCATTTTCAGCACTTCCCACCCCCACCTCCCCGAAGACACCCCCCTCCTAGTTCATCAGGCCAGAATCATTTCTGAGGTATTTCTTTGACACCTCTGTGTTTTTGTCTCTAGACTGGGGATAATGCCGTCTTCTTCACACTGTTGTTGGGCTGATAAAGGGAAATGCATGTCACAGTATGAAAAGAATGCTTCACGGCTGTCTGGCAGTTCCCAAGGCTGATACTCTAAGGGTATCTAAGCCTTGTGATGTTCCTGGACCTGGTCCTTAGCTTTCCAAATCTAGCCTTTCGATATAGCTCCCTGTTAAAACTCATTGGGGAGATAAGCCAAAAAATGCAGTTCATAAACAAGAATCGTAACATGACCTGCTGATTGCCAAGTCTGCAGGGAAGTTAAGTTATAGGGCAGTAGTGATTCCTGGGTGAACTGCAAAGGCAGGAGTTTGGTGGGATGGTGACTGATGTCATCTCACTGTGACAGTTCATGGCTATCACAGCTGTAGAGACAGCATTAGATCCCTGCAGCTTCTATCTCTTCAGTTTCCCTCCTTCTGGCCACCACAATGACTTCCATGACGGTAGGAACACGTCTCACTAAGAGGCAGAGGCAGCTGCACTTTGATTTACACCATCTCGGTAGAATTTTTACCTTTGAAAGTGAACATGCGTTCCTATAAGGCAGTGTGTTGTAGTCTAAAAAAAAAAAAAAAAATCAAAAGTCAAAATAGCACTGAATTAAACAGGTTTAAAAAGTGAGCTGGTGCTAGGGAGGTGGATCAGTTGGTAAAGGGCTTGCCACACAAGCACTAAGACCCAAGCATGGCTCTAGCAGCCAGTATAAGGCAGGTGAAGCATGCCTTTAATCTCTGCACTAGGAAGATGGAAACAGAAGGTTCCCTAGATCATGCAGGCCAGCCAGTCTGGTAAATCAGAGAACTCCCAGCACAGTTAGAGCCCCTGTCTCAAAAAATAAGGTGGAGAAAGTATTGAAGGTTTACAGTCATACTGCCTTGAACGCATTGCATTGCATTTGAACTCTGAAGCTAAGCAGGGTCGGGACTGGTGAGTACTTGAATGGGGGAAGAGTTTGAAGAAGATAACTAACATTAACCCGTGGCCTCCACCTGAATGCACAGGCATGCAAACACACACACACACACACACACACACACACACACGGGAGGGAGGAAGAGAGAGAGGGAAGAAGAGAGGGAGAGAGACGATCATATAACAACCCTTTACAAAGAAGCTGTCTCCAAATGTCTATGCATAAAGCATAGAGATGATGAACAAGCCGCTCTGTTCAGCTTCTTCTACTCACAATAACTGGCCCACAGAGTTGTTTGAGGGAACAAATGAGTTAATGTGTGTGACATTCTTGGAACAGTGCCTGGCAGTCAATTTGTGTTGTGCTGGCTGTTATCGTCCGTATTTTGGTATGTTTAACTTCTATACATGTTTATGCTGTCACTGTCTATGATGTGTGCATCCAGACACAGAGGGGCTATGATTTGGGGTGGTTTAGAATACATGGAGTTGTCACTTTCCAGTGTGCCTTCCCCAGTTCACGTGGAATCTACCCATGCATGTCTTTCCAGTATGTTCTTTTCTATTACTGTGCAAAATTGCTTCCATTGTAGAAAGAACACAATATGGCTAACTACTCTCCTTTTGTTGGGCATCTGTTGTTAGTCTTTGGTATTACAAATAATTATTATACAATACGATTGTGCATGACTCCTTATAGACTCTGTCCAGATACACTTTGTGGTTTCTTTTCAGGCAACTCTTCACTGTGGGATGCTGTTATTAAGTTCTTAGGGGGATAGTTGAGATTGCAAAACAAGCTGCAAACACAAAGCAAGACTCGGAGAAGTGCCCCCCATAGTTCCGAACCCTCTTTCATCTCTCTAATAACGCATAAGTCCTAATGAAGACAGGAAGTGGGAAAGTCAATAGGCCCTCGTAACAACCTCGTGACCTGGAGGCAAGTTGCGGGCTCTTTGGATCTCCATTTGCTCATTAGGAAAACAGTAGTTATCACTCTGGGCTGTTGTAGACCTGGGAGACTTTAGTGTCTACTCTCCTCCAGACCCAGAAGAATACCAGAGCAGAGAGAGCATCCTATGCATCCTTGTTGATTGAAATGGGGCCAATGTGACAAGATGCAGTTTAAAATAGCTGTTTGGTGATTGCCAGAACACAGCATTTCCCATCAAAGAGTGGATGAGAAAGAGACGAATAGAAAGCCTTTCGGGAAGCCAAAGACACAGGGAAAGTCCCCCCCACCTCAATTAAAAACTGGCCAGATTATCATAAGCGTCGTCTCAGGAAATTGCGCAATTTTGAAGGAATGAGATTAAAAACACTAATGGAATGAGACGTTCCACTTTCAAGAGACAAAGCAGGAAGCCAGACCCAGTTGTGGCTCAGCAAGAAATTTCGTCGGAAGTGGACGTCTCTAAACATCCTCTCTCCGCAGGTCTGCCCCGCTGGAAGATTTTAAACACAAGGGTGGGAGGTTATCACTGCCGGCACAGACAGAATGTGCTGCGTCTCCATCTCCAAGTTCTCTGTTTTGACCTTGAATTGTCCTCTAATTATCTTCTGATGGCTTGCATTTCTGCCTCCCAAACTCTCAATTCTTAAAGAGAGAGGGAAGGGGTCTCTGGGTGAGATAATGCATCCCAGACATAAAGTAACTTCCGAGTGTAAGCATGCGCCATGTTCCTCCCAGGATGCAAAGGGGCAAAGGAAGTGAAAAGGAACAAAGAGGCACAAAGACCACCATGGAGATGTGAACACGATCACACCAGAAGACGGGACACTGCCAATATCTCCTAACCCTGCTCCCCCAACTTCTCAGTAGGAACCTAAGCCAGGCCCACGGAAGCTTAGTCACAGAACCTGTCTCCCAGCCCACTTGGCCACTGGACGCGACTGTATAATAAGGATGTGGCTGGCTGAAGTTCTTATTGACCCTGAAGGGGATGATATGTCTTCAGCTGACTTCCTTTCTGCTTAGAGATGGAATCGGGAGTTAGAGGTGGCCATTAGAGTATTTCTGAGACATATTATGTACTGAATTGTGTCCCCAAATTAATAACTCCCGCTGTTATTGTCTTTTGAGATAGTGCCAATGAAAGGATGTTTGTAGTTAAGGGAGGTTGTGGGGGTAGGGGTTTAAAGATAGGGTTTTACTGTGTAGTCTTTGTTGACTGGGAATCTACTATATAAACCAGGCTTTCCTCAAACTTCCAGAGTTCTACCTGCCTCTGCTTCCCCGGGAGAGAGCTGTGTTTAAAGCCATGGGCTACCAAACTCAGTTTCCAGTGACCCTTTGAGGAAGAGAAGCAAGTTCCAGTGATGTGTGCAGAGCAAACCTCATGTCTGGACATGGGTTGGACGATGGCCCTTCTGCAAGGCAGGAAAAGAGGCCTTGCTGGAAACCGACTCTCCTGGTCCCACACGGAACCACAAGAAAATAAATATTGGCTGTTTAATTCACCAAGTCAGTGTCTCAGCCTGAGACAGGCGTGAGCTGGGAGTCAGGCATCCAGGTGACAGGATTAGAATACAAGAAGTCTGGGTTCACAGTGGCTGGGAAACTGGCTGCTCTGGCCACCACGTGAACACAAACCAAGCTCTAATAAGCTTTCTGTTAGTTTTGGAAGGCTTTACTGAAGCTGGGTAATTTCTTTTCTTCTATAGATTTTTTTATTTACTTATTTTTAATATATTATTTTGAGTTACATAAGGCTGTTTTCATGCAGTATATACATGCCTGTCAGCTTGGTTGACTAAGGAAGATCTAGCACACTAATGAGGTATACCTAATTGTTCTTACAAAGAGGCTCAACTCAAGAGAGAAAACAGACCCGGAATGGACTGATGTCACGGAGTGAATTAAAAGGAAAAATAGAGGATGTGGAAAAAACAGAGCTGAGCACAGCATTCTCTCTCCCTATGCTCCCTGACTGCAGCCTCAGTGTGACCGGCTACCGAGCACACACATCTGCACCCAGGCTGTTCCGCTGTGATGGACTGTATCCCGTCTGAAGCCGTGTTCCAAAGCAGCTTAGTCTTTCCTAAGATGCTTTCGCCAGGTGTTATGTAACGGTGAGGAGAAAAAAGTTGCTAATATGACTACTCTGTTTAATTTAACTGGATGCTATTAGTTAATAGTTCAACTGTGGTGAAATGAGCTATTTCTAAACATATCCTTTTCATCCGTGTAGCCTAACTAAAGTCCCTAACTGGGCACTACTGGTTGCATCTGTACCAAGATTTGCTACAGTGAATGCCAGCTGTCTGAACTGGCGCACCCACAAGGACTCTTTGGTACTTTTGTGGCAGTTGCCTGTCCCTTCATCTTCCACTGGCTAGAAGAGGAGGCTGTGCTGGGGACTCAGAGTGTCCACCTGGAGCTAAGATCCACGTGCCAAAGCCCCACGTACTGAATGAAGCTCTGGTAGTCAGTCAGTGGCTCTATTGGAAGGTAGTGGAACCTTTAATAGCTGGATCCATTGAAAGGAAGTTATGTCACTGGGGTGTGTGTTTGATGGGGATATTTGAGCCCTACTCTCTCTCTCTCCCTCCTTCCCTCCTTCCCTCCCTCCCACCCTCCCTCTCCTTCTCCCTTCCCCTTCCTCCCTCCCTCCTCCTCCTCCTCTTCTTTTTCTTGTTCTTCTTCTTGTTCTTCTTGTTCTTG
>NC_034602.1:65091165-65094531 GCF_900095145.1 Mus pahari
TTCTTCTTCTTCTTTCTCTCTCTCTCTCTCTCTCTCTCTCTCTCTCTCTCTCTCTCTCTCTCTCTCCTCTCTCTGCTTCTTGGATACAATGAAGCCAGCATTCGTCTTTCCATCTTCCACTCCATTCTCTCTGGCTTTCACTTTTGCTACAGTTGCCTTTACCTAAATGACCTCAGAATAAAACTCCTGAAGCTCTGGGCAGAGATAACCTCCCCAGCTTTAGGGTGACTTCCTGGGTGGGTGTGTCACTGTGTTGGGAGAGCTAACACAGGCATCTGGGCCTATGTGTGTGCTTCAGACTTGACACCTCAAACATCCTCGAGGAATGAAGCTGAGGGGTGGACATGGCGGTGCCAAATGTTACCAGAAGCCCTGGAAAAGTGAAAACAAACCAAAAACCAAAAACCAGGCTTGAAAGGCATCTGTGCGGTGCTTAAATCCATTATACTTATTGTTATCTTCGATGAAGAGCTAGGGTGTGGGTGTCTTCCTCTCTCCACATAGACTGTGGAAACAGATGTTAAAAATTGTCCTTAAAGTTTCCTGAAAGCAACAAAGCTCTTACTATTGAAATAACTTTTTGAAGTTGATAGAAGGGATATGCTGAAATCGGTTACGTTTAGATAGAGGAAAACCTTTTCCCACTGCTCCTTGCAAAAGAATGCCTTGGCAGGCTGGGAGCTATTTATACAATGCACATGTGTATGTGCAGCGCTCAAACACTCTGTAGGCTATCCGTCTTCCACCTCTCAAAAGCCCTCTTCAGGCCTGGGGTTACCTCCGTTTGTTTATTCCCAGTGACAGTCGCGATTTCTCTGCATCTGGCACAGCCCCTTGCCCTCCAGTTTATATTAACCAGTCCACCCGTTAGAGATACAGGGAGCCCCGGCCCTGGCTGTGGAGAGTGCTCTGGAAATGGATGGCAATGTCTTTGCTAAGTATTTTGAGGATTTACAGCATCAAATATAAACGTTCCATTTGTCAGTCCTGGAGTGTGGGAACCTGACCTTGGATCTACAGGCCATTTCCCCTCCCCCCCCTCCATTTCAGAGAAATCCCTTTTCTTCAGCGGTGGGACTCTAGGCTTCAGTAATTGAGCG
Organism: Mus pahari; assembly: GCF_900095145.1. NCBI lineage: Eukaryota > Metazoa > Chordata > Mammalia > Rodentia > Muridae > Mus > Mus pahari. The sequence goes on from NC_034602.1 coordinate 65,092,266, forward strand.
TCTTCTCTGTGCCAGCCACGGACATCCGCCTCTTCTGCATAAACTCTCAGTTCTCCTGGTGTCGTCTCGCCAGGGTTGCATACTCCATTATCCCGTACGAACAGAACCTAGATCCTACCTGAAGGAGAACCGGACCCTGAGAGCGGTTTCTTCCCTCGCCTGCCCTTGACCTGACGGTGTGTGATCAGACCCACCTACTAGAGCTATCCTGATGATAGGGTGCTTCTGGAACTGCTTCTGTTTCCCCAAGCAAAGAGGCAGAGGCACGAGGCATTGCTTCCCCTTGCTCCTCCTCGCTGTACCTGACACCCGTGTGGTGAGCAGAACTGTAGAAACCATCTTGCCCGATCATGCCTGACATACGTTTCCCACCTTTACATTGATGCCATCTGCCTCTGCCTAGTCCCCCTTCTCACATCGCTTTTCTGGTTTCTTTAGTTTTCTTTTGGGGGCTTTCTTCTGGTTTGCTTCCTTCACGGTCTACTGGGCCGTGTCCATCACTGTAATGGTGAGTTCAAACCCAGCCCAAGGGGTAATGCTTTGGTGTCACTGCCCAGCCATCTCAGTCTTTCTGACTCTCCCCAATTCTCTTCTCTCCCTTCTGCCCACCTTTCCTCACAATGTTGCTGAGGGGTGTCAACACAATAATCCTTCACTTATATTCCTTGGTGTAGGAGCTCTCTCTCTCTCTCTCTCTCTCTCTCTCTCTCTCTCTCTCTCTCTCTCTCTCTCCCTCCCTCCCCCTCCCCCTCCCCCTCTCCTTCTCCATCTCCCTCTCTCTGTAGAGGTGGAACTGTTGGTTTGTCTTCTGTCATAAGAAATGACTCATAACTGTTTACACTCCGTATCTGTTCATGCATATGGCCCACCTTTTCCATGAGGTCTTTTAAAACAGGATATCATAGTTATCTTGATGGCTCTTAGTGACCCTGTCAGCATCTCTGGGCTGTTGATTGCCTCATCTCTTAACAGTAGGTGTCCTCTCTCCTTGCTCTCTTCCATGCCTCAACTTCTAATGGAATGTCAAGCATTGTGTTTGCAGAACAGTGGTTGCTGAGCCAACTGGTCTTTCTGCACAGAAATGAGCTGTCTGTTTCTCTGACAGGCCCTTAGAGGGGGGAGTAGGCTGGGTTTGGGCTTTGCCTTCCTCTCCCTGCTGTACTTCAGATCGCAGGTTTCCCTACTTGCTTGTACCTCAGAGAGTCCTATGGCAGACACCTTGGCCTCTCAGCATGTCTATTCTTCCTCCCTGTTTACTACCCACAGTGTAAACTCTTTCTTAGGTTGTGTGTATTCCTGGGAAGGAAAGACTTTCCGGTACTTCCCCATTGGCAGTAAAGTAAGGCTTTGGGTGGGCAAAACATCTTGAGGCTCCGAGGGCCCCTCTTTCTTTTCCTAGGGAGGGGTGGTTTGTGTTTCAACCCATTCCTTGGAAGTGGTGGGTCTTTGCCCCAAGATTATTTACAACTGACTCAGAGGCAGATGGGTCTCCTTGCCCCCACTCTCCTCCAAGCTGCCCTTCTCCCCAGTATGAGATTTCTGCTTTGTAGACCACAGCTGGGAGAGTAGGGAGTATTTCCCAGGCTTCTCAGCAGGGTCCGGCTGATCTTTCGCACTAAGTCCACTGAGGGGTAATCTGACCCCCTGCCCTGCCTTTAGTCTTCAGGAACACCTATGGGGAGGAGCTAGGGGGTGGGGAGTCCCCTGTGTCTAGTTCCTGGTGTTCTAACCCACGCTGAGTCTTTAGGGATGGCCAACACTTGTAACTCCTTTCTTCTTGCTCACTCTTTGGCAGCCATCTTTTCTTTCCCCTGTACGGCCAAAGCCCAAACAGCCAGTGTGTCTCATCTCTCTGGGGAGAAGAAAATTTCTGACTCTTCTTGGAATTCAGCTTCGTTGGTTGCCTTGAGCCTTCGGTTCTCCGATGGGCTCAAGAACAGAAAAAAAAAAAAAATTGTAGATTGTCCAGATTATTCTCATTGTTAGTATGAGAACAATGCACTTTTGTGGTTTGTACATCCTAAGTAGAAGCAGAACTTGCAGCAATCTTACCAGCTTTGAATCTAAAATTTCATCTGATGTATAAGGAGAAGGGGGGACTGTGCTGAGGGCCAGAAATGTTCTACAGGAAAGAGGGGAGGAACAGGAGAAAGCCATGGGGTGGGCCAAAGACAGATATCTAGTTTTCTCATACTAGATCTCTCTCCCTCTCTCTCTCTCTCTCTCTCTCTCTCTCTCTCTCTCTCTCTCTCTCTCTCTCTCTCTC
>NC_034602.1:65094547-65095894 GCF_900095145.1 Mus pahari
TCTCTCTCTCTCTCTCTCTCTCTCTCTCTCTCTCTCTCTCTCTCTCTCTCTCTCTCTCACACACACACACACACACACACACACACACACACACGTGTAGAAGGGGCAATATTTACTGGGACAATGGGAACTAGAATTTGGGAAGAAGGCCAAAAGAGACTAATAAAGGTGAAAATGAACAAAGTACAGTCGAATGCATATATGTATGAAAACGTTATAAGGAAACAAATTATTTTGTATGCTTAAGCAAAAATGGTGACAGTTTTTAAAATTAGTGCCGTTCTATAAATTAAAAGGAGATTGGTCTGTTATCTGGCCACTCCCCCTCATCTTGATGCTTCCTACAGAGGTCTGAGTGAGAATGGTCCTCACAGACTCATGTGTCTGAATACTTGGTTCCCAGTTGGCAGAACTCTTTGGGAAGGATTAGGAGGTGTGCCTTGTTAGAAGAGGGCTGGCACTGGGGGGAGGGCTTTAAGGTTTCAGAAGAATCACACCATTCCCAGTGTAGAAGGTAGAGCTAGCTCAAGATTTGAGCTCTCAGCTCTTCCTGCCACCATGCCTTTGCTCTGCCATCATGGACTCTAACCCTCTGAAACCATAAACACAGCTAAACATTTTCTTTTAGGACTTACCTTGGCCATGCTGTTTTGTCACAACAATAGAAATGTTACTGAGTTAGCTCCAATCCTGGTCACATAAACCATCACATCTTACTCAATTTATCGGAAAGCATTCTGGGTGGAATCTTGGCTTCTGGCCTCACTTTCAGCACAGTCTCTTCCCGACATGTCAGCCAGAGTGATCCTCTGAAAACATCAATCAGATGGAGACATTTCTTGGCTGATTTTGCAGTAATTTCCCCATGTGATATGAAAATACAAATCCTTCAAATCCCCTTGGTGGCTGTCCATTATCTTCCGTGTCCCTAGCTCCCTCTGCTCAACTGGTCTGCTTACTGTAACCCACCCATGGACCCCTCCATACTCACCCCACAAGAGGGGTGTTCTGATCTTTGGGCCTTGCGGTGGCTGATCCTGTACTCCAGAACTCTCCTCCCTGGGTCATCTGCATAAATACCCCTGCTTGAACCTTCAGGTCTGTATCTAAATGACACTCTTGTCAATCTACTTAAACTGCAGCCCACTCTACCCACAATGCCTTGTGCTGCTTGGTTTTTTCCATATCATACTTACCACCTTCTAAAATATCACAAGATCTACTGATCTCAATAAACATTTGACTATATTCTACCTTGCTAGTTTGCAGATTGTGACTAGCAAAAATGTAGTAACCTTTCTCTCTCTCTTCTCCTTCTCCTTCTCCTTCTCCTTCTCCTTCTTCTTC
>NC_034602.1:65097602-65158668 GCF_900095145.1 Mus pahari
TTTTTAATGGGGTTATTTGAATTTCTGGAGTCCAGCTTCCTGAGCTCTTTGTATCTATTGGATATTAGTCCTCTATCAGATTTAGGATTGGTAAAAATCCTTTCCCAATCTGTTGGTGGCCTTTTTGTCTGTTGACAGTGTCTCCCTACCTATTCAATATAGTACTTGTTTCAAGATTTAACTTAAGTGTTAGAGCCACACCTGGAACATAGGAGCTCACCTACAAACACCTGTAAGACAATGAATACATGTTGATAGCGGTTGTTTTGCAGGCATTGATGCCAATCGGCCTTTGCACTCCTGAGGCAGTGGTGATGAAATGTTAAAATTGTTCTACCCCATAGTACACAGAAATGAAAATGCCAGGCAAAGCAGAGCCTTATGCATTTTTGAAAATATGTAATAGAAACAAAAGTGTGTTACTCACATTAGGATGGTAAGGACAAGGGGGGGGGCGATGAACCAAAGAAATAAAGAAGAAAGAAAAATGGAAGGGAGGAAAAGAAAGGGTTCCGAGGGACAAACTACAGTAATAAGCACAACACAGAACTGAGCTAATTCAACTCTAGCCAGGAGACAGTTAAAAACATGCCTTGCTGAACTTTTGCTAACTCATGCTGTTCCTCCCCTCAGTGGCTCAGAGTGGAACTTAGCGTGGCTTCCCTCCACAGGTGTGTGTGTGTGTGTGTGTGTGTGTGTGTGTGTGTGTGTGTGTGTGTGTGTGTTTGTGGGGTAGGGGTGTGGAGGGACTGCTGTGGTTCAGGTGGGATAAATTACACAGGGCAAACCTGAGAATCTGTACCCCCTGTGCCTGAGGGAGGGGCCCCATGATGCCTTGGGCTAGGAGTGATTTATAGTGTGGCCCAGCCAGGCAGCTGAGTCTGCAGTGTGTTGGGTTGTACTTCCAGAAAGCCCCAAGTTTCTGTCTAGTTAGGAAAGGAAAGAAACGTTAACCCTTTCTTTCCTTCCTTCTGGCATTCCCGCCAGTAAACTGTTTCAGTCCAAAGACAAGCTCTCAGCGATTTCTGTTTGTGGGTCAGGATCAGTTGGGCTTTTGGAACATTTCTGCAGTTACTGACATATATAAGCTATGAACGAATGAAATAAAATAAATCTCAGGGTCACCAGGCACTGAGTGGGAGGGGCCCTGTCCCATGTGGTTCATATATTCTGCTGTTTTCCTGGAACTGGGCTTCACATTTCTCTGAACAGGAGACACATGAGTATTTATTGTAAGACTCTCCTCTGAGCTGCGGGGGACAGACGTTTTGTTCCTAAGGGCACAGAAGAGAGCCTTCGCTCAACCAGCTCAGTGGGGTAAACTGCATTTTGCGTCAGAGACACGATTTAGTACCTTTCTTTAAAAGATGCTTTGGGATAGGATGGAGAAAGGGAAGCAGGTCCACGCTGTGCAAGCTGGAGGGGCCTGGCCAAGGCTGGCCTGTCACTTGTGGGTGAGCCGCATGTAAGGCCTGGCTGAGAAAGAGAGTTGAGGCTGTGTATGTTATGGGTTAGATGTGGTTTGGAAGTATCTGTGTGTCGGAAGCTTGGTCCTTATGTGGTGGTTAGCAGATGACAGGCGCTCTAAGAGATGAGAACTAGAGGGAAGTCCTCATTGGTCTTACCCTGGTATCTGTCCCTTCCTGTCTCTCTGGACCACCTCTCTTCCTCATGTACTCTTGGCACAACGCCTCAGCAAAGCAGAGTCTAAACGAGCAACATGCCCTTTGACTTCTAGAACTGAGGCTAAACAAACCACCTTTCTTTATGAGTTCCTTGGCCTCAGGCATTTCATTATAGCAACAGCAAACTGACCAGTAGAGAGCAGTCAATGGAAACAACCATAAAGGTCTCCCCGGGTATCAGGTAACTGAAGTTAGAATGGGACGGAAGTTTAACGTTTGGGTGACAGTTAGCTTTTTTACTCAAAAAGAGTGAGCCCCAAAGGCCTCCAGCCTTCCTCTTTCACGGTGCTTACCAAACAAGTCTTCCTGGGGTTTTCAGGACAAATGGGCTGAAACAGAGATTATATTTCCCCAGAAACTCAGGTGTCTTTCATAGCGGGGTGGGGGTGGGGGGAGTACTCACCGAAGCCCCAGAGGTTCTCCCAGCTCTCGAAACCTTCAAATATATTTTAAGCTCTTTTTGCTGATTTCAAAAAACAAAATCAATTTGTAGTCATGAATACTCTTAGCTTGAATAATAAATAATAAGTTTGCCACTTTTCTAGGCAGATTTCCCCTAAGGTAGCCAGCCTGGCCAAGACCCTCACATCTGCAGCCAGGAGAGAGTTTCTGGGAAATGTAGCTGCTGGCAGCTGCTTCTCCTTGCTTTCAAGATTCTCTTGTCTTGTTCTCTAGCTCAGTTTGCACCACGCATAGCTTATGATGGGGGGGGGGGGGAATGCTGAAAGCAGAAAGCGAGAGGTGACTCATCTGCTCAAAAATCATTTCTTCATGCATTCAGTCACTCATCCAAGAAGTATTCATGAAATACTGAGTGTGTGCCAGGTACTTCTGTGTGACACAGGCTGAATGAACGTTCTGGGGCAGCCAAAACAGCCCCTCATAGGGTAGCTTAGACAGCAACAGTGCAACCTCCCCGCTCCGCAGGCCGGAAGACCAACATCGAGGTGTTGGCAAGTTTGGCTCCTGCTCAGGATGGAAGAGATGCTCACCCGCGCCTCTCCCCTGCCTCTGGTGTTTTGCAGGGTTCCTTGATTTAACGACACATCACCGTGGGCTCTGTCTCCATCTCTTCATGGTATTCTCTCTGTGTGTACTGCCTCCATATCTCCTTCCCGATAAGGACAGGAGTCACGGAGGGTTAAGATCCACCTTAATGGCTCCATTTGAACTTTATTGTCTCTGTAAAAAAAACACTGCAGAGCACCCTCAAGTTACAATGGGTCCTTTAAGATTTTCTACCTGATGATGATGATGATGCAGAAGCAAATTGCACTTACTAGAAGCAACAGGGCTTTGAGCCCCAGTCTTTTCCCCTGGGCTAGCAAGATAGGATGTGATACTTGATCAGGGCGGTGAACACAGCCCCCAGGAGGCCCATGGTCATGGGAGACTGACCAACACCGTGCACTGTGAGCCCAGGTAGGGTGTTCTGTATGGTGTACTAAAGACAGTTTGACTGATACTTTGAACTTGCTATATACTTGCATGCCTAACCCCACTATAAGTCAAGGAACACTTATGGCCCCAACTACAGTCATGTTCTGGATTTAGGCATTAGAGATTCGAGTTACGAATTTAGAAGGCACACACTTCAGTCCCTGCTGTCGTAGTGACCTTTCTTGCTTGCCGTTACGATAAATTGACCAAAGCAATGTAAGGAAGGCGCGCGGTGAGCTTTGACTCGGAGTCTCCTGGTACAGCCTGTCATGGTGAGGAAGACATGGCAGCAAGATCTTGAGGCGACACAGTCAGTCAGTCGAGCTGTACAGCCACAGAGCCAGAAGTTAGAAGGAACTCCGAGAATTATGTGTGAGAGAAAACTCTAGCTTGGTGTGGGGAGGACATGCTTGCAGTCCCATCTCTTGAGGCACAGACCAGGGGGATCAGGGATTCAAAGGCATCCTCAGATACATCGTAAGTTCCAGGCTAGCCTGAGCTACATACGACCCTGACTCAAAACAAAATAAACAAAATAGGACAAAACAAAAATTCTTACCTTATTGAACCTATCATTTGCTTTTGACAGTTCTGGTTCGGCTCTCTTTTCATGCTTTCTGCATGAATATTTGCTTTTTTGACCTCTTAGAGCCCAGTGTGTCTTTCTAAGGTATGTATATGTAGTACGGTAACACAGGGTTTGAAGTTAGTCATCCTGGCTTTGGACTCTTCTTCCATTTCTCAGCTGTTGACTCTGAGTTTATCACTGGGTCTCTCTGAGCTTCAGTTTCCTCATCTATAAATCCTGGAGACAACCACCCACAGAACGCCTTTCCACCATTAAGAATTGCCTCTTGGTGGTTTCCCATCTTGCTTTCTGCTTTGGGGTTTGATTTGAGACAGGTCTCCCTTTGTAACCTAAGCTGGCCTCACTCTCATCCTCCTCCTAAATTCTGAGGTTACAAGCACATGAGCTGCCATGCCTGGCTTCTCTTGGTGATTTTCCTCATGCTATGGGGCCCTCATGAATCACTCTAGGAAAATAACCAAGCACAGAAACACATGGTCACATCTGCTGCTCAGGCATCCCAATTCGAGAGCTGGAAATGCTGACACATCCCCTCCTTCCCCCACCCCTCGCCCCTTCTTCCCCGTAATCTGGGCAGCCATTGCCCTCAGCAGAGTCAAGGCTGTGTGACTCACCCTCCTCCAGTCTGACTCTCTGCAGAAAGAGACCATTAGAGTTTGAAGGTCCCAGCTCATTCTTTACACACTCACAGATGCTTAAAGTTACAAGATACTTAGTGGCTGTGTGGTCCAATCTTCCTTATGAAATGAGTTCAGTCCCGGTAAGGACGTCCCTCCATGGCTGGTCTCACCAATGGACACCTGGCTTCTCTTGAGTGTTTCCACATGGTCATGGCGGATTGCTGGGCTTTGACAGCCCAGTCATTACAGAGTCTTTGTGATGTTTTTATCTCGTTTCTCACCACTTAGGCATTTTTCACTCCCAACACAGGATGGGATAACTCAGGGTCTGCACTCTGCGGAGTGAGCTAATCCTTTATCAACTTCTCTGACTGTGTCCTAGGGCAGGGTTTGCTTCAGTATCTCCTCCGCTGCTATCTCCATGGGGTTCGTGGTTTCCAAATGTTTTCAGTCAAGCATTTCTATCCGTAAACAAATTTACTGCAAACACCTCTCAACATACACATTTTATTGATATACATATATGTGTACTCAATATACATCTGCTAACATACTATAACATTAGGGGCATAAAAACAGATGTTGAAGATAAAAAAAAAAATCGGAGTGGAAGTTCTTATGCTTTTAACTGGGATCCCAAGGGATGGTGCAGCACTTCCCTTGAGCTAACTTAGAGCTTCTTCCTTCCAAACCACTGATCTAGCCACAGCTTTCCTTGGTAGGGTGGCAGCTCTGAGCACAGAGACATCCTACCACTCACTGCACTACTGTGGTGTTTAGGACGGTGTCCGTCACAGTGGACACCTAGGACATGCTTCTGGAATCAGTTATTCCCCATCAGAGCTCCCCTCTCCCCAGCTAGTACCCCTATGCTGTTTTCACACAGACTCCTTCCACCAGGGCGATTCACCTGGATCCCCTTAGCTGTCCCAAACCCAGCATGTGACATGCCAAGCTTTGTGTGTAACCCCACAAATGTCTTCCTCCACAAAAGCATCATCCCTCCCCCCCTCTCCTTGCTTCATCCAGTCAAACTGGCCAGAGTCACATGCAGGCACATCAGGTAGGCACATCAAACGGCACTCACTTTTAATTTACTCAGTATTTTTGAGAGACGGTCCTGCTGGCTGTGCAGACCAGCCTAGCCTTAAACTTGTGATCCTTCTGCCTCGCCTCCTGAGTGTTTTGTGACAGGTGTGCCTTACCACACCTGGCTCTATTCTCACTTTAAATTAAGGACCGTGTATCTCAGGTGGCCCTTGGCCACTGCTGGTAACCCCAGGGCGTACACTCTCCATCTTTGACCCCTGAGTTGTAGGTACTTCTTCATACCTCTTCCTCGTCTCAAATGTCCAGCACCCTTCCTGCTCCCTCATTCTTTCTGAACGAGTTTGCCAAGTAAACCAACCAGAGAAAGCACCTGTGGTAGAACACAATCTACCACAGTTTCAGGACCAGAGGTCCTGCACAACACTGTCCCCTTTCAGGGAGTGGCATTGTACCTGCTTCAAGTAGCAGTCTCTCCAATGGTCCACTGCGGGGCATCAGACTGTGCCATCAGACAGGTAGGGTCGAGCAGGTTAAGGAACCCTGGCAATTCTCATAACTGAGAACGGGTAGGCATTTAACTACACTCCCCGCTTCCCTTCCTGGGCATCTCTTCCTTGCAAAAGGTATTTAACCTCTGGTCCACTCTGAGTAAGTAGTTTGCATCATTTTCCACCACGAATAAAGTAGTTTGGACAAGCAAGGACTGTCTCCCTCATCAAGAGCCTCCATTGAGGGAGGCCTTTATCATACAGAGCTGCGCCTAAGTCTTCCGCTGAAGGCCTCTCTGCACTCCTAGCATTCACCCTGAGTTAAGCTGGATTCCCCCCATCTCAGGCCCTGGGCCCCCATTTTCAACTCGTTGAGGATCCTAGCAGCATCTAAATGCATAGGAGTTTGAGAACCACAGCCTCTGTCCCAACCCCCTGCCGTTTCTCACCCAGAGAACATGGGCTGGGGTCTCTACCATAGGCTTCATTCCGTCTCTGTCTCCACTAGGCAGTGTGTTAGCATCTCACGTGCCCAGTATCCCAACAGCCAAGTGAAACTCCGAACCACAATACTATTTCCTGTTCCCTCTACCCAGGAACCCAAGGCAGTGACACCAATAATCATCCCTTTGTCTTACAACAATCGTGCTTTTTCCAAGGGGAATTACCATCTGTGTATGTTTACTATAAGTCCACATAATTAACATCTATGAATATCTTTACTCTGAGTCCCCTTGGCCTTGGTCCTCTCCATTCCCTGTTTCATCTCTCTGCAAACTCTGTATTGTGTAAATGTCAATCACTCTAGTCTGTCACTTTCTTGCTTCCGGTTCTTTCTTGCACACACTTTTGCTGTCCCCACTTTGCTGGAGCTGCTTTTGCTGGTGTTTCTGAGTATCCGACACGGCAAGACACCCCAAATACCTTGCCTTGCCATGTCTGATCTCTTTTGCTGGACGTCAAAGCAGCATGTCAGCTGAGAAAATGCCTCAATGAGCTAGACTACAGGCAGATGTCAGTCATTTCCTTAATTAGTGATTCAAGTGTGAGAGCCCAGCCCATTTTGGGTGGGGCCACCCCTGGGCTGGTAGTTCTGGAGTCTATGAGAAAACAGGCTGAACATGCTATAGGAGGCAAGCAGGTAAGCAAACAGCACCCAGCCACGGCCTCTGTGTCAGCTCCTATCTCCAGGTTCCTGCCCTGCCTGAGTTCCTGGCCTGACAATGACGGTATGGAAGCAGAAGCCAAATGAACCCTTTCCTCCCAAGTTACTTTTGATCTTGGTGTTTTGATTTGTTTGTTTGGTTTTTTTTTTTTTGTTTTTGTTGTTGTTGTTTTGAGACAGGGTTTCTCCGTGTAGCCCTGGCTGTCCTGGAACTCACTTTGTAGATCAGGCTGGCTTTGAACTCGGAAATCCGCCTGCCTCTGCCTCCCAAATGCTGGGATTAAAGGTGTGCACCACCACCCCTGGTTAGTCTTTGTGTTTCATCACAACAATGTAACGCTAAGACACTGGGGTAATCTCTCAGCCAGTGTTGCCATGTCAAATACCTTCCATTCTATCTCTACAGGACCATATCCTGGTCCTTCAACTCCAGAACCCTACCACCAGCTGTATTTTTTTCCTAGGTGTGTGCTTTCCAAATTGAATGTATCTAAAATAAAACTTGATTCCCCTCTAGCCATCTCAAAACCTACTCTTCCCCCTCTACTTCTCAGTAAAGGACATCCACTTTCACTTATTCATTCAGGATATAAACGTAAGAGGAATTCTTGGTTTTGTTTGTTTGAGACGGGATTTCTTTATATAGCTCTGGCTGGCCTGGAACTTGCAGTCATACTTCTGCCTTCCCTCCCCCCAAGTTCTGAAGTTAGAGGCATGTGGCACCTTGCCCCTATTAGGAGAGAGTTTTAATATAATATTTGTATTCATTCTTTGTGAATGTCTTGCATGCATATAACATATTTTTAATGACACACATTCTCTACCTCTTCCTTCTAACCCTCTAGTATCCACCCCTCATCCCACACATCCACACATCCCAACTTCATGTACTCTTTGGGGAGGGGTGTGAAATCCACAAGTTCAATTTGTGCTGCCCAAATACACAAGGATACAGAGCCAAGTACAGGATCACGTTCAATCTACCATGAGCCACACCCTTGAAGAAAACCGACTCTTTCTCCCGCCACAGCATAAACTGTCAATAGGATCTCAGCTACATGTGGGTAGCTTAGGAGCCCCTCAGGAAGGATTTATGAGTCCTACTTTCTCCTCTTCATCCCCTCCCCCCCCCAGCCCAATCTTCAAAAGGACAAGAAGGTGGTGGGTGTAATGGCTCATGTCTTTAATTCCAGCACACAGGAGGCAGAGATCTTCATGAGCCTAAGGCCAATCTGGTCTACATAGTGCGTGCCAGGGCAGCCAGACTGTGACAAGACAGATAGACAGACTGACTGACTGACAGACAAGGAGGCTGCACTCCCCCAGCAGCTCACTCTTACAGTAGCCCCGGCCTCTGTTGCCCAGACTGCTGCTCTCATCCCTGTGCTTCTGAAACATGCCCTAGGTTCTCAATGGAACGTCACCTCAGAGAGAATTTTGACTCCCTAGTAAACCAATTGGAACCCATTCCTTTCACATATTCTAGTCCCTCGGTAAAGCTTGCTACAGCTCAGCTTTTATTATCTCCTTATTTACTGACAGTCTCACTTCCTGGTTATAGGCTTCCCAAATTAGGACTTTTCTGTTTCGTTCTGTCTCCCTAGTGCCGGCATTAGTGAGGCATATTGGGCTCTCAATCAATTATTGGTTTGGTGAGGTTATATATTTATCTCATTAATTACAATGATACTTGGGGGTCTCTTTATACTTTTTCATCTGCTCCAGCCAGCCCCATCTGTCCATCAGTGAAGAGTCTGTGACGTGGACAGCTTCTGAACCCTATCTCCCCGGTCACACCCACAATAGCATCTGCCCGGCTGTAGTTATTACATTGTATTAGTGCAGCTGCGGTGAAGCTCTTCTTCCTGCCTCCAACCCCGGCATCTCTTATACTTTTTTTCTTAGGACTTCCAACAAGGTTGCCTTAAAACATAAATCCAGTTAAGTCTGTCTCCTGCTTCTACCTGCCAGTGGCACCCCACCACCTGAACAAGGAAAGAGAACTCCTGACTTGACAGGAGCAGCCATCTGATCGTTGCCACCCTGGCTTCTGTCCCCTCCCTTTTCCGAACCCATTCTTGTAGTTCCCCAAGAAACATTCTTTAGCTATACTGTTTGGCCTCCACTCAATTAACTCTTTCTTTTAAACCTGGCTAAGTGCCACTACCCTGGGAAACTAATTACCAGATCCCGCAAAGAGTCAGCTGGTTTTCTGTCACCAAAGATGATCTGCCTTTTGTTCTCACCCAAACCATTCCTGCATGGCATTTTCTGGCTTATTTCATAAGCATCCCCTTCAGCCAATTATTTGCTTTAAAAAAAAAAATCGATTCTTACTGAGCAACTACTATTCTCTAGGCATTTGAGGTTCTCCGAGACAGCGTTGGAAACAAAGCAGACAGAAGAAACATTGTTCTCAAGAAGCAAAGGGCTTGCTGGGCGTGGTGGCACACGCCTTTAATCCCAGCACTCGGGAGGCAGAGGCAGGCGGATTTCTGAATTCGAGGCCAGCCTGGTCTACAAAGTGAGTTCCAGGAAGGACAGCCAGGGCTACACAGAGAAACCCTGTCTCGAGAAAAAAAAAAAAAAAAGAAGTGAAGGGAGAGATGGCTAGTGGAAAATAAGTAAGCTACACGTTACACTTAGAAGTTAAGAACGCAATGGAGTCAGAGAATTTGGGAGAGATGAGTGTGGTGGCTCAATGGCAGGGAGCAGAGCTGCTGTGTTGTCCGACAAGGCATCACCGTCATGACATCTAGGTCAAAGAGGAAGAAGCAAGGACCAAGGCACGTGGACGCCAGGGATGAGCATTCTTGCCTGAAGGAATAGCAAATAGAGAACCCTTGATGGTGGGGCGTGCTTGGCCAGCTTCACAGGAAGCACATGAGAAGCAGGAGACCAAAGAGCAGAAGAGCAGAAGCCATGGGGTTATGGCATGAACTCGGCTTTGCTTTGAGTGAGGTAGGCAGTCAGGGGGTGCTGAGAAGAAGAGGGGTACAACGGGACACACGGATCTCTGAAGCCTCTGTGCCAGTCCTTTGATAGCTTAGGCCAAGATGGCTGCACTCATTCGTTTAAGAGTGACAAGCACAAGACTAGATCCCTCTCTTGGGGACTAGATTCCCCTCCACACCTAGTATAGTGACTGACCCCTCACCCAGTGGTGGTCACGGCCTAGGGCAGTGAGCGGCCCCAGTCATCCGAAGGAGAAGCCAGACCCTGTGCAGTCAACACGCTTGTTTTTCTGGGACAGATGGAGCAGGATTGTTTCCAGTGGGCAAGCTCCGTTTTCTGGTTTTCCTAATTGAACTTCCCTGGGGCCACATTCTGAAGACAGCGTGGGTGTGTTGGCACAGAGGCCAATACAATCAAGTCTGATTGTGAAATGTGCTTTTAAATGACCCCTGCACACATGAAACGTGTTTAAAAAAGTAAAAGCCACATGTTTCTCTAAGGCAGGCTGCCCTAGGTAATCATGACCTCAAGACCACAGGTGCATCTTAGAAGACAGAACATTCTGGAAGCTAACACAGCTCTAGGACTGTCAGCATCTCTCTTTTAGGTTCTTATCTATTTATTTTACAGTACTGGGGCTTGATTCTAGGGTCTACTACATTCTTAGCAATTGCTCTACCAGTGAGCTACATCCTCAGTCCTCTGGTTCTAACTTGAGGGACAAGCTAAGAAAGGAGTGATGGCTTCTAACCCTATAATCCCAAGGCTTGTGTGGCTGAAACAGGAAGATCAAGAGTTCGAGGTTACCCTGGGTCACATAGTGAGGCCTTCTCTTGAATGAATGAATGAATGAATGAGGACAAAAGAAAGCATTTGGAGAAGATAATTAAAAATGATCTCTCTCGGTGTGTGTGTGTGTGTGTGTGTGTGTGCTCAAGCTGTGTTCATGCACACATACATGCATCCACGTGGAGGTCAGAGGTCGGTGTAGGGTGTTTCTTCTATCTCTCTTCACCTTAACATAAAATACAGATCTCTCTTGAATCCAGAGCGTGTAGATTTGGATAGTGTTGCCAGCCATCTTGTTCTGGGGAATCCTGTATCTGCCTGGTGTGCAGGCTGCCACACCCACTTGGCAGCCTGCATTTATACGGGTGCCCACTCACACAGGGCTAGAACTTTAGTCCTTGTGTCTGTGTGGCCAACACTTTACCCAATGAGCCATCTCCCTGGCCCCATCATTTATTTCTTTTTAGTAAAGGGAGATAATGAAGGATGTAGAGTTGGAGGTGGAGTAACAGTCCTTAAACTCTGTAAATTTGGGGAAATATTTGGGTTTGTGGAGTTTTTTAAATAAGATAATATGCTTAAAATATAGGTCAGTGGAACGCTAGCTCTCTGAGCTGTTTACTGCAAACATGCACACTCTGGAACTAACAGGTCTTACTATGCCACAGTCACAGGTCTCACCTGGTAGCATCAAGAATAGCATGTGAGTTTCGTGGACCACCCTCTCCATAAAAGGTCATCACCAACATTCCTTTGGCAAACTGTAATCACTTCAACATTACATTTAGTGTTGACTTGGGGGAGATCTAATAGATTTTTATACATTTGTTTTCAGATTAAGACAAAGACATTTGAGAACCTAAACATTTCCTTTTTTCCTACTGCTTTCTAAAGAGTTAACACCCCTTTAACTCCTAAGTATGGCAGGTATCCCCAGACATGTTAGGCCTGGGGCATGCTGGTGATGGCCAGGGAGCTAAAACCTGGAGTGTGAACTGTCAACTTGAACCTACTTGAGAAGTGGGTCTCGGTGATGAGGGATGTTTTTTACCTTTCCCTCTCTAATGGGAGTTCTTTCTTCATTGACTAGGGTCCTTCCAGAAAGACAGTGAGAGAGAGGTATGAGGTAACTGCCTCTTGAAACTTAAGGTAGACAAAGCCAGCAAGGTGGGACCTGGTGCTGAGAAACAGGACAGAGAGCTCATGTGACACCTGACACTGGACCCCAAGACTGTCAGGGAGAACACCTGCTCTCCCCTCCACCCCCAGCTTCACCAAAGCAAATCGAAAGCAGGAGGTAGCAGCTCTTAAGGGACTCAGTATGCTTTGGGGACAGGTAAACTGGCACCCTCAGGGAATACCTGAGGCATTAGCTGAACCCCCTGGGACCAGGGCAGACACTTTTACTACACAGCAGGGCAACTTCAACTTTAGCATCTCAGGAAAATTTGCTGAATGAATGAATGAATTAATTAATTAATGAGTTGTTGTGTCAGTATTAAGACTTCATGAACCAAAGCTGCTGGGATTAAACTAACTATGAGAATTGTCCCTGTGATCTAGGGATGTCTCCTCCTGGTTGCTATAATTTCTTGCTTATTTTGTTTTGTTTTTGTCTCAGTGCCAGGACTGAACCAAACCCTTGTGCACATTAACTACATGTTCTACAGGGAGATCCACCCCAGCTTCCCGGCTCCAGGAAGCCTTGCATCCCTGGAGGAGGAGTAGAGGGGCCCCCACAAGGCTGTCCATTAGGAGGTACCCTGGGAAAGAAGAGGTAAGAAAAGGGTTTCTTTTCCATTTGATGAAACAAGTCATCCATTTGTTTCATCATCTGATGATTGACAATAGGCATGGACTTCATTCATTCATTCACTCAGCAAATGTTTGTTGAGAAGCTACCATGTGCCAGCACAATTCTAGATGGTTGGAATGTAGCAACAGAAAAAAAAAAAAAATCAAGATTCCTTTGCCTTGTAAAGGGGGCATTCTAGAGGAGAGAAGTAGATAAGAAACAATATCACAAGCCAGGCATGGTGGCACACGCCTTTAATCCCAGCACTCGGGAGGCAGAAGCAGGCAGATTTCTGAGTTCGAGGCCAGCCTGGTCTACAGAGTGAATTCCAGGACAGCCAGGGCTATACAGAGAAACCCTGTCTCGAAAAGCCAAAAATAAAAAAATAATAAAAAAGAAACAATATCACGATGTCACCTCTAAATGACAATGACAGAAGACATATTATAATTCTCTGAGCCACTAAGGAAAAGAAAACATATTTATTTCCTGTTTTTTTTTTTGTTTGTTTGTATTTTTTACAGTAGACATTTCTAACCTGTGTAAGGCATTGTCACATACCTTTGTGGTTTTTATTGCCTTTCCCTGAGGGATGGTTAGTTATATGGAACATCTTTTTAGCTGCTCAGTGGAGTGGTTAAGTATTGATCAGCCGTGAGCTCCTGCAGGGAGAAGACCATTTGTCTGTATTAATTTCCATTGCTAAAACGTCTAACACCATTACTATATTTGTTAAATGGGAAGGGGCATTTTATTCCAACACCCCACAGGTATGTTTCTGGATTCTTATCAAGAACTCAGGGGTCAGTATTACTGTACCCATTTTATGAACGAGGGCAGCGATGCTCAGGTAGGTGAGGTAACTTGTTTCTAGTCCCTTGGCCAGTCCAGAAAGATCTAGAGGTAGATTTCTCTGATGGCTGACTCTCCTTCAAGTACCTCCGGCTTCGCTGTTTCTGACTCATTTACTAGTCTTTCACTGAAACTGGAGTATCAGGTGATTGAGGCCCACGTACAAAAGCCAGATTTTCACAAACCAGAACGGAAGCGTCTGCGAGGGGAAGACGGATGGGATGAACTGCCTGGAGTAGCGCCATGTTTTACAGAGCTGCAAGCACTTTGGCTTGCTAGTGGAGCGTTCATGTCTTAACTGCTTTTGTTTCCAAATCTATTACTTGAGTGAATGAAGACTCCTTCCCCGGACAGAAATGATTTTTGTAAAAATCCTTTCCTCTGAATCCAGTGCATTGGCAGTACAACTGTCAGAAACAAGCTTGCTTTGATGTTTTACAAAGCGTGAGGCCAAATATCGATCTTCGTAGGTCTTAGGGAAATATCTTGTGTATAGGAAAATATCTAAGTTGAAATGTATTAAGCCGATGTTGGCTTAATTCAAAATTATACCTAATTTGAAACAACTGTTTTCCCTTGGTCAACT
This sequence comes from Mus pahari, assembly GCF_900095145.1. NCBI lineage: Eukaryota > Metazoa > Chordata > Mammalia > Rodentia > Muridae > Mus > Mus pahari. The sequence goes on from NC_034602.1 coordinate 65,111,617, forward strand.
GGCTAGTCTGTTTGGTTTTAGTCAGAATAAGAAAATCCAAAATCAAAGTTGAGTTCTGCCCCACCAAGAGCCCTGCTTTCTCTTCCCCGAGCTCTGGTGGGAAGCAGAGCTCCTAGGAAGCTGGCGTCCTTCTCTACCTCAGATTAGCAGCAGTTAGGCAAGGGTTTAGAGACTTGAAAATTTGCCTTCAAACATGAGGAAAAAATTAAAAAGTTTTTCCTAAAGTTGTTCCTATTGGCAGATACTTCATTCATATCCTGCTCATACAGGCACAGATATGGGCATGGGTACAGATGTGGGCATGGGTACAGATGTAGACATGGGAACAGATGAGGGCACGGGTGACCCATTCTTTTCTCCAGAGACAGAGTAGATCTATCTCCAGAGAGATAGATTGTCCCTAGATCACAGGGACAATTCTCATAGTCTGTATGAGACACAGTGTTGAGTGTAGCTAAGCTTACGTACCTGTTTCCCTTTGGTGGGTCATTGAGTTGCTTCCTGTTCTGAGAGACTGAAAGTGAGGCAGTAGCTTCAGCCACCGGCTGAGGCAGTGGGGCATTCTAACAGTGCTGTCCTCTGTGTGTATCCACACATCCGTATTTCCCCCTCCAAGGCCCAAAGAGCATCACGGAAGAGGGAATAGAAAGAATGTCAGTCAGAAGATGAGAAAGAGTGCTGCGAAACCCAGTCTTCGGGATGACTTGGCCGCTGCATCATAAACTCGTAGCCATGGTTACCTGCACACGGAGGGCCCATCAGTGGCCCATCACTTGCGAGGGAGGGCCTCATGAGGTCTAGCCTTCCTTGAGGAGTTCTTGGCAGCTAACAGGGGAGGCGAGGGGATTTTCTTCCTGGCCACAGGTAGGTTGTCCAAACTTTGGGAAATAATCTCCCTATCCAAGCTCATGCAAACAATGCCAATTAAACTCAGTAAGTTGTGAGTGGGGAAGGGGAGAAAGAACAGAAAAAATGTCAGGAAAGTAGGAGAGGGGCTGGGTAGAAGGAACATGGAGTTCAGCAAGAGGGGACAAGAAAGAATATGGGAGAGTGAATCTAGTCAAAATGCATTTTACACACATATATATATATATATATATATATATATATATATATATATATATGCACACACATACATAATTGTCACACACAGACATACAAAGAGTTCCTGATAAAATACACAGTACCTATAATATCTGGATTTTTAGAAATCTATAGTCTTCAAGCCCTTGAGAAGGCCTGAAACAAAGAAAATTGGCATACATTATAATATGTACAGTAACCCTCTGTGTCTGTTCTGCCTTCATGGGGTCAATCAAACACAGACAAAAATTATGAAAAACAACTGCACCTGTCCTGAACATGTACACTCTTTTTTTTTCCTGGTCATTTTCCCCTAAGCAATACTACAGCTACTCACAGCACTTACATTGATTTGTGTGATACAAGTAGTCAGGAGATTGCGTGGATTTTATGCAAACACTGTCTATTTCACAGAAGGTACTCGAGCATCCTTGCATTGCGGTATCCACTGGATACTGCAGCCAATCACAGGAGGTCACCAAGAAACAGTCCTGTTCGTATGCTCTTCAGGTAAAGATAATTCCAGACCTCAGGATCAGGCGCGGGTTGTGATTCAGATCTGTGCTTTCAGAATGCAGAACAGAATCTTTTATCTAGCATGCCAGACCTGTCATGAAAGCTGTTCAACTAAGAGGATGTGTAGGGCCGGCACTGTGGAGCAGGGGTAGGCTGACAAGTGGCCAGGACACCCTGGGGTCAGGAAGCAACTCTCTGGAGCGTAGCACGCCTGCGGTACCATCTCCTCTAACTTCATGGCTACTTACAAGCTATCCTGACCCTAGAAAGGGATCTAAGGAGAAGGCTACTGCGCTGAGCCTAGGAGGCAGCAAACAGCTCTGGGAGAGGAGCCACAACAGCAGGGAAGCAGCGCCAAGAACAACAGGAAGCTCAAAGCCACGCCCCTGCTCGTTGAGCGAGCACAGGCCTGGAAGCCCCGGTTATTTGCTCCAAAGAGCCTTGAGCAGATGTTACATAAACAAAACCTCCACTGACTCCAATTCTGGGTCTGGCCTAAAATAGCCCTGAGGCTAGACTCTGTCATTCCTAGTGGCTCCCCATGTGTTCAAACTACTGCCCTCATTGAACCATGTTGGTGGACACACTGCAGCCTCCTCAAGGGACAGCTTCCCCTAGGACCAAAAGCAAGGCTCCTTGACTGCCCATGGTGGCCCAGACACAAGGCATCCCTTTAAGACTGCTGGCTGCTGGCTCCTCTCTCCAGGAGGCAGGAAGTTGGGGGAGAAATGTTTAAAGAGTCTCCCCACCTCCTTCCCCCTCTTCTTTACTCCAACTTCCCTTTTTTGTCTCTCTCCTCCTCTTCTGCCTCTCCATCCTTCTTCCCTCCCCTTTCTCCACTTCTCCCTTTTCTACTCCTTTGTATAAAGTGGAGAAACTCGAAGCAGAAGCAAGCTTTCCAGGTTACCGGGGAGCTGGTGGTGGGAAGTGGGAGATTTCCTTCTTGGGGTTTTTATTTGCAATTGATTTAAGACTAACGCCTGTGCTCCGGACTGACTTTGTGCTTGTACAAGTTTCCCAGACCCTGTTTGGGTTTCAGCTCCTTCGTGATGCATACAGAAAACCAGTCCAGTGTGAACATCTGGAGGCTTGAACATCTGTGCCCCAGCAAGGGGTCACTCCAGCGTTACCACTTCAGCATGGGTCCCTGGAAACTGTTAATCATCTTTTTCTTCTTGGCCACTTGCCTCTCTCTAGAATCTTACAAGCAAATCTTAAAACAAAACAAAAACCAATAAAGCAATATCTGTGATTCAAAAATCCTGGTGCCAGGTACTTACTATCTATGCTTAGTACTATAGAAAGCCTTCGATGTGTTTCCTTTTGTTTAATTTTCACTGAACAGTCCTATGAAATTTGCAGTCATTACCTCCAGGAGACAGAAAATGACAGGTTAGGAAAGGAAAAAAAAAAAAAAAAAAGATGGGATTTGCCAGAATTTCTACAGGGGTGGGACGGGCCCCAGAGCTGGCAGGGACCGACGGTGTCAGAGAACATCTGCCAGGCTTGGTTTTCTTTCTGCTCAAAGTCCAAGCTACTCTATCTTTTGCCCTTCTGATTAAACACAGGAACCAGTGTTCATCCTAATGTGATCTCTGAGACCCAGTCGGCCAACATGCTATTGACATCAGGAAAAAAAAAAGTATGACGCATACAGAGGGAGTGTTGAGATTATATTATTTTCTCAGTACTTGAACTTTGAAAGAGGTCTTTATGTTTCTCTGGGTTAGAGTCTCCCAGATGTAGTTGTTAGCCCTGAGCCTAAGTTCTAAGCCACCTAGAGGAGGGTTGAATCCATATGGAGACAAAAAGAGGCCTATGAGAGGCCAGTACTCAGGCTAGGGCCAGTGCCAGCTGCAGGGAACAGGGAGGGCTCATGTCACGTGGGAACTCTTAGCTTTCTGAAGATTTTAGTTCTGACCCCAATTGTCTCTTGAGTCCAGGACCCTCGGGGATGTCCGTTCTAGGATGGCACACTCCTCCCCTTAGAACTAAGGCAACTTTACTATTAGACAGAATCAAATGGCACATATGGGATGGGACGGGTGGACCTATGTGTTAGAACCTTAGGTACCGGGACCAGAATACCTAAGGGGAACATTTAAATGGAAGGATTCTTTCGGCTCATGGTTTCAGAAGGTTCAGTCCATGGTTGCTTGGCTCTGTGTTTCTGGGCCTGTGGTAAAACGTGTGTCATGGTGAGAGAGATGTGTAGCCAGAAAGCAGCAGAAGGGACAAGGGATCTGGGGACTCAACACAGCTGTCCAGAGCATGCCCATTTTGACCCATTTCTTCCGGATAGGTTTTACTTCCTAAGGCTTCTAGAACCTACCAGAATAGCACTACCAGTTGGGGTCTAACCCTTCAGTGCATGAACCTCATTGGGGGGAGGGGGCACTTCGTGCTCAAACTCTCGCACCCAACCTGTGTGGGATTCAGAGCTTTTATTCATTATTCATCCAAACATCCCCAACAGTCCTGAGATATCCGCTATGTGCCGAGTTCTAAAATTGTGGCAATGGTCCCTGACTTCCCGGAGCTCGAAATCTAGATCGGGGGATGAAGAGAAAGCAGCTGTCGCAAAGGCTGGGGCAGATGCAGCAAGGAGCTTTGGAAACACAACCTAAGTGCTGCTTTGGTCTGGGGGCTGAGCACGGGTTTATCTGTGTTGTGACTGAGGGAAGGGGCATGAATATATACACCGTGGCTTCCCAGGAGAGATTGCCCGTGCTCTCTCTTCTCTGGAAACCCCGGGTGCCCAAGACTGAGATTGCCCGAGCTCTCTCTTCTCCGGAAACCCCGGGTGCCCAAGACTTGAGCTGCAGCACCGAATGCCACGCCTGGCCTCCCCCACTGCCCTTTACTCATGTCTTCCCCAAGAGAGCAGGCATGATCTATCTGACTGGGGAGTCAGGAGGAGTTCAGAAGGAGAAACTGGGACAGAGTGACTCAGCCGCTTTTCTGGGGTGGGTCACTCCCTTCTGAGCATGAGTGTAGTTGCTGCCAGAAGATGCTGACCATGGGGCTGCGGGAGTGAGTTCAGGATGGGGAGGCAGAGGTTGTACTAAGCCCATTTGGCTAGTCTGTTTAAAGCTACATTCTACAACCTAGCCGGCATTAGTATTTCCTGTTTGGGTCTCCTTTTGCCTGATGCTCGTGGTAAGGAAGAAAGTAAGCAGACTTGTTTGAGCCGTAATACAGATGATAACTTAAATGTGGTTTATGCGTGAATGGTGGGCATGCGGTCACCACTCTGGCCTGACTGACAGGAATGTACATCCCATGACTAAGACCTGAATGACTGACCTGGAGCTCGGTAGGGTCGCCTTGCCCCTCCCCTACCTCTGCAGCTCCCTTCTGCCCTAGCTCTGCAGTGACAAAACAGGAGAATGCAAGATGAAAGAAACGCATCTGAATGGTTCTGTTCGGGTGTGTACCTGTTCCATATGGTCACCGACTTTCTTTGGTCCAAGTCCGGAAGCTCACCTCACCTCTAGCCAAGACTCTCCTTCTCCAAGGTACCTTCCATACAGAAGGCTCCTTAGGAAGTGTGTTCTGGCTGGCCCGACTCAGACTCAGACACCTTTGCCCTCCCACACATGGCAGCTTCCCGTAGAGCTGAACTTTGGGCCGTATTTGTTCCTAGAAGATGCTGAAACTTTCGTCCTGAACCTCCTGGGTCAGGGCTGCTGCTGCTTTTTCTTCTGTGGTGGATGACCTAGAAGCAGAGGTAAGGGACCACCCAGAAAGGATTCACAAAATCCCAGAGAGCCCCCACCGAAACACCCCTAGTGGTCTTATTTCAGACACTGTACTTGACTCATTAATTCTATGAGTCAGTTTCTTAGTTGATAACTAGTGAGTTTTATAGCTGATTTATATATATACACATATACATATACATATATGTATATATATGGCACACATGATATTAGGTTTCATTATAACTTTTTAAAAAATAAGTTCTCATGTGGCTGGATTTGAACTAACAGATATTGGCTGCCCCTGCCTCCTGAGTGTTGGGATTAAAAGCCTTCGCCACCGCCTGGCATCATTGTGGCATTGTCAAAACAATTGTGCATGCGTTTTGTTTTGTTTTATTTTCAATTTTGTTGCTTCCCTCTTCATGCCCATTGCCTGACTCCCCCTGTACCTGACCACCCACTCCCCATAACCCCCTTCTGCTTTCCTGTGCTCTGCTGCCGTCCGCTCCCTCCTTCCTCAGCACCTTCCCCACTGCTTGTCTCCTCTCTTTCATCTACTCTCTATCCACACTCAGCCTCGCTCATGTATACACACGGAAACATCATAAGCTAGGATCTGAGAGGGAGAGAAGGGAGGGAGGGAGGGAGGGAGGGGGAGGAAGGAAGAGGGGGGAGAGAGAGAACATGTGATTTTTGTCTTTCTGACTCTTTTACCTCACTTAAGGTAATTACTTTCCAGATCCATCTGTTTTCTCCCAAGTTCGGACACAGAAAGCGTTAGAGGCAGTAGCATCCCGGTAGAGGGAGCTGTTTCACAAATTCCACAAGCTGGAGGCCAGTGGACCATCAACCAGGCAGGTGGTCCTGTGTATGCTTTGGAAACTGACTGTTAACAGTGTAGCTGGCTGTTCCAGCTCTGAGTCAGGCCAAAGCTTACAGAAGGTATCATTCTGGGGGTTGTGGGCTCTACAGGATTTTACATCTTGCTTCCTCAGCAAAGCCCAGTCTGAACCCAGTGTGGCAGTTCCAGTTTAAGCCTCAGGCAGGTCTTGGCTCCCCTATGGTACGGGAGCTGGCAATTTCCTCTGACCTTGCACACATACACCCAGAGCAGTGTGCTATTGTTGATTGAAGTCTTCAGGGAGAGATCCTGGGTCAGAGAAACCCACAACTCAGGCCAGGGGGACATTAGCCCTGACAGGCTTTGGAAAACTAGGAAGGTAACACAATGAAGGAGAGAAGGGGGACCTTGGAGGGTTGGAGAGAAGGCTCTGCAGGTGAGGTTCTTGTTGCACAAGCGTGAGGTCCTGAGTTCTCATCCAGAGCACCCACTCAGAAGGCCCAGGCAGGCCAAGCACACCTGTAATGCTAGCTCTGCAGGAGTAGAAACAGAAGGACCCTGGGCTTTTCTGACTGGTGAACTCGGGGTTCCGTGAGAGAACCTGTCTTGAAAATAAAGTGGTGTTATGATTGAGAAAGACATGTGATAGTGACCCTCCGGCTTCAACATTTACAAGCACACGTGTACACATGCACCACACACACACACACACACACACACACACACACAGATGATAATGGAGTCTGAAATCACTGAAATGTGTCTACCTCCCTGTGGACCTTTGTACTGGACTAGGATCAAATTCTGAATGACCATGGGTGTGATAAGACTTGCTAAATAAATTTCATGATTAAGACAACTACTGAAATGTGGACTAAATACATCAAGCAAAAGCACTCAAAATCTGCTTGGTTGAGTAGGCACGTGTCCCTGTATGCAAATTTGTCTTGAAGAGGAGTTTTCATATAAACACACACACACACACACACACACACACACATATATATGTATATATATGTACATATATGTGTATGTATGTATGTGTGTATATGCATATATACATACATGCATATATTATATATAGGCATATACACATATGAAATATATACACATATATGAGATACATACACATATATTTATATACATACACATATATTTACATACATACAGATATATAAATAAACATACATATCTTAAAACACATATTATTTTAATTGTGTGTGCACACATGTATACAGGTGCCCACAGAGGTCAGAAGCACTAGATCCCCCTGAACTAGAATAAGACCAGAATTCAGGTCCTCTGGAAGAACAGTATGCCCCCTTAATCAATGTCCTCTCTCAAGCCCCAGCTGCCATCTTCAAAAGTATTATGTCCAAGGACACTGTGGAGTGTGTGTGTGTGTGTGTGTGTGTGTGTGTGTGTGTGTGTAAAAGACATACGACTGTTAGCAGCTTTGGCCCAGTGATGCTGGGTCGATCATATCCAATTACATCGCAGCAGCAGAGGCTGGTGTTCCATGCTCACCTGCATGAGCAGAGCTTGGGGAATGTAGTTTGTGCCCAAACCTGGGAAAGGAATGGAGGGTTTGGTAAACAGTCAGTCTTTGTAGTCAGTCTTGGCTGGAAATATGATCCAGTTATTCTGTGGAAGTCGTCACTAGATCAGTGGTTCTCAGCCTTCCCAATGCTACTTCTCATGGTGTGGTGATTCCCCAACCATAGAATTATTTCACTGCTACTTCATAGCTATAATTTTGCTACTGTTATGAACCATAGTGTAAATATCTGATATGTGACTCCCCCTCAAGGGGGTTGCGACTCACAGGCTGAGAACCACTGCAGTAGACAGTGGAGAAAATGTGCTTGAAAATAAAGCCACCATGGATCTCCTAAATTTCCAAAGTCACAATGAACCTTGGTGACTTTATTTTTTCAAGTCCTATTTTTTACAATGGTTCTTAAACACGTGTTAACTTCTCTTGTAGCCCACCACTCACCAGAGGTAGTGGAAAAGAAAGGACCCAGGGAAAGCCGGCCTGTTTAGAAAGGTTCTTTGGAGCAACTCCTGTCTGTGTTGTCTGGAAATCAGCAGTTCAGCTCACAGGTCAGCAGACAGCAGCTTGAACCACTCGCAAACACTTCTCAGATACAGCAGCAGTCCAGTTCAGTAGAGTCAGGTTAGCAACAGTGGTGACAGGACCTAGCAGAGACAACCAGGCCTCAGCCTCAGCTCGAGTCAGCAGGAGGGATCCAGAGGGACACCAGGAGAAGTTCTCAGCTGTGCCTCTCTCCGGGAAGCAGAGATCTGCAAAGACAGGAGACCACAAGTGCTGCACAGCTAGCTGTACCAGCAAGCCAAGCTCTGTCTCCATCATTATTCAAGTCCTATTTATACCCTCCAAACATCACGTGTCCTCCACGTGCCTGCCCTCAGCATGAGCATCCAATCAACCAGAATCTGAGGAGTCCTGACAAGTGCAGCGCAACTATGCAGCGAAAGGCAGACCAATACATATGTGTCCTTAGCAAGGAATCCTTCATCATGTGTCCTTTCACGTGCTTGCTTTAGCAGAACATCCTTTCATCTGTGTCTGCTTCAGCTAAATGTCCCTTCATGTGTTTGCCCCAGCAAAATACCATCCAACTGATTTCCAAGGAACCCTTAAGTTTCTAGTTCACCTTGGTCTTGAGTAGTACTCCCCTACCATCTTTAAGTCACAGAATACATAGAAAAAGACAGTTCTTATGCTGTACACTAGACTCCATAGACAAAGCTATTTGAGGCCTCTGGTTACTGTGGACACTGGGACCATTTGTGAGAATAACATGCTGCAGTGTACAGGGAGAGAGAGAGAGAGAGAGAGAGAGAGAGAGAGAGAGAGAGAGAGACATTCAGAAGACATGTGGGTAAGCTATGATTCCAAGAAGACTAAATACTAAATATTGCTCCATCATATAACAAAACAGAACAAGAAGATCAAGAACTTTCAAAGCCTGCCAAAGCCATGTGATTGGGACCACAGATTCTCCCTCCATCTAGAATCCATACCCAATGTGGGAAGGCCACTCCAGCAGGGGGTCTAGTGAATCAAGCTCCATTTGGAGCATGTCTTCCTTTTCTCTCCTGGATAATCAACTGGAAGAGAATTAGAAAGACACCCTGATGGGGACATTCGTAACCATCAGAAAATGCAGCGAATAAGGAAACAGGATGTCGGATGTGGACATTTTTCCATAGGTTCAGGATTTCTATAATGTACACATGTGTCTTTGCTTTGGTTTATCTTATCTACTCTGAACTCATAAATATTTAGCTTCACGTGTAAATAATGCATGTAAAGCTTACCAACCCCAGGAAAGTAGTTACGTGACAGCAGAGCAGAGAGTATGGGGGAAGTCAACTGTAAAAATGCAATATGCTTTTTAAACAAGCACTTTACAAAAAAAAAAAAAAAAAAAGACAATTTGCAGCCCTGTGATTCCTGCCCCACCAGAGACCCTATGCAGTGTTGACTTTGGACATTTTAAATTACAAATGTCTTATAGCACTTAAAGCTGGGTTATGGCGTATTTTGAAATTAAACAACATTTTTGCCTAGAACCAACTCTTTCACAGAAATTATTCTTGGTTTCCACAAAGTTATTAAAAAGTAAATCGGGGGAATCTTCTATTAAGATTTGAAAAGCAAGCAAATAACGTTAAGGGTAATATCCAAATCCGTCATCGTTCTCCCCGTTTTCATCCAATATGGGAACACTTAGCCACACAGGAAGAAGTGGGTGGGTTTGGGAAGTTGCCGAATTCTCTAATTTGAATCAATCCGAATTAAACACAAGCTGCTGTTGTATTAGCAAGCGAAGGGCAAACACAGCTTGTACCAAGTGGAGGTGGGTGAGAGATTGGCTCAGAGCTGCTCTGAAACCCAAGGAGAGAAGGAGCTTTTGAGATGGAGAAGAGCAGAGCCATTCACGATTCCAGTCCTAGCTCTGCACAGCATCCTGCCTCAGAGGGCCCTTGGTTCTTTAGACCTCTGCAACACGTGGTCCAACAGTTCTCTGACTGTCCTTCTCCCATACTGTAAATGCTGCCTGAATGAGGCCTATTGCCATTTCCTTTTCTACCTTTTGGCTGTTGGCTCAAACCCCCCCCCCCCCACTACAGCTTCTTAAGAGCTGGCTATTGTTCTTAATCACAACGAGGTGGACAAGCTTCATTAAGATGTGAACTATGGTGCAATTGCCCATGAGTTCAAGACTAGTAAATCAACAGTATGTCTGAAGTAAGGTTCAGACACAAGGTTAAACATTGACTGATGAAGATGTTGTGACCAGAGGCTCAAAGGAACCTAGCTTTATATTATCCTAGGAGAAATGGTCCCATGCCATTCATGTGATTCAGTGTTTGCAGAACACAAATAAGAACAAACCATCTCAAAGTGTCCAGCTATGCTCCCTCCTGGCAATACTGGGGGATGCCTTGTCGGACTCCTGTGGCAATTTGACTTCCTCTCTCTTCCCAGGTGCTAGGTCCTGGTGAACATCTTGTGTCCCTGCCGTTATTCGATCCCAGTATCTGAAAATCCTGCCCCTTATGGCAGCCTGTACACATGGCAACATAGAGAGGACCTCTTTGAAGTCTCCTGTCTCTGTCTCCTCCCCGGCCACAGGCTGTCTCTTTTCCCTCCTTGACCCTCACTCTCCTGGTTCCAGGGTCTCAGTGACCAACCAACCCCCAAGCTCATGGATACTGTGACTTCCCACTGTGACCTCCTGGAGATGTACCGGAGCCAGCCTCACACCAATAGGCCACAAGGAGGGAGTGTGTTGCTAGGTAGCAGTTTCTCCTCACCAGCTCCTAGCAGGTGATGGTCTAGGTGTGGAGGTGGATGTCTCCCCTTCATCCCTGTATACCCTTCCCCACTCCTGCTCTCTGGACCTCAGTTGCCCTGAAGGATGCTGGCCCTTGCTCACTGCCAGCCTCAGTATCCATTGAATGGTATCTTTGCTTAGGTTCTCTCTCTCTCTCTCTCTCTCTCTCTCTCTCTCTCTCTCTCACACACACACACACACACACACACACACACACACATGCGCCTCCTTCCTTATAAGAAGAGAGAAAAGTGCAAAATCGCTTCCATCTATTTCTAAGCCACCTGCAATGGTTCCCCCCTGCAGGTGCAACGCTTTTTACCAGCAAGCTCTACTAGAGACAGCTCACATTCCTACTCATCCTTCGGCTTTCTCCATCAGATGTGCGTTTTGTACACATCTGCAAGGATGACCGCAGGATGTCTCACAGGATGTGCTTCCAAGGAGCTGAGAGAAATTTATGGAGGGGGAAAAAAAAAGAAGCTAGTATTCACTGGGACTTACTCTATGTCAAACATCCCGCTGAGTGCTTTACATATTTATTTCGTTTAATCCTTCTAACACCCTTAAGAGGTTGGTATGAATGGCTGTATAGAGCAAGTGAGGAAACCCAGGCTTAGAGAGGGAAGTGATTCTGGCTCAGCAGAAGGGATTTCAGATGCTGTCTCACTCCAGAGCTACATGGAGCATCTCCTCCTAATGAGAGAGGGAGAGGGAGAGGGAGAGGGAGAGGGAGAGGGAGAGGGAGAGGGAGAGGGAGAGGGAGAGGGAGAGGGAGAGGGAGAGGGAGAGGGAAACTGAGTCTCAGCCCACAGAACTGACTGCTGTTGCCAATAACAGCAGGACAGACAGCGAGAATGGACAGATGGACTCAGGGGAGAATGATGCTCTCTCTTTTCTCTCTTTAAACTACCGCTCCAAATTGAACTGAGAAGCAGCTCTGAGTGTTTGAGGTTGGTTGGCCTCATTTTAATCACAAGCCTAATAATTTGTCATCATTTAAAGGCCATTTCCTCCGCACCTGCACCCTGAGTGCATCCAGGGGCTGAGACTGGCTTCCAGGGAGAATCCCAGAGTCCCCGCTCTGCTGCCCCTCAGCCACGTGTCCCACTTGCAGCCATGCTCGGCTTGCAGGTACCATGGCTTCTGCAAGGGGCAAGGTGGGAACAGGAAGAGGGGAAGCAACCTCCCTCTGCCTGTTGGCATTCCTGACATGTCAGCGTTAGGGGTGACAGAGACAGAAATAACAAAAGAAGACCGAATTGTAGGTATGGTGTAACTTGTTTCATTTAATATGGGGGAGACTTGGAGACGGACAGTTTTCATGGCTCTCTGCTTGGATGTTTTTCTACTCTTGAAAGAAATTCACAGACATCAAATCTCATACCCAGATGTTTAACACTGAATCTTGCTCTGACAGGTTAGTGAAAGGCAGGATTTTCCTTCATTCTTGTTGTGCCAGTGTTTTTCAGGGAAAGTATTATATGAGTAAGGTGATTTAGTTAAATAATTTAATATATGCATCTATATGGCTCTATATTGGGTCATAAATCAAAAACCCAAAGAAGGGGGCAATGACATTCCAAGATTCCCATTTGCCTATCCTGGATGCTGAGTGCCAGAACTCTGGCTCGTTCTTCTTAAAGGTCCTGGGGTTCCTGAGACTCCAGTTACAGTGCTGTCTTCTGCATTTCCCTAATCCAGCTCTGGGAACTGGGGACCTGCATTTGCTTTCAAGTGTCTTTAAGGTGCCTGTCTGCTTGTTCAGAATACTGGACTGGGAGAGAGAGCAAAATCTAAATCTATCTTTTAAGACTTCTGACAGTGGCATCTGGAGTCCAGCAGACCTAGATGAAATCCCTACACACACACACACACACACACACACACACACACACACACACACACACACACCGCATGTTATCTGTCTCCCCTTGGATACATTTTGCTTTTTGCTATGGGCCTCAGTTACTCATCTGTAAAATGGATATTGTCATGTATGTATGGCTCATGCTACTATTGGGATGGAAGTGGTTGTAGGCATGAAGAGCCCTTCAGCATGGGGAGATGTCCTGTATAGGACCAGTTAGGAGAAAAGCAACAAACATGATCGCAAGCACATATCTAGGGTCCTAAGAACAGTGTTAAGTGAAAGAAAGCCATAGGCAAATCTCACTTGTTATCTAGTCCCTTTTATAGAAAATGCTGAGACCAGTCAATGCTTGGAGACGGACTATAGAGCGGCAACTGCGGAGGGTTGGAGGTTCGAGGCCTGGGGCTGACTGCTAATGAGCGTGCCATGTATTTGGGAGTGACACAGTCATTCTGGAAATAGTCATAAGGGTTGTAGAAACATATGAATATACTAAAAGCCCACTGAACCGTATACTTTAGAGGGTTGGATTTTATGTATGTGAGTTTACATCTTTAAGAATTTTTAATAGAAATGTGTTATGCATCTAAAAGCTTGGACTGGGAAGCCAATTCATCTTGTGGAATCTCTCCCCCTCTTCAGCTCTGCAAGAAGAAGAAGGAAATGTCATCTTGCTGGAAGCCTGCACTGCTTTCTAGGTAAATCATTTGTTCTGCAAAGACTGCACAATAAATGTCAACTCAGTGCAGTTTTGGCATTCGTGGGAGCTGTAACACACAGCCCTCATCTTTCTGCGTGGGGAGGCTGAACAGTGTGGATTTATGGGCAGAAAGAACCAAGCAATCTTCTCTAAGTCCAGAGCGTCTCTGTATCTTAGCTGGTCCGGGAGGCGGTCCAGGCGGGAGGCGAGGTATCCTCTTTCTCCCCATCTGTGATGGGAAATGGGAGCTGCAAAACGGAAAAAGCCCATCAGATTAGCTGGATATTTTGATGTGTCATAGTCATTGGTTCATGCTGAAAATGAGGACCAGGGTGCCAGCGCACACAAGTGCACAGGTCCATGTCCCCATTACTCACATCATGAGTAATGATGGGGTGGGGGGTGGGGAAGAGGACGAGGATGTTACTGAAGGGAAAACAGGGATGACTCAGTGAGTACTCTAAGACTGGAATATATTAATTCTGGAATTTCATTGAGTTCATTCATTGCTTCCAAAGTATGATTGAAAAAATACACAGTCTTCAGGCACAGTCTCGGACAAGGCTGTCAGCACCACTTAAGGGCAGTCTCAGCATGAGCAGGGCTACAAGATCCTCATAAAAAATTATTTCTCCACTGTTTGAGATGTCCGTGTAGATTTGTGGCCTTTCGCTTTGTTTTTTGAAATGATTGAATACGTGTGTTTTGTTTTGTTTTGTTTTATTTTTTTTAAAAATCAAAGACTTTTGCCTTTGGTTTTTAATCTCTTCCAGATTTATGGCTGGCTGGTATGCTATATGTCCCACTGCGTTCTTTGGAGGCTCTGGAGCTCGATTAATGTCAAGTGTGTGTGTGTGTGGGGGGGGGAGAATCTCTTTTTTCCCACCACATTAAAACATCAAGGAACTTATCAAATTATTTACTAGCAAAAATGTGAGGTGTGCGTATGTGTGTGTGTGTGTGTGTGTGTGTGTGTGTATATGTGTGTATGTGTATGTATGTATGTGTGTGTATGTGTGTATATGTGTACATGTGTGTATGTGTGTATGTATGTGCATATGTCTGTGCATGTGTGTATGTGTATTGTGTATATGTGTGTATGTATGTGTGTGGATGTGTGTATATGTATACATGTGTGTATGTATGTATGTATGTGCATATGTCTGTGCATGTGTGTATGTGTATTGTGTGTATGTGTGTGGATGTATGTGTGTGGATGTGTGCGTGCTAGTGAAAGGCACACATATGTGTGCCCACGTTGGTCTATAGCCAGACTAGAGGTTAGCCTCTGGCTCCATTCCTCAGGCACCACCACCATTTTCCTTCCTTTTTTATTTGAGAAAGGGTTTCTCCTGGCTCTAAGTTCACGGATAGGCTAGGTTAGCTGGTCGGCAAGCCCCAGAGGCCAGCTGTCCCCCTGTCCCCAGCACTTGGATTCACATTCTCAGCTTTTTAACAAATGTCTGGGGCTCAAAATGCAGGTCTTTGTACTTGCAAGGCAAGCCCCTTACAGACTGAGCCATCCCCTTCTCCCTTGCCCCTGCTCAGAAACTCTATTTTTTTTTTTTATTTTTAAAACCCAAATTTTGGATTTATTTGTTTATTTGTTTTAGCACAGCCAAAGTCATAAACCAAACTGAATTGGTTCAAATTTCACACAGACCCTTGCTTGACTTTGGGCGCCATGATTTTTTTTTTTTTTAAACCTCTTAGACCTTCCGTTTCTTTCATGTGCAAAACTAACTCAATTAGAAAGACTAGATTTTGTCACTAGATTTTGGGACAAATAACAAAGTTTCTAGCTTTTGACTTGGCATGGTAAATAGTTGTTGTGCGCTGGCTGTTCCGTGCTGCTTGGACGAGTGTTCAGGTCATATGCAGGAGTAGTTTCCCTCCCCGGCTTGGTCTCACTGTGATGGCACTGAATGACACAATCAAGCCCAAAACCCAACCAAAACAATGAACAAATAGAAACTGTCTGGTTTTTTTTGTTTGTTTGTTTGGTTGGTTGGTTTTTCGAGACAGGGTTCCTCTGTATAGCCCTGGCTGTCCTGGAACTCACTCTGTAGACCAGACAGGTTCTAGAAACTCTGTTAAACTTGCAGTCTTATAACCGGTTTAACACTATGTTTCTAGAACCTTCCTCTGTATTGCTTCTCTGTGTTTAGAACCGCTATCCCATTTTCAGCCTAGCAGATCATGTTTTCTAATGCCTTCCTCTTGTGACTGGTGCCACTAGCCTGGTGAAAATGGAGAGAGATTCCAGGCCCACCCTTTCCCCAGCCAGCACCTTCATGAGTCAAGCTCTGCAGCAGTGGCTCTCCACCTTCCTAACTCTGTGACCTTTTAATGCAGTTCCTCAGGTTGTAGTGACCCCCCCAACCATGCAATTCTTTTTTTGTTACTTCATAACTGTGACTTTGCTACTGCTGTTCACCATAATGTAAATATCTGATATTTAAGATGTGTGACATGTGACACCCCCCCCAAGGGGTCTCAACCCATGGGTGGAGAACTGCTATTCAAGATTCTCCCTGACATCTCTGTGCTTGTTACTGTAGCTCAGAAACGCAACCATTTTCCTACAGCATCTCCAACAAGTGCACCGCTGGCCACCTTCCACAGTCTTGCTTGTCTGGCCCAGTCTTCCATTAAAACCATTTCTGATCCAAAGAATGATTGTTTTTTTTTTTTAACAGTGAAACTTCCCCTACCCATTCACTAATAAAAAATGTTCTCTTCTATCACTACAAGAAGAGGTTTAATCTTCTTTAGATTCCTTAAAATGGCTTTACTGTGTAGGCTCATCTTT
The DNA here is from genome assembly GCF_900095145.1 of Mus pahari. NCBI lineage: Eukaryota > Metazoa > Chordata > Mammalia > Rodentia > Muridae > Mus > Mus pahari. The sequence continues at coordinate 65,128,017 of NC_034602.1, forward strand.
GCTAACGTATCTACTATGGAAAATCTCCCTAACTAGATCAGAACTGAATTTAGTTGCAAATAAAATAAAGTTCAAAAAACACAGCAGTGTTTACAATGGAGCACTAAGGCTCGGGGGTATTATTTGGAGATCTCTTTGGCCTATAAACTCATCTTTAGTAAAGATAGAAGTCTAGAAGGACATGTCAACATTCTACGGCATCTGACTAAATCTTACCCACCACTTGTGTGTATTGTGTCTGTGTGCATGTGCGCGCGCACGTGTGTGTGTGTGTGTGTGTGTGTGTATGTGTGTGTTTATGTGTGTGTATGTGTGTGTGTGCCTGTGTGTGTGTGCGCATGTGTGTGTGTGTATGTGTGTGTGCCTGTGTGTGCATGTGTGTGTACATGAACCTGAAGCTCACTGTTTAAGCTAGACTAGTTTGCCAGTGAGCTCCTGGGATCTGCTTGTTCCTGATTGCTAGCGCTGGGGTCACAGGCTTATCTATGAAGTTATCAGCCATGCCTAGATTTTATATGGCCCTTAGTGATTCATGTTCAAGTCTTTATGATTACACAGCAAGTTCTTTTACCCACTGAACCATCTCCGCAGGCACCTTGTGTCTCAAAGTTTCATTTGAAGATAGCCCCAACTGCTCATTTCCATGTTGAGAGTCTACTTGGCATAGTCAGGTTATTTCAACAGAGATGATATGTAGCCAACAGAACCAAAAATATTTACTCTCTGGACCTTTGTGGAAAAGCTTGCTGATTCCAGAGCTTGGGCACTTGCAATGTGTGGTTTATATGAACACGGACTGTGGTGGTAAATCCAACACTTTCCACAAGTGCAGCTGGACCCCTCACAGACTGGCTAAGGCTGATATCACAAAGCTATCGTGACTCATTCTTAAGACAGAATTTCACTGTGTAGCTCAGACTGGCATCTAATCCACAACCCTCCTGCCAAGTACTAGGATTACAGGGTATGAACCACCACATCCAGTTCCCATTATGATTATTCAAGGAGACAAAATGTAAAACTCTCAGCACAGGGCTTGGCAGAGCAAGCTATTATTTTCCTCTCTCCTATTGTTCTCTCTGCTTAGTGCCTGATTAGAAAGTAATACTGCATTTATTTGGGCTCACTTATTAAGCAATTCCTGAACAATAATAGCATTTGCAGTTTAGATACGATCTAGGCAGGAAGACTATTACACATGAAGGGTTTCAGGATTCTTCAAGCACTGTTGCCAGTTTTGCATGCTGTTGATTTTATTCACAAGTGACAAAACCGAAGCAAGGTGACTTTTGGAGAAAGAGCAGCATCTATTGGTTCCTATTAACTAAAAGAGTCATGGGGCTAAATCCTTGGTACACGGTGAGCCTGGACACAAAAACTACATCAAGAGTCAACCTCTCTCACCCCTCTCTCTGTCTGTCCCTCTCCTTTCCTCTCTCTGTTACTCTGTCTCTCTCTCCCTCACTCGTGTGTGTGTGTGTGTGTGTGTGTGTGTGTGTGTGTGTGTGTGTTATGGGGAATTCAAGCTCAGGTTTCCCCTTATGCTGCCACACACTCACACCTTTACAATGAGCCAAAATGTAGCCCTTGGGGCAAATCCTAGCTGTGGACTGTTTCTATACAGTCTGTGAGTTAAAAAAAACCATCTGTATTTTTACAGGTCATAAAAACTATTGAAGAGAAGACTGTTCAACAAAAGGGATGGTTGATGGCAAAGCCAAGGGTAACATTCCTCTGTTCCTTAAGATAGTAGTGGTGGCGGGAGGAGGAGGAGGAGGAAGAGAAGGAGAAAGGAGAAGTCATTGTTTAGCAGCTCCGGTGCACATGGGTCAAGCCTTGGTCACTGCTTCCAGGAAGAGAATGAATGTTGCTTCAGAGGGACCACATCCTTTCCTATGCTGCCTTCTGGAGTTTTCTCACCTGTCGGTCTCCCACATCTGAGCACAAGCACGGGCAATGGCCTCCACAAGTCCTTCTTCGGCTGCCCTGGAGTTCTTAGCCTCTCCAGGCGCTCTGTTAGTCCTAACCAGGGACCGTTTTTTGCTGGCTCCCTTTTCCCTGAGTCAGTCCTTCTCACTCTCAGTCACTCTGAAGATGAGTCCTTTGCAGTGCGGCCCTTGGGAGAAACCCTAGGTGTTCCAGTATAGTCTGCAGGGTAAAGAACACGTCTATAGTTCTCTATCTCATATCTGAGTTTGAGGAGACAAGTCCATTGATAAACTTATCTTCTGTGATGTTTGACCTACAGGAATCCTGGGTCTCCCGGACTGAGGGCTCTCTAATGCTTCCTCTATCCAGAACGCTGGGGACACCTGAGAACTGTTTCTAGGCTAATTTAATACCTAAGGACTTCATCATGTAGGAAGGGTGACTTGGCACATTAGTGAGAGTAGTTCTGGAGTTCCAAGTTTCTCCCCTCAGAGCTCACTCCAGGGACGCAAGCTTCCTCATCATTTTCTTTTTTGTTTATTTTTGCTTTTGCTTTCTGTTTGTTGTTGTTGTTGTTGTTTTTCTCATTTTTCTGACGGCACGTACAGGCTCATTTTCCTTCCCACCGTCACTCAGGGTAGCGGCTTCATGCAGGGTAGCGACGGGCTTTTCTCTCTGTCCTGGACTAACCATTAAATCTCAGACAGCTTGGCTTATGAGATCATCTAATACCCTGGGCAGCCCCAAGCTTGAGTCTGCAAGTTATACTCTGGTCTCCAGTTTCATTTCATTTTCAGCTCGTGGGATTTCCTCATCATTTGTTTGAGCTCAGTCGGACATTTAGAGGGATGCTAGTTGGATTCGACACTGCTTTTACAGGTGCCTTCTAGCAGGAGGGTCTGGTTCGTACATTCGCCATATTGTCCCAAATGGAAATCCCATTAGATCTCAGGAATCCCACGTGAGATCATTCGAACTTCGTGGCCACTCAGGCTAGTAAACACTGAACGGGGTGCCCACAAGATGTGTGTAGAGACCTGGGTGAGTGCCCGGGAGAACACAGGCAAGTCTGTTGCCAGCAGGTTTGTAAGGATAAGGAGTCGATCCACTTCTGTGTGGTGGAAAGGCAATGGCCTCAGCCACTTAGAAACGTGCCCAGGAGTCGTAATCTATAACTTTAAACTTGAATTCTGTCATCTCCTAAACTGGCAGCTCTGGGTTTATTATTTAACCCTTCTTTTCTCAAAATGCAAAACAGGGAGTCACTGGGAGATAGGCAACCTGTGCGAAGGACTGACCCAGGGCAGTGTGCTCTATGCATGCCAGCCCTGAACAGAGTTGATTTAGAGACAGGACCAGGGCTTATGGCCTGGGCTCTGTATATGTCAGTCCAGGTAGACTTAGAGAAAGGACCAGGCCAGCTCTATGCTCTTCATGGTCTTGCACAAGGTTAGGGTCAGAAGTAGGAATGTCCTTCTAGATAATCAGATTCCTTCCCTGAACTGGAAAAGGAAAAATAGACGTGAAGGGGGAATGCGAAGCCTGAGCTCTCTACCTTTTCATCTGAGGAGAATTTTGGCCCAGACTTTACAGAGAGGAAAGCTGTAAAATTCCAAGAAAGGCTCTCCAAACTGCAGAATGGAATAGTGCTGAGTTAGAGTGTGTTGGTCTTTAAATGAGACCTCTCAGAAAGGTCTTAAGGGTGGGCTGGGGCTAGCGGAGCTCAGGTTTGAAAGGGTGTGAGAAAATGAGCAAAGGACCTTGGCCTCCAACTGCAGTGGAGGCAGCAACAGGAGGCAGGCAAAGGTGTCTAACCTTGGCCACCGGGGAGCTACACACACCATTAGTCCTCTGTCTAATTCCGGAGAGGGCAATATCTGAGCATCAGACACATTCCTTATTAGCTTCCGAAGTTAGACCATCAGCTCTGGGAATGGAGATCAAACAAAAAGACACACAGCTGATGTAGCCTGTATCAATTAGGTAGATTTCTTTTACAGGCTAGAATAAGATTGCAAAACCTTGAACACGTTTTTAAAAGTATCAAATGGGTGGACAAGAAGATTGAGGTGTTTCTGAATAGGTTGGTTGCAGAGCAGGCTGGTCAGCAGGGTGTTCTGAGGCCTGCTTCCTTCTGAGAGGGGTCTGGGCCCTGGGAAGTGTGTCTCTCACTCAGCAGCCTGAGAGGCCCAGAGGTGATGATGGCTCCCAGCAACCCTCCACTTAACTTTTTGAAAGATTGCCAACACTGGCAGGAGCAATTATCTCTGAGCTTTGAACGAGGAGTGCATAAGGTTCCATTGCATTCTAATTGAAAGCTCACAACAGAGTTAAGCTTGGATTTCCACAACCCAGTTTCTCCTCTCTTCCCCCTCCCCACCGCTCTATTTGGCCACAGTGGAAAGTGGTTATTATGATCTGTGCTTCCATGCAAATACATCGAATCTCCTAGCTTGACTTTCTTCTTTGCAAGACGCTAGCATTCCTACATTATGACATTTTTGTGGCCATTACACCACGGAGAAGTTCAGCAGGTTGAGAACAAGACTAGCATGTTTTGCCTAAATATAAACTCGAGAGCTTTGCCTAGAAGTGAGCTCCCAGTCGTGGAAGGGGCAAAAGCCATCTTCAGAGCTTTTCTTTTGAGACTTAACCACACAATCCTAGATCTATTATAACCTTAAGATTTATGATTAAAAAAATATTTGAAACTAGGCATGTTGCTTATAACTTTAGTCCCACTTTGTATACTGACCTTCAAAATGAATTCCTGGCCAACAGGGCTACAATGTAAGATTCCATCTCAAAATAAAAAAAAAAAAGTTTGTGCAGTGTAGTTCAAATTTCTAAATGAACTTCGCATAAATAAACTCTTTTTTTTTTTAAATGGAAGTCAGTTTCTTGACTGTAGTAGATAAAAACAAATATAAACAATACAACTCCTGAAGGATGGAGGCAGAATAAAAGAAGAGTAGGGATTCTCCTGGCAGAGTCTCAAGTGTAGGTGAAAGTCAGTCAAACAGAACAACGGAAAGTGGGCAATGGAATGGAAATAACACAGAGGCAGACACTGTGACAGTGGAACTCGAGGAGCAAGGGGGAGACTTTGTAAACAATGCTTTTATTAATTAGTTGAGAATTTATTAAAAGATTTATTTATTTTATGTATGAGAACACTGTAGCTGTCTTCAGACACACCAGAAGAGGGTATCAGATCCCATTACAGATGGTTGTGAGCCACCATGTGGTTGCTGGGAATTGAACTCAGGACCTCTGGAAGAGCAGTCAGTGCTCTTCACCACTGAGCCATCTCTCTAGCTCCTAGTTGAGAATTCTAAACAATGTATTTGGTTATATTCATCTCCCTCCCTAACCCCATCCACATCCCCTTCCACCAACTCAACATTCTGTCAAGTTAGAGACAAACGTGATAATAATCAGCTAAGAATGGATATACTGGGGCACGAGGAAATTTTTCATGGGCATATAGTCTATTTAATTCTAGAACTGGCTGATGTTAAACAGTTACAGAAGAAATCTCCCCACACCCACATGTGGCCATTATACATGGTAAATATGCAAAATTAGCAAACTTGGGAGCTGAGAAATAGAAAGAGGAGAAGCAGGAGTTGGAAATTTTTCTCATCATTCAGAAACCAAGTCATTCAATACGGTGGAAAATTGAAACACGTTCCTAAAACAATAATGACTCCAACCTCTTCACATTTTTCATGACTTCTTTTCTTAACCTTTTTCCCCCAAGAGGGAGTTTTAAGGAAATAACATCTCTTGTGTTAAAGAGCATTGAACAAAAGGGCAACAACTTCTTCAACTTCCTAATGTTAAATTCAATTATTTTAGTGTGCACAAATATGCTCACATTTCTGTAAAGCTGCCTCTGCTTGAGTCTGTCTTTCACACTCTCAGTAGCATATCTATCTACATATCTATCTATCTATCTACATATCTATCTATCTATCTATCTATCTATCTATCTATCTATCTATCTACATATCTATCTATCTATCTACATATCTATCTATCTATCTATCTATCTATCTATATCTATCCATCCATCCATTTATCCACATATCTATCTATCCACATATCTATGTATCTATGTATCTATGTATGTATGTATGTATGTATGTATGTATCTATCTATCTATCTATCCACATATCTATGTATCTATGTATGTATCTATCTATCTATCCACATATCTATGTATCTATGTATCTATCTATCTCTCTATCTATCTATCTACTTATCGATTCTCATAGATTCTCCATCTTCCAAATTTACTGGCATCATCCCATTTAATTTTTACAACACACCCATGAACTAGGTGACATTGTTGTCGTTCTATAGACAAATGCACTTTATTCTTAAATTCCTCTGGGAGGAGACAGAGGCTTTAACAGCAATGAGGGCAAAGATTTGCACTACACATGTGATGAAAACAATTGAAATGAATATCAATAATGTATCTGAAAGTGTAACCGAGGGCAGGGGCAGACCCTCCTAGTTCAATAGGCCTGAGGCCCAGAAAACTGGAAGCCACAGGCTCCTGGAAGTTAGGAGTGGCCAGACTTCCCAGCCTTACCAAGAGGGTGATCCAGAATCCACCCTGCAGGAGAGAAGGACAGAAGAACAAAGGTCAGAAGGCCCTATGCCAAACCCTACAAAATTAGCATATTCAAAACAAGTTGGCAAAGGAGAGGTTTGAAAACTCTCAATAGGGGCAGCCAACTAAAGCCAGTGCCACTGCCAAAGGCACAGAGCCACTCCAGAGCATAGTGAATAATCTGGCTCCTTAGGACGACAAAACACCTCCCCCCTCCCCCCCCAGGGTGGAGCTTTAGGATGCTAATAAGGCATGTGACACACAGGTAGAGGTAGAACTGTACGCAGAAACAGATAGAACTGTACAAAAGAGGAGGCAGAGGCACTGTGCAAATTCTGCAAAGCTTGCACTAGGGAGCTAAGCTCCCAGCACTTGGTATGGCAGGGTCTCTGGACTGCTAAGCTTCACCTGTCTGCACTTATCATTCTGCTGCTTGCCAGGGCGTTTCATCTTGACAAACTGTCCCTGCTTCCTTTGCAATCATGTGCATGTTTATTTCTTTGTTCTGGGATGTGCAAGAGCCTGGAACCTCTTTCGGGGGTGGGGGTGAGGGGGTTGTGTGCCTTCTGAACCCGACTAGCATACAATATCACCAGGAGCAGGCACCATCTAAAGTTGGGCCTCTGGTGGTTTAAAAGTAAGAAATAACACTCCAAGAAAGATAAACTTGGGGAAGGAGAAAACTGTGTCGACTTTTTCAGTGCTACACCCCTGATAGTCAACAACACACCACAGGTAGCAGGGGTTCATGGGTGACTATGAAGGAGACAGAAAGGATGAGTGAAGGGAGGGGAGAAAGGTAGGAAGGGAAGGAAGAGGGGGAGGGAGGGAAGGAAAGGGGAGGGAGAGGGAAGGAAGAGAAAGAGGGAGGGGAGGAAGGAAGGGAGAAGGAAGAAAGAGAGGGAGGGAGGAAAGGAAAGGAAAGGAAAGGGGAGGGAGGAGGAAAGGAAAGGGAGAGAAGGAAGGAGAGAGGGAGGGAGGGAGAGGGGTGGGTGGAGGGAGACAGGGAGGGAGGGGAGGAGGGAAAGAAAGCTTTTATAGCCTCTCTTTTATAGGCTCTTCTTGCATACCAGGAGCATCTTAGGAGCATTGGTGCCCCTTTCCCACCTGGCATGAGACACATGTACTTTGTGGGTGATGAAGTAAAAAACAAGAGGACAACAGTCTGCTTAAGCCACAGTCCAGGTCCTAGATGGCTCAGCAGACCTCTCGACAGCAGAGAAATGCGCAGTGTGTTTAAGCAACTGTGTGTTGAGGTCTAGGAAACAGCGGTCTGGCTGTTGACTAGTTCAAGCTGGCCCAACATGCTCAAATAGCAGCCACAACTCTCAGGATACTGAATCTACAGATGTTTCTGTAGTGCAGTCTTTGTTACCATAAAGTGCCCTACTTCTGGGAGTTTGACTGGCATGGTGGGGCTATTGGGCTGAACGACTACCAGTTCCAAAGGGATTTTGGATCCTAGGTATAGTTGGACTATTAAGGGTTAGGTGTTTGATCCCTTCTCCCTTTTCTGCTTTCTCAAAACAGAGTTGACTCTTAGGCAGGCACTTTCTATAAACTGAACCCTGAAAGTTTCTGGCTCCCATGACCCCTAGAGACAGCTGTACCTATGGCAGGGAAAGACCTTATTACCAGGGCTCTTCTAGGAGCCTCAGAACTGACGTCTATTGGATTATCTCTCCGTCTCTAGCCAGGCATCTTCGCTGGAGAGAATACGCTCTGAAGTAGGAAGAGAAGCTCCTCAAAGAATGTTCTAGACACTTTGGTTTACTTTTGCTTTGGTTTTGACACAGGGTCTTACTCAGTCACCCCGATTGGCCTGGAACTCACAACACAACCGGCCTTAAACTTGCAGTGGTCTTTGGCCTTTGGAGATTACAGGTGTGAGTCACGCCGCTGGCCTCTAGGTGAACTTACCAGAGAGGACACCATGGATGCACCAGGTACCATCTAACGGTCTGCCATCATTCACTTACAAAATTTGTCTTTGATTCAACAAATACTCATTGAGCACAAGAGCGTGCCTGGCTTGTCTTAGGTGCAGGGGCTGCAGAATGGGGCAAAGACACAGCTCACTGTCCTCTGTCGCAGCATCCAGGCTGCATTAACAAAACGCCATAGGCGGAGGAAGGACGTGCCCGGAGGAAGTGGAGGGAGGAATTCATAGACAGCAGAAATTCTCTGCCCAGTCCTCTGGAGTCTCCAGAGTTTAAGATCTTCCAATGCAGTATCTGGTGAGGGAGAGAGAGAGCTGGCTTCCTGGTTGGAAGGCAGGACCTTAACTATGTTTTTACACAGGGAAAGGATAGGGCCTCTCTCTCTGGCTCTTTGATTTCAGTTCCTTGTTGTTTGTTTGCATTTGGTTGTGTGTGTGTGTGTGTGTGTGTGTGTGTGAGAGAGAGAGAGAGAGAGAGAGAGAGAGAGAGAGGGTCACTATGTACTCCACGCTGGCCTCTAATTCAAAATCTCCCTGCCTTAGTTTCCCAGATCCTGGGGTTATGGCTGTGTGTCCTTATGATTAGCTGGGGCAGGAGTCGAGGGTGGGGGACCATTCAAGTGTGCCATGGTCCCCACAAGTCAGCCATCTTGCTTTTCGAGGTCCTGGAGCTCAGGCAGTGATCCAAGCTGGCATGGGACTCGCTGGGTGGGACAGCTGGCTGGCTGGCTAGCGAGCTACGGGGATCCACCACCCGTGTTCTGGGGTTATAAGCGTGCCACACCAAGCCCAACCTTTTACATCAGTTCTAGAGGTCCTCACGCTAGCATGGAAGTATTTTACAAACGAAGTCCCAGTTCCAGGGGACCGTTTTCTTAAGCTACTATTAACCATGGTCAATGAGGGTCCCACGGTCATGATTTAGTCAGGTTCCATCGGCCCCCCTCCTCTTAATACCATCACCTGGGAAAAGGAATTAAACTCAACGTAACATGTGAATTTGAGAAAGAGGCTCACATTCAGGCCACATTGCCCTTCCAAAAATAGTTCTTTATTAGACATTGTTGTTTTGTTTTATTATATGGAGAAGTTGCTTCTCATATTCACTTAAAAAAAAAAAAAGCATGGGCCCCATCTCCTGGGATACTCTAAAGCTGTTGTGAGGAAGTCTACGACAATCTTCAGGCTCACAGGAAGCGATTTGCACTTGAACACTGTGAGAGAGCATGCCAAGACTGGGTGCGGCTTGGGTGCCCTACTGAGGCATTCACCAAGGACTTGAGGAAAAGCAGAGGTAACATCCTGAGGGGTTCCACATGTGGCCGTTGCATTCAGTGGAGAGAGAGAATTCAATTATTGTCTAGCTGCTCATCGGAGCCTGCTGCAGGCTTTAAAGGCTGGGAGGACTTCTATAGTCTGACATATGGGCACCAATTAGGCTTTTATGGGTCTAAGACATAAAATACTCACTGCTAGAGTTAGTTCCAAGAGGGGAAGAGGGAAGGCAGTGTAATTTGTCTCTGAGGAAATGTGGGAGCGTTTGCCACCACATCCTGTTTTGCCCGCTGTCCTGAGCCATGCCAGCTTGTTGTCTGGACAAATTTGTTCTTAACGGTGGAGGGACATACATAAGCTTGTAATATTAGGGGAAGGAGGAACTGGAGATAAGGTAGAAACTGTCACTGCAAGACATAGCCATAGCCCTCCCCCTCCTTCCCCCTCCCCCCTTCCCCTCCCCGCCAAGCTACCAGCCAAGCTACCAGCCTCAACGGCTCCGATCACATTTGCTTTGTGCCTGTCCCCTCAGCTGCCCTGACTGGGCAAGGACTGACTATCAAATGGTTTTTATTTACTTGTGTAAATGAATAGCTGGAGAAAGGAGGGCAGAGTTGATCTCATGGTGGCGGTGGTCCAGTCCAGTGGTCAGCGGAGATCATCACAAGGAAGAACCAGAAGCCCAGAATGGTCTGCATCCTCTTCCAGTACCGACTCAGGTTGTGGGGCACCTGCTTGGGCCTTGCCACTCCACACACTGGCTTGCTTCAGACAAAGAAAAAGTTTGTGATGATCCTTTGACTCAACTCAGCCCCACTCCCTGCCCCATGCTAAGGCCTGAATTCAGGCTTCATACAGAGTAGCCAAGGGGTCTATAATCCATCCCTAGCCTAAATTGACATCGCTAAATCCATTGACTTAACTCTTTAAACCAGTGATTCTCAACCTTCCTAATGCTGTGACCCTTTAAGACAGTTCCTCAGGTTGTGGTGAGCCTCAACTATAAAGTTATTTCATTGCCACTTCATAATGGTAATTTTGCTACCGTTAAGAATTGTCATGCAAATATCTGTGTTTTCCCATGGTCTTGGGTCACCTCTGTAAAAGGGCCATTTGATCCTTGAGGGGTCACAACCTACAGATTAAAAAACACTGCTTTAAACTCTTACTCAAATTCTTTAAACTCATGACCACTGGTGTCTTTCTCTCTATTAAGTCTCAGTTTTCCTCATCTATGAAATGGGACTAGTAACACATAGCTTTGGGGGTTGAAAGAGGATAAAATAATGTAACCCAGGTATATCAGGCAGCACATTGTCAGGAGAAGGGGGTACTAGTGAAATGTAGGGGGGTCACATGGCACGCAAACAGTGTTGTGTTTGTGGAATCATGCCGTGTGCACTTCTGTGACCCTTCCAGAGATAGATGCTCATGCCTGCAGTGTCTCTACTCAACTCTGGAGCCACCCAGGTGTTGGGTGACAAGACTATTTGGAGCCACTTTAAATCCAGACTTGGACAGCTCTCCCTGATGGCCAATCTGTTTCTCAGGCACAAAGAGGCCATTTAGATAACAAAAGCAAGACTAAGATGCAGGATGGCTGATAGCAGTCCAGATGAGGCAGATTGGGGGGTGAAGTAAAAGCCCTGTGCTGCCCATCCACATCAGGGACACCTTCCTGTGAGAGTTGAGGTGGGCCTCACATGCACTTCCCATATAAGGCAGCAGCTGGTCCCTGAGGCAGGGAGGGGCAGGGAGTGTGGAGACCCTCCTTGGATCTGCAGCCTCACTTTGCAGATGAAGATGCCCAGGTTGAGAGAGGTTGGCCTGTCCACGATCCCACTGTGAGACGAGGATTGAACTTAGTATAGAAACTCGGCTCTTCTACCTTGAAGCCCCACAGCATTTCCTCCTCCAGTGGGGTCAGTGAGCATGGCTGGAGCCTGCGATCAGTAATGCCACACAAGTCCCAGAGCAAAGAAGTTTCTGGAAGCAGGCATTCCTCAAGGAAGGAAGAAAAAGGACGTTCCTGTTTTGTTTTAAGTGAAATGAAATGTAATTTCAAACACAACTTTGATATATGTAAGCACTTATAAACTAAACAAAATAGAAGTTAAGAAGCCCAGACCTCTCGTCAAACGGGGCCTCTTCCCCTATGCCGTTCACCTAGAGGTGAACCTGTTAGCCCCCAGAGCATCCAGGTATTTACAGTATAGATAGGAGCTGTTGTCCTCACGGGTGACCTTGGGCATTCCTAGTGTTTAGCGAGATGTGTCTCTGCTTACTTAACGAGGTACTGCGAACATCTTCTGGTTTCCACACATGTAGATCACACTCACTGCTGTCAGTGGCTCTGCCCGATGAGCATGATGTCCCATGCTGGGAATTCCACCACTGAAGAGGCTGAAGGAGGAGGATCTTGGGTTCAAACCATTCGGAGACTTACTCAGTGGGTTCCAGACCAGTGTGGGCAAGCAACATTAAATATTAAATTACATATTATTAAATTAAGTGGCTGTGCCGTGTTTGACAGGATCGGCAATTTTCAGTCTGTGGATTCTGACCCATTTGGGAGGCCAAGACTACCTGCTTCTCAGGTATGACATCATGGTTCACAATGATTCAGTTTGTAGAAGCAAACTGTTATGTTATGAAGTAGCAACAAAAAATCATTTTATCATTGGAGGTTGTGACATCATGAGGAACTGTATTAAAGGGCCACAGCATTAGGAAGGTTTAGAAACACTAACCCAGATAAACAACTTTTAACCAACTCTCTAAAATGGACATACGCCACGTTCCTGCATTTCCACACGAAACCAAACAAACCGGCAGCAAACGCCGTGTTCGAACACTCTGTGCACCTGTGTGAACCCACCTTCCACGACTATTCTAGCACCGGGTCATAGCTCGATGCTTTAATTAACTCTACTTACAGAACCTGAGTGCTTTTCCCCACGGGGCAGGCAGGCTCTCCCTCTCCCTCACGCCCATCGGCATTATCAGCCATTCTCACACTGTTCTCAGTGTGCCGTTTCCTGTACACTCGTGAATTCAGAGTAGAATTCAGCATTCATGTTTGCCGAATAGTCGGTCTTATCGAGAACCAGTTGCTTTTATATTTTGCCTCTTTTTCTGCCCCATTTTTTGCTTCTTTTCCTTCTGGCTCACAGAAGTTCTTGATAAATTAAGTTCTTGATACATTAGGTTTTGCCTCTAGTATGAGTAGCATCTACTTACTGCCTATAAGTACTTACTTATTCCCATAAAACAAACTCCTACTCATATTGGGAGAGTCTTCAGGACCCTATCTCATCTTGTTCCATTGACCTGTGAGTTCTCATGTGCTACCATAATTCTGTTTTAATGCTGTAGGCTTGGGTTACAGCCTAACGAACCTCATCCACAAATAAAGTTGGTTTGTTTGCTTGCTTGCTTGTTCATTTCAAATGGAGCCCTAGTTGAGGTCTCATAGAGACCTCCTTTCAATATATACTTAAAGTCTGGCATTGCACATCCCCAGTTCTTCTGAAATCCAAACGTGTCCCTGAGTCTTGGAGCACACTCTAGCTGAACCCAGTTGTCATCCTAGCAGTAATGGGAGCTACTGTGGTGGGCATTGGGGAAAGTGAGCAACTCCTTGCATTTCATTCCCAGGAAATGTTACTATTGGTTTTTTAGTCAAAGAAAAGCTGGCCTCTTTCAACATGAAAGGACAAAAGAGGGAGGCCCAGACTAGTTGAGAATACTTCCTAGGGCGTTCCTACATGACCCCACTGTGGGGCTCCCCTGTCTCATTCTTTTGCTTAATTTCCTAACTTTTACACGAGAAACTCAATAAGGCTGTGAACTCAGCTAACCCCGATGCTGCAAGACTCCCAATTAAATTTCACACTTGAGTCTTAATTATATCAGCCGCTGGTCATAATAAAAATTCTCTTAGGACAGCCAAGGAAAGTCAGGATTCTCAGATCATGACTTGAACAGAGAATTAAGGATTTTTGCTTCCTAAACATGCTCCAGTGCACTCCAGAGCATCCAGCCAACACCACAGGGCACTACCAAAGGACGTGTGCTTCTTTTCAGAGTCAACCCAATTCCCAGAGCGTGAATAATTGCAAGGCTACTGCCTGGCAGAGATGCTTAATGTCCACTTCCTGTTGGTAAAGAATTCCCCGCTGCACTTAAGACAAAAGCCAGAGTCACTTTCCCACCTAGGCTCACATTTGAGGATCTGTCTTCTGGGACCACGCTCCTAGTTTCTATTCCCTGCCACAAGACATACACATCAGTATTTGAATTAAGAAAAGTCAATATATAGAATCATTAGCTACCAAAAGGCAGCTAGTTATCAAAACAGAAGGAATCTAAGCATAAGAAAAAGGTGTTCCTCCTTGAGAGGAGAGAACTATAGAAGGAAGGACTGGGAGGGCACAGGGTTGCCCTTTGCCAGGCGAAAGGTTAGTCCTCACTATGGGACTGCAGAGATGTATGTACTTAACCTTTCTGTGGTGAAGAAGTTTCCCAGGATGGGGTCCACCTTGTCTGCAGGAATATCTTGCTAGGTGGTGAGGAACTCACTAGATGGGGCAGGTACACTGGTGCAGATCTGAAGGAACCACAAAGCTTGAGGGGGGTGTTGAAGGAGTTCTCTGGAGGGTGCCAAAGGATGAGTTCGAGAGCAAGCAATCAACTGGGGAATCAGAGGACCCAGGCTGACTTACAGGAATCGACCTGCAACCATGCTGGCTCATTAGAGCTTGCTGTGGTTAAGTTTAATTATCGTTTGGCACAGTCTAAAATCACCTGGGGAGAGGGTCTCAACGAGGGGTGGTCTACATTGGGTTGGCCCTTGGGCGTGTCTATGAGCAGATTAAGTTCATTGATGTGGGAAGACATAGCCTACTCTGGGCAACACCATTCCCTAGACAGAGGGTCCTGACCTATATAAGAATGGAGAAATCCAGCAAGCAAGCGAGCATGGATGCATTCGTGGCTCTCTGCTCTTGCCTGGGATGGGATGTGACTTAGGTTCCTGCCAGCTTGCCTTCCCTGCAAGCATCCTCTCCTGCAAGTGGGAACTAAAATAATCCTTTCTCTCTCCCCCCACCCCCCAGGTTGCTTTTTGTCTGGAATTTTTATTCCAGCAACAGAAGTGAAACCAGGACAGAGCTGGTGTGGAGAAAGTGGTCTGCTAGCTGCAGGAGAGACTCACTGCAGAGTGAGCTACTCTAGGTGGCTAACTGCTGGCAGCCGTCCACCCTCGAGCTATGGAGGTAAAGTCTTCCTCATCGATGACTTTCCAGGGTCGTCTGTCAAAGCACTCTGTTGATTAAGGCTACCAGTGAGGCAGCTAGAAAGGGAGAAACCCTTGCAGGGCCCAACGGAACAGTCAACAGTGGACAGCAGAGTGAAGTATGGGGAGTTGGTTTCAGCCAAGAGGAAACAAGGTAGCAACGGGCACCAATTGTGTCTTTCAGAGTCAGAATCTTTATTCTAGAAATCTTCCCTGTTGGATAAAGATCTAGTATCAGCAAGAGAAACAGCCAATCCCCTTCCTGCCTAACACCCAAACGGATGCTCCGTTTTTTTAGGTCCCCTCTACTTCTCTCTACATCCTGGCTTTGACATCTGCCATGTTACCTTCACATGCTTGCTGTCCGACACTTCAGATCGACATCTGTGTGCAGAAAAAGCACATATCATGGGATATATGAGCTTTATGGAAGATACTGTCATCATCATCATCATCATCGTAATAACTTCTCTCCTTATACACAGAGTCAGGATTTGGGAGTCTGTTTTATTGGGTGTGAGAGTAGAAGGGGCCGGAGAAGACTTTAGGCAGCACTCAGAGTTTCTCCTGAGATGGCGGTCACCATTTCTTGACAAAATTTAAGTCCCCTACTGAAGGATTCAGACTACTACAAGAATAAAGTAAAGCGACCCCGTCCCTAGGTCTCTGGACACCGTTCAGCAGTACCCATCTCCAGTCCCCTCCCGAGACTTAGATTCGGGATGCTGCCCTGGGCCCAGGATTTGCAGCTTAGCATATTCTTAGCTATCAGAGGAGCTCACACACGAAAAGCATGAGTTAGACTGACCTGACGTGTGGCTTCCCACCCTCAGCCAGACACATTGAGTCTGAGCCTTCGTTTCCCTGTCACTAGACTAGCATGCAGAACCTATAAAGCGCCTGTCACCTAGTGCTCAGAAATGGTTTTATTTTGTTCTTCCTTTTCTCAGCCACTGCTCACGGCCTAGCGATTAAGTGGACTTGGAGTATTCGTTTGCTGCCCTGGGTCTTGCTGCCTCGCCCAGGCCGGCCTTGAACACCTGGGCTCAAGTGATCCTGAGACTTGAGGCCTCCATAGCAGCTGGGTTTACAGAGGCTCACCACCACATCCAGTGTGTGTGTGTGTGCCTGTGTTTTTAAAGAGCTTGAAATAGCAAACACCAGGCCCACAGAAAATAGTCACCGACAGTGTCACTGGCAGGCATAGAGGTGATATTTCTCCTAACACCCACACTGTGCCAACCTTACACCAGGCCTGGGCATGAGTCCCCTGCACATGACACCTTAATACCCACTACAGGAGATGAGCGTAATGTATAATCGTTGCTATGGACACGGGGGGACCAAAGTTCAGAGAACTTAAGTGTCTTCTTTATATTGGGCAGCTATCAAGGGAGAGAACACAGGTCTAGGACTAGGCTTTCAATTCCTAGAGTCTGGGTTCTTACGCAGTCATTCAGGAGGCTTCAGGAGGGTGAGGGATGGAAGACGACGTCATGTGTCACAAATTTTAGAGAGAAGGTCTTCAGAAAACAGGAACCACCGTCTTGCACAATTTGCAACCAAAACATGATGATAAATTGCATTGCCTCCAGCCTGAGGTTCAAATCCCAGAAAAGGAGACAAACATTCAGCAGAGGCTCAGGGATGGGCATTGGCTGCATCTCCATCCTTCTCAGGGTTAACAACCTGGGAGGCAGAACACATCACCTGTCACTGTCTCTGGACCTGGTACTCTTGGGAGGCACCCAAGACGTGTGCATGAGTCACAGAGGACAGAATCAAGTCATAGAAAATTATCCCAAATAGCCTCAGAGGAAGGGCAAGCAGAGGCCAGTGAGACCCAGTGAGACACAGGTCCTTTGTGCCTGCTGCCATGGGAGGGACAGTGACTTCGTTCTCCTAGAGAACAAAGCCACAGGAGCAGAAAGAGGAACAGCTGTCTGTAGGCTGAGGAAGAAGCATGGCTTCCCCTGTGTCTCTCAGCCTGGAGTGTGGCCTTAGACAGGCACAGGGGAAACGTCCAAGGTTACATATATCCACATATAGATGTGCATGGATATACCTTTAAAAATCAATAGCCTTACAGGATAAAGGATCATCTGTTATCTCTCATAACCCAGAGCCTGGAGTTCCCTTATTGGCCAGAGGCTGGACAAGGCTATCAAGACTGTGTTTCCTGCCATCTCAGCTGTGTTCCCATCCCTCATGGTACCAGATGCCTGCGGAAAGCGCAGCTATCA
Source organism: Mus pahari (assembly GCF_900095145.1). Lineage (NCBI taxonomy): Eukaryota > Metazoa > Chordata > Mammalia > Rodentia > Muridae > Mus > Mus pahari. Next base: position 65,145,324 of record NC_034602.1, read on the forward strand.
CATCCTGACACATCCACATCAGGAGGAGGAGGATGGTACTACTCATTCTGCTGGCTTTTCTCCAAAATAAACTTCCCAGAAGCCTCCTCTCAGACTTGATATCTCATTATCCAAAGTGGTCCCTTTATGCTCACATCTAACCAGTTCTGGGATAGGAGGTAGATGAAACCACCATAATTAATGTAAGCCAGCAGAATCTACCAATCAGGAGAAAATCTGAAACCCAAAGTGTGAGGATGTTAGCCTGTTTAACAGGTGTCTATATCGGCACCCCCCTTCTCTTTCTTTAATACCTTTGTTCGAGTACAATGGACATACTAAAATCTTTCACAGGTCTAAAATTCGCAATTTGGTGAGTTTTGACTTGAGTAGCTATACTTCTGAAGCCGTCATTACAATCACACTAATAAAACAACCATGACTCCCACACCCCTGCCTCATGTAACTGACCGACTTCCCATCCGATAGGTTAGCTTGCAACTCCTAGAATTATGTTAGTGAATGTGCATGAGGTGTAAGTGTAACCCGTCCTTTTTGTCTCTCTGCTTTCACTCAGTAAAATCATTTTAATATTTGCTCAAGTTTTGCAGGGGAGGAGGGGGAGGGACTGACAGTTCATTGCTGTTATTGCATGGTGGTACACTGTTGTGTGGCTGTGCTACAATGTATCCATTTGCCTGGGCACTTGACTTGTTTCTAGGGCTGAAAACAAAAACAAACTTACATGAACATTCAAGTTGACCATGTATGAATATCACACATGGGATGATGCCTGTAATGCCCTTAACTGTACCTCTTGGAGGAATGTCTGAGTTTGCTGTGGGACTAGGTTTAACCTTGTCAGAAACTGTCACACTTTCTTTCCCAGGTTGTTACACCATTTAAGTCACACTAGCTGTGTTCCAGTCTCCCAGCTGTTGAGTATCCTGACTTGGCAGGGCAGGTGTCTTAGTTCATATCCTATGGGTCAACAAGTCCCTTTAATAATACATGCCCTGTGGCATTCCCTTCAGTAACCTAAACCAAAACCATTACACTTGCCTGTAATGTTTTTTTTTTTTTTAAAGAGCCAACCCAATAAAGTGGATGTCCTAACTGTGAAATAAAAGAAAATAGAAATAAGACTGTTTCTAATGGTGTTGTAGTGTATGCCTGAGTAGATCTAAATAAAAGACCTTTTAGAGGACTCGCTGCTGGCACCTGCAGTGGAATCACTGGGAGTCTCTGTGACAGTGCAGATTGACACAGGTACACTTGGTCACAGACACCAGAGGCAGCCTTCCCACAAGCAATGTGATTTCCCCAGAGAGTGACCATCAGTCAACCCCAACCCCAGACAGAAGACAGTGCGGCGCACTCCTCCTCTACTGCCCCGGTAATTGCACTTGAGTAAAATGTAATGTCTGTTAAAACTGTAGAAAATTGGTTTGTGTTTATTTTTTTTAAACTAAGCGAGGGTCTCATCTTAGAAGAAAAGAGATTTATTTGCATTTTTCCTCTTATGAATGTCCACTGGGGCATTAGGGAGGCACAGGGCAAGGAGCTTTGATTGCATTTGGTTGAACTGAAGCAATCTCCAAAGGCTATTATTGGCACAGTGTGGAAGGTTTATAAACATGAGCTATAAATTCTCAATGTAAAGTAGCTCCCTATCCATGCTAAGTTCCCCCCCCCCCACGTTGCTTCTGTAGGAGAATGTCCTTGGGGCTAGGAAAGATAAATTGAAATAATGAGAGGTAAATTATTATGGTGACTGTAATTAAATCTCAAATACCTCAGTCAGAAAAGAGACAGATTGACTGAAGGACAGGGAGACAAGAGAAGAGAACAGCCTGCCCCTTGGTGTGTCCTTACCATTGGGATCTAACCCAGGTGGGAAGTTACACAGTCACAGTTCCTTGCTAGAGGTCAGGAGAGCAGCCAGGTCTTCTCACTGTGTCTCCTCTGCCTCTCTCCTCCTGGCAGCTGCCAGGATCTACTGCCTGCCTGTCTGTGATTTTACTCTCCAACTAATGAAATGGTCATCCAGTTTCTGGGTCAATTTTTAAATCCTTTTTTCATCAACGAGACTGATAACTCACAAAGGGGAACTCCAAGTCCGATGGTCCCAAGACCCACTCACTCTCCAGTGGTCCTTTTACTGGAGAAGGAGGAGGAGGAGGAGGAGGAGGGGGAGGAAGAGGAAGAAGGAGGAGGAGGAGAAAGAGGTCGAAGAAGAAGAGGAGGACAGAGAAGGAGAGGGAGGAGGAGAAGGAGGAAGAGGAGGACGAGGAGGAAAAGGAAGAGGAAGAGGAAGAAGAAGATCATAAGAGGAAGAAGGAGAAGAAGAAGAAGAAGAAGAAGAAGAAGAAGAAGAAGAAGAAGAAGAAGAAGAAGAAGAAGAAGAAGAAGAAGAAGAAGAANAGAAGAAGAAGAAGAAGAAGAAGAAGAAGAAGAAGAAGAAGAAGAAGAAGAAGAAGAAGAAGAAGAAGAAGAAGAAGAAGAAGACTGCCGAACAGTGCTGCGCACAGGATGTCTGTGGAGGTCAGGAAAGGTCAGGAGGCAGTCATTGCTCTAGATTCTGAGAGCTTCCTTTCTTCCCATTCAGGGTCTCAGCAGCACAGTGCAGGCAGCCATGACTGTGGTTCCCAGGCCTCACAGCACACAGCTTGCCCTCAGGCTACCAGGGGTGGTGGTGACCAGGTTCTGGGAATTATATTGTTGGAAAACACCTCTGCCAGCATCTGGAATATGCTCAACTTTCCCCAAATGTTACCCGGGTACAGAAAGTTCCAGAATCTGTAATGAGGTAAATGCAACTGGAAGAAGTCTCTCCCAACTCAGGGTGAAGCTATTTTGCTCAGGTGCTAACACCCAGCAAACAGACAGATGCAAGGGTGCCATGAGAATTCCGGCAGATCACTTCTGGACTGGATTTGCTGGCTGGAGCCAGGCTGCTTCGGGAGGCTGGCTGGGCAGTGAGGCAGACTTCCCAAGGGAGAGGATGACCACATAGGACGGGGTTGGGTCGCCCTGCTAGTTCCTGAGAGGCAGCACTAGTACACAAAGCTTGGGGACAGTTGCTGGATGAGCAACTAGACTTTGTAGAAGTCTAAATCAGTGGTTCTCAACCTTTCTAGTGCTGTGACCCTGTAAATATGGTTGCTCAAGTTGTGGTGACTCCCCAGCTATAACATTATTTTCATTGCTACTTCATAGCTGTAATTTTGCTACTGTTAAGAATTGTAACATAAATAGTTTTGGAGACAGAGGTTTGCCGAAGTGGTTGTGACCCACAGTGTGAGAAACACTAATCTAAGTCCTGTGCTCTTTCTGAGGGGTTTTGTATTTTCTTAGACCCACAGCCTATCAGGTACCAATTTGTTAAACCTGCACTCCTCATGACAGCTGTTGTCTCTCCTCTCCTCTCCTCTCCTCTCCTCTCCTCTCCTCCCCTCTCCATCCCTCCCCTCCCCTTCCTCTTCTCTTTTCTTCCTTCTCTCCTTCCTTCCTCTCTTCCTCTCTCCCTCCCTCCCTCCCTCCCTCCCTCCCTTCTTTCTTTCTTTCTTTCTTTCCTTCCTTCCTTCCTTCTCTCCTTCCTTCCTTCCTTCCTCTCTCCCTCCCTCCCTCCCTCCCTCCCTCCCTTCTTTCTTTCTTTCTTTCTTTCCTTCCTTCCTTCCTTCTCTCCTTCCATATACCTGTGGTGTCTACGCACTGTGTGAGGACACGCATGCAGTGGCAAGCATGTTGTAGTCAGAGGACAACTTGTGGGAGTCGGTTCTCTCTTCCCACGATGCTTCTGAGAAGGCACCTCTCTGGCAGCAGCAGCACGTCCCTGTGGAGCCATCTTACTGGCCGGCATGGCTCTGTTACCACGCCTCCGTGCAAGAACAAATACTGAGAAGTTAGCTCAGAGCAACTTCTTGTGAAAGCCCTAGCTCGCCATTTCCCTGACATCACCACAAACCGGCCTTCCCATTTCTGCCTAAACACTGTGCAGAACAGAATAAAGTCTTCACTCTGGTTTAAACTGGAATTCACTATACAATCTGTTAATTTTCTTACCATATAGAACACATGGGCTGTCATAGCCAGGAATTCCAAATTCTTTTACTGCCCCAGGGCTGCCCTAGACACTTTGCCTGCAACAGCCTTTACAAATGATCATTTACCCCTTAGACGAGCTGTCTTGATTAATTTATGATCTGAGACGTTATTAATTTATTGCTCAGCTTTGTGTAGTGACTTGTCTTAATAAGGCCAGCAATTAATCACGGCTCCCTGCTCTGAGTCCCAATTTAACTTCCTTTTATGGTTTTACACATATGCATGAATTTGAAACAATAGAACAACCTAAAAGGATATATGAAAGCTCAAATTGGTCTTTTATATGTTCAAAGAGGGCAGCAAACCCAATTTAAAAGGGAATCTTTTCATCTAATTGGAAATGGCTGTGGCTAAACTCTATGTATTTGCATGCACTGGGGCTGGCTGGCGGCATATCCAAGGAGAGGCAGGGAAGCCAAGAACTGAGAACAAGCCATTGAGTAGGCTGATCCTGAATCTAGTTCCAGCCCACAAATAATTGAAAAGCCAACAAGGGCACAAAAGTTAAAGAACAAAGTGTCAACAAAGGCACGAATGGTAAATGTTAACTGAATAGTCTTTCTTGTACATTGTCTGCTTTTGTTTACGAAGTTGAAGGAAGGGAACCTTGGCAAGCCCACTCATTTCAACCTTCAATGACTTTTTAAAACACTATACCTTTTAAGCCTGCTCTAGAGGCATTGTGATCAATGCGAGATCATTATGTGGACTAAGTAAAACACGCAGAGGACTGACAGCCTCTTAGAAGATGCCAAGAATCTTGCTGTGGAGTCAAACCTGAGCCTGTCTCGGGCACACAGGAAGGCCCAGTGTCCAAGTGCAATAACCCTTGGGTCTCATTTCCCACTCGTTCTGGGTTTTGCAGTGGGCAGAGCGGAATTGTATCTCCCCACAGTTTGTCTACGGAAGTTCCAACTCTCAGTACCTGAAATCAAGGCTATACTTGGAGCCAGGATCTTTATGGAGATAATTAAGGTAGCCAGGAGTCATTGCTCAATCCCTGGTCTAACACAGCTTTTCCCTCATCCTCCAAGGAGAGAGAAACTGAAAAGCTCCTGTAGCCTCAGCAATCACACTGATCTTGGACATCCAGCATCCAGAGCCACAGGAAATGAATTTCTGTTGTTTAAACTGCCCAGTTTGCTCAACGTTGTTATGGCATTCCCTAGCGAACTAAAGTATCCAGTTTCATATGGGTCTTATATTTACGACTGAAACGCAGGAGGACTATGGCCAGAGGTGGGAAGGTGTATATGTTTATTCCGAGTAGGTGTCATTTGAGGAGCCACAGAGAGCACACTCCTAGCTACAATGTCGTTAATATTGGCTACAGTGGCTCAGTCAATGGCCAGGTGGAAGTCAGACCCTTAAGGTGGGCTCTCCCTTTATAGGTCAAGAGGAGACTATGTATGAGATTAGACACTCCTCTCAATTTCCTACCCCGAAAAACAAGAGCCAGTACAATGAAAATGGACTCCTGGGGGTGGGGAATGTAACTTGATGATCTATCTGAACAAAATAGATATGTATTTTGATCCTATGCCTATTTTGATAGTTAATAATACACCTCTTCACAATGTCCATGTTTTTATAGGGAAAAGTTAATGTGCCTTTACATAAAACCTAGCATGACTTTTTCTTCAAGTTGTGACTTAGGAACCCAGGACCCCTCTGTCTTATGAGTCTGCCATCTCAGCACAGGGCTGTGAGGTCACTGTGGCCAAGGGGAGGGAGGGAGGGAGGGAGAGAAAAAGGGAGGGAGAGAGAGAGAGAGAGAGAGAGAGAGAGAGNAGGGAGGGAGGGAGAGAAAAAGGGAGGGAGAGAGAGAGAGAGAGAGAGAGAGAGAGAGAGAGAGAGAGAGAGAGAGAGAGAGAGCATGAACACCCCATTTTTAAATGTCTTAGCCCAGATGTAACAGGAAGACCTTCTGTCTAGCACTGAGGGAGGCCAGGAGATGTCTCAGAGCCTATAAACATTCTGATGTCTTAGATGGCCTCTGCCACATCTTGTACGTTTCATCTCTCCCAAAATCCAATGAGAAGAACTTACATAGCATGTCTTGCTTTAGCTTTGTTTTCTCCTATAGAGACTGAGATCTTGGGGTCATGTGGTTCATGCTCATTGGTCCATAAATGATAGAATCAGCTGGGAATTTTTATCTGCTCTCCAATATATATATTTGATGGGGGATTTTCACCCTCAAAATCCTTATTTTTAGTTTTATTTGATTTCTGAATCACTCTGAAAACCAAGAGAAGAAAGAGTGGTCAGCGTCTTGTAACACTCAAAGAGATTCTCGAGAGGTACAGATGTCTGGTTTTAAGTCATGGCATCAGACTCATTTCAAAGCTAATATATTATGAAGCTGGACCGTGCTTGGTCTGTGCTTTGCCTAACGGGGAGATGTGAATGCACCTCGCACGCCTCAAACAGATTTCCTCCAAAATTCAAGGAAGCAAATTATGAAGTAAAGTGATTATCACACAACTTACCTGGTGGAATTTTCACGAACACCCCAGGAAAGGAGACCCTGCCCCCCAAGAAACCATGTGGCTCATAAACTCTGGACTTCGTGGTACTAGATGGTCAGCCCAGGTCTGCAAAAATACTGGAGCCAGGAAAGGTCACTGACCCCTAACAAATCAGAGCCTGGCCTTCCCCTCCTGGCTGACATTGCTTCTCTAGCCCAATTGCACTGTGATGGATGGATATTTTTTTAAATCATTACCATCTCTGAAATATGCTCTTTGGTTTGGGCCCAAGACCTACTCAGCCCTCTGGTTTAAACACTCAATAACGTCAGCATCACAGGGACTTGACTTTGCAAGAATTATTGAGAGGCACGTTCAGATGACTCAGTGCACAGCGCTCCTGACCTGGGTGTCTCGCCCTTGATTTGACCTTGTCTTTAAGAACCTTCCCAGAGACAATAGAGAAACCTCAAATATTCAGACTAATTGTGTGGTGGGGAAGGATAGAAACCAGATGAAAGTAATGGGAAGTCTGAGTTATAAAAGAGAGTAATAAGGACCATCCCGTCTTCTCTAGCTGCATTCAAGTGGGGAGTGTTGTGTTAAAAGGAAAGGCTAGATGCATGCTTACAAACACCATTTCTTGTATTGGTGCCAGCCAGTGTTGATGTCTTATCTGCAGTGATTTGAAGGAAAGTGAGAGAAGCCAGGAGGGTGGAGGGGTTTTTTCACAGGGTTAGATGTATTTAGCTTTTAGTGTTTTATATTATTTAATTCCTACACTTTGAATCTTTCTTTAGTAAAATGATGGTGAACTGTATTTTTAACCACGTACTTTAAAATTTTTCACTCATCTTAGAACCTAATAGTGTTGGCCTACTGTCTCTAGAGACATGATTCTTGTCAGAAAGTGATGGGTCGCTAATTATTTGTATATTAATGTCTGATGCTTCAGAGGTTGTAGGGGACTTTAAAGGCTTCAAGATTGTTGCTTAGTGGGCTCCATGATCAATGAGACTTCGGTTCCAAACGTGGTCACACCACAGCCGTGTGAGAACTTGGACAAGTCACATGACATCTCTGCTTCTCTCTTTCCTTATAAATAAAATGGGCACAATGGCAGCCCAACCCCAATTGCTTACATCTGTCTAAGTTTGTGTACGAGAGTAAGAACACGCCATGACGCATGTGAAGAGGTCAAAGTGCAAGCTCACGAGTCTGTCCTTAGCTGCCTTGCTTGAGGAAGGGTCTTTTGCAGTTTGCTGCACTTACCCCAGGCTTGTTGGCCCACACGTTTCTGGGCATTCCCCTGCTTCCACTACCCTTGTCACCACAGGACAGAGGGGGTTACAGATGCGCACTACTTCACCCTCCTTTATGTAGGCACAGATGATCAGAACTCACGTGCTCACACCCGCATGTGAGCCCTCTCACCAACCCACGTTTCTGGAAGTTAACGTAATATGTGAGATATAAACATGAAGTAATTAGCACAGAACACAAGCTCGGGGAGTACTAGTTATTAATATCATCAATACTATTATCAGTAAGCGAATAACTGACTATCTTCTGGAACTGGCCTGGCCCTGGTAAAGGGAGGCCAGTTTTTAGATTGTCACATGTAAAGTGTTGGGATGTTTTGCCTGGTTTTACATTCTGCAAAAGCCAAGGGATGGAAGCCTTCCGGGCCTCTCCATGCTGTCTTGGGTCTGAACGAGGCCATACGGGCTTTCTTTGCACAGCTCAACACAGCAGAAACACTTGGAAAATTGAGGCAGATGGGAAATGCAGAGCACTCTCCTCTCGCAGCTATCGGCAGACTCTCGAGGGAGCTTAGGCACATTGTCTGGTGTTATTTTATCCTTGAGGATATTAATGTCCAATTGGCCTAAGTGACAGGGGACGATGGAGTTAAGGAGGAGAAGGGTCAAGTGAAGATTGAGTCTGTGTTTAAGGCCTTAAGTCTTTGTAATTCTTCACCTTTAAGTAACAGCACATTGGATGGACAAGCTAACGTTCTTCCCATGGCTGAAACACATGCGCACCTACCTGCCACCAGACGTGGAGCAGAGTTCAACTTGGGGATGCAGGTGGGTTTTCTGCAGGGCTCAGCACTGCCTGCCACACAGAGCCCCCATCCCTGATGCCCTTTTAGCATCTTCCTTCCTCCACCATCCCTCAGGTCATGCATCGCCAGCCTCTGTGACCTATACTCCTAGCTCCTGGTGCTCCTTACCAAGTTTCACATCTTCCTTGGTTGTGGTGGTGGTTGTGGTGGTGGTTGTTAATGGGGGGTTTCTACCCCACTGTTGGTCATTCAGTTCCCAGATAAAAGACAGAAAACCTTTACATGTCTAATAAGCCTTAAACAACATTAAGAATGGGGCAGATATCAACCCTCTATGGCTATTCTGTCCACTTCCTGGTCAATAACACTGAGTTATAATTTGCCACATTCCACTCTTGCTCCAATTAGCTAGCCCTCATGGCCGTGTTTTCATGATTTCGTGGCATCTTTTCCTCTCTCCACCTTCCGTCTCTTGTTGTCTCTGATTCAGAACCCAAGCCTGGGAACTGAAGCTCCGCCTACCTCTCTTCTGTCCAGCTATAGGCTGTAGGCACGTTTATTGACCAATCAGGGATAACTTGACCAATCAAGGCTACATAGCATCACTTGGCATACATGAGGATCTCCTCATCCCTGGGACAACCAGGGCAAGTATTTAGCATGACAATGCATGGCAAGGGGCCAACCTCAACATTCCCTTCTGACACGGAGGAAGTCAATCTGGTTTTGCTCAGCACTGTACCCCAGATCTTGGCACAATGCCCTGAAACATCACAGGCCTTCAATAAATCATTGAAATAAAGGCATAGATAGATGAATGGATGAGGCACCCATACTATTAGCTTCAGTCCACAAAATTCCAGGACTATGGTCTGTGATGGCTAACTGTGAACTCCACAGGATCTAGAGTCACATAGGAGACTCACCTCTGGGAGAGGCTGTGAAGGGTGATTTAGATTAGGTTAGCCTCTGGATTCCTGGCTGAAAGGCTATCTAGATGATGTTAATTAAGGTGGGAAGACCTACCCTGAATGTAAGGGGTCCCATTCTCTGCAATGGCGGCTTGGACTTCATTTAAGAGAGAGAGAGAGAGAAAAAGAGAGAGAGAAAAAGAGAGGGGGGAGAGGGAGAGGGAGAGGGAGAGAGAGAGACCTGAGCATAAACAGTCATATAGTCATTATTCTCTGCTTTCTGACTACAGGCACTGGGTGGCCAATAACCTCAAGCTCCAGCCACCATGACTTCCCTGGGATGGTGGACCGTGCCCTTGAGCTGTGAGCCAAACAAGAAACCCTTCTACCCTTAAATTGCTTTCACCAGACGTTTTACTGCAGCAGCTAGACAGGTAAAGGGTCCTTCACATTGCTAACATCTTTTGTGTTCCCAGTCCCTTACTTGCTAAGGTTGGCCTGGCGCTCAGTGTTGAGCTTGGATACCATTCTGTACCAAGCTACATCTTCTTTGCCCTCCCCAAATCACAGTCATGGGTGGATCATGTACCCTGTTGATCAAATGCAAGTATAGCAGGACTTTCACCAACCCACAGCTATGTAAATATTGACACAGAGTCTTATTAATGTTTAAAGTTTAGGTCTTTAGCTTGGGCTACCTCCCAACTACTCTAACCCGACTAATTCTGGTCCAAATCCTGCCCTGTGGCCAGGTCTGCCTCTCTGCTTAGCTCTGTATTGTCCCTTCACTTCCGTGTCTGCTGGTGAATCTCCCGCTTCTGATTTCTTCTCCCAGAAGCCCTCTCTCTCTTCATGGAAGCTATAACCCCCTCTTCCTGCTTCAGCTATTGGCCATCAGATCTTTATTTCATCCTACAGGCAAGGAAGGAAGAATGTTTACAAAATATGAGGCCAGCGTTGGGCTATAGGAATAACAATATCAAGATCTGCCCAGTACTCAGCTTTCTGCCAGTTTAGCAATCAACTATTGAATATACAGAGACAACCTTCACACAATTATGCAAAATGTTGCCCCAAAATATAAGGATCTTTCTGAACACCTACACCAAAAGCCACCATAAGATCACAGATGACCCACAAGGCTTCTGGTGTTTGAAGGCTCTTCTTCCATAGCACCAATCCAGTGTGGCCTTCAGCCTGTGGGCAAGAGGACTCTCTCCACGTAGGGTGACAGGTTTTCTGGGCTACACAGGGTTTGCTGTTACTGTTGTTTATTTGTAAGTGACCTATATAAGGGCCTGGGTTTGGCTGAGTTGAAGTCAGGGTAACGCAGAGGCAGAGGACAGACAAGGCCTTGCCAACCTGCATTTCAGTTTGGGGCATGGAGACCTATTTCTAAGGCAACATTAACTTCACACCTCATTGTTTACTCCAGGTCACCAACAAGCTATACTCTTGTCCCCTTCACATCCCAGAGTGCCTCACTTCTCCCATCTGGGAATGTGTGGTGGTTTGTATATGCACAGCCCAGGGAGTGGCGCTATTAGGAGGCGTTGCCTTGTTGGAGTAGGTGTGGCCTTGTTGGAGAAAGTGTGTCACTGTGGGGGTGGGCTTGGAGACCCTTCTCTAGCCACGTGAGAGCCAGTCTTCTCCTGTTTGCCTTCTGAACAAGATGTAGACCTCTTAGCTCCTCCAGTACCATGCATGCCTGGATGCTGCCATGCTTCCCGCCATGATGATAATGGACTGACCCTCAGAACCAGTAAGCCAGCCCCCAATGAGATGTGGTCCTTTATAAGACTTGCCTTGGTCATGGTATCTGTTTATAGCAGCAAAACCTTAACTAAGACAGAGTGTTTACCTTCAGGACACATGCTCCTCAAAGCACCAACGGAGACGCTATCACGCGGGCCAGCTGTTGTTCACTTTGCTTGCTTGCTAAGATCTCAACTCCATTAAACTCCTTGAACGAAAGCATCCAATGGGCCTTGGCTCACACACTGGGCCAGTTTCCCCAAAAGGTCCTGTTTGTATGTAAACTGTAGGAGCTTGTAACAATAAAAGGTAAAATTCCCAGGGCACAGATATGAAAGTTGTGACCAGGATTCACAGTAACCACAGAACAGCAGCATCACCCTTGCCCAAAGCCTGGTGGCCCTGAAAACCCATTTAGTAAGTTAGGAGGTGGAAAGAACAAAATGTAGCCAAAATCCTTTAAGAAAAAAGAAGTGGTTCTGTCCTTAGGAAGGAAGCTTGTATGAGGTCCCAGCCATCAGTGGGTGTGATGTAGACATGCCACACTTCACTCAATTTATGCTGGGCCAAAGAACAGATGGCAAGAGAGCTCCAGGTTGCCATGAGAAGGGGTCAGTGTCTTACCTGGGTTTTCTATGGCTACATTTAAACACCAAAAGCCAGTTGGGGGAGGGGAAGAGGATTTGTTTGGCTTATATACTTCCATATCACTATTCATTGTGGAAGAAACTCCGGGCAGTAACTCAAGCAGGGCAGGAGCTGATGTAGAGGTCATGGAAGGGTGCTGCTTACCGGCTTGCTCCCCATGGCTTGCTTAGCCTGCTTTCTTGTAGAATCCAGGACTACCACCCCAGGGATGGCACCACATACAATGGCCTGGGCCCTCTCCCATCAATCACTAATTAACAAAATGCTCTTTGGTCCGGCCTACAGCCTGATCTAATGGAGGTTTAGTCAGATGACATCTGCCTGCAGCAGAAACAGTGGGTGAAGCAGGAAGATGGTGAGCTTGGTCCTCACTATGTAGGTAGCTCAAGCTGGCTTTGAATTCATTGATCTTCTTTCCTCTCTTTCTTGAGTTCCAGAATTACAAACATGTGCCACCACCCCTGGCTCTCTCTCTCTCTCTCTCTCTCTCTCTCTCTCTCTCTGTGTGTGTGTGTGTGTGTGTGTGTGTGTTTCTTTATTTTGACAGAGTTTCACCTTGTAACCCTGGCTGGCCTGGAACTCACAGGGATCTACCTGCCTCTGCCTCCCAAATACTGGGACTGGATATGTTTGCCACCATGCCGGAGTCATTTCTCCCATTTTTAAGGAACTCTCAAGCTCTCTACCGAGTTTCTCCATTGTGGAGCAAGTTTTAGCAGCTGCTTGACGATAAAGTTGTAGTTCACAACAACTTAGACTTGGCAGAAACTTGGGAACCATTTGTTGAATGAATAGCCTAGTTTTCTGAGAGTACTGGTTGATTATTTATTTATTAACATCCCATCCCCTCCTCTTTTATAGCCTCTTTTGTTCCCATTTTCTCATTTTGTCCTCAGATCAGCTGTCTTGGGTTTGCCACTATTAGGAACAAGGCATGATGGGACACTAGAATCACGGTGTATCATGTGAGGAGAAAACGAGATGTGTTTAGATGAGGTCACTAGGACAAAGTTTGGAGAACAAGGTGAGCGCTAGGCTTCTGCTAGTTTTCCAGTTCTTTTCTAGGATGGCCCACCCTTCAGACCACAGCTTCCATTGCTTGGGGGTATGCTGTGAACCAACTGTTAGGCTAGGTGAGAGGGGCAAGAAGATCAAGGAATGCTATGCATGCATCTAATCCCACTACCACATACAAGGAAATCCAAGGTCACAGACTTGGGGGGAAGGGAGGGGGAGGAAGAGGTGTTGGAGAGAGAAGGGGAGGGCAGGGGGAGAGGGAGAGAGAGGGAAAGGGAGAGAGAGAGAAACTGGTAAAACCCATCCTAGAAAGACACAAAGACACATAATGTTATGTTTGTGAATCACAGACTCTTCACTTGTCAAGTCTGTGACCTTGGATTCCTTTC
>NC_034602.1:65159773-65164854 GCF_900095145.1 Mus pahari
GGGAGGGGAAGGGAGGGGGAGGAAGAGGTGTTGGAGAGAGAAGGGGAGGGCAGGGGGAGAGGGAGAGAGAGGGAAAGGGAGAGAGAGAGAAACTGGTAAAACCCATCCTAGAAAGACACAAAGACACATAATGTTATGTTTGTGAATCACAGACTCTTCACTTGTCAAGTCTGTGTCCTTGGATTCCTTCCGGTTTCTTCGGTGGCCTCATCTTCAGCGGACACCAAGGAGCACTGTGTCCGGTGGGCGCACTGTTGTATCTAAAGCAGCGGATGGAGCCTGCGGCACAGAGCACATGCCCTACGCTGTTTACTGCTGTTGCTGCTGTCACGTGACCTCGGCACGTCGTATTCCCTATCTTCCGCTTGCCCTTCTGTACAGCAGGAAGGAGATGCCTGCTTCAGGGTGTGAGGTTAACACCGCCGACACAGATAGATCACCGAGCACATTGCAAGCCAGAAAGTCTAACCATGTTAAGGTGGGAACGACTTGCTTTCCAAGCCTGCTGAGCCTGAACCCTCTCCGTGGAAAAACAATATATACCCAGTGGGACCCCAGCGGGCTGGTGCGTCCTTGCTGTCCCCATGTAAGCCACTGGGGGCATCCCTCCAACATTTGCTAAAACTATATCCGTGAATGGTTTCCACATTATTTAAGGACATTAGCGAAATGTGAAGAAATGAGAGAAAGTGAAGTCTCAACATTTGAATGACGGTCACCTCTCTTGTGGCCTCCTCTGTGTTTCAATCCACAGACACCTTTTTGAAGTTTCAACCTTCACACTAGCCCATATACACCACCTAAATCACCGGCTGTGAGAACAGCGGACAACTACGCCTTATGATAACCAGTTAAGGTGGGAACCAGAGATGCCTTGGAGCTGTAGAGGTTCTTCAAGGGAGGGCATACCGCTGTCTCCTGGATCCAGCCTTATCTTAAATAATTTCCGGTATAGAGTTTTATCTGCATCTCCTCGGGGGCAGAGTTAGATCTCTGAAGTTGAATCTGACTTTAGGGTCCTAGATTCTGAGAGTAGCCAAAGCAATGAGATAAAAACAAGACCTTTGGCTGCTTTAGGAAGTTTGTTTGGAGACGGGCTCCAACCTTACCCAATTAATAATAGTTCAAAGCAATGGAAGAGGCTATAGGTTGGGGGATGGGAATGGACAAAGGTTTTTTTGTTCTGTCTACCAGCTTAACTGAGAGTATAATTGGCCCGAAGTCACATGTACACATGTAAGGCATCATGTTGATAAACTCTGAAGTATGTATACATCCTTTGGACCATCGAGGCAGTCAATAAAAAGTGACTTGGTCCCAGAAGTTCCTGAGGGATTTTTTTAATACCCCTTTATCCCACTCTGCAAACACGTGGCTCCTTCCAACACAAACAAAGGCAGTGTTTATAATTAGAAGCAAATACTTTAATACACGTGAAGGAGGAGAGATGAGCTGGGAATCGGAGGGGGGGGCAACTTTTTCACAAGCCTGACTTAGGAGCTGAGGAGGCCTAACCACCCCATTATGCAGGATACCTGGTTTCCAAGTTGCGTGTCTGCTAACCATGAGGAGACTTGGGGCAAGGGATGAATGTTCTTTGAGGATTTCTGAGCACTTCATAAAATAGGCTCATCCCATTGGGAGGGGGCTCTATAGATCTTTCTATTATAAACAGATGGGGAGGCAGCGTATCTGGGCTTCCCAGCCCCTTTGTGCAGTCCCCCAGAAAAACGTGCAGGAAACGGGGAGTTATAAAGATACACTATCCTTGATTTCTGACTTCAGCAAGATCTAAGTGCCCTGATAAAGCTCAAAACATACACTTAGTAATTAAGGAGGGGGAGAGGCTGGAGCGAAGAAACCATCCGACCTCTTCGGAGTCCTGTGGCTTCTGCGCTGACTCCCTCCTGAAGGACTGAAAGCTTACGAGAGGTTTTGGCTCTTCGGGAGGAAGGAGTGTTCACCAGATTGTCTTGCATCGTGCAACGCAGGAAATTATCCATCAGGTGGGAGAGGGTGATGTGGCAATTCCATCCAGATGAGCCACGATCAGAAAAAAAAAAAAAAGAAAGAAAGAAAGAAAGAAAAAATGAAGCAAAGCAAAATGCAAACAAGTGGATTGCAAAAGCTGAAAAAAAAAATTATGTCGACTCCATGCATACCTGGGCCTCATGTTTGCATTTATTTATTTATTTTTGGTTTGGTTTGGTTTCGTTTTCTGAAAGTCTGCTACAGAGTACTTGTTCACATCTCCTAAATGCCTCCGAAGTCTTGAAGTGGACTTACTAGGAGGGAGGAAGACGGCAACAGATGATCTCTCAATCGGGAGAGGGGCATCATAGGCACTCGGTGAGATGGATTCAGTGTGACAGAATCTAAATAAACAGAGGCTCTATCAGTCAGGCCTGAGAGGGCTCTGCTAGCCTTGGAGCCTCTTCCCCTGGATAGCAGAGATGTCGACAGGGCTCTTATCAGGGGGCTTAGACTCAGAAGTCGACAGAAAGCAGCAGACATCCAGCACACACCAGATAGGATCTGGAGACAAATTCGGCCATCTGACACTAACGCGGCTTCCTTTCCAGTTTTCCTTTTCTCCATGAAAGCCCAGAAGTATTTGTGGGAAAAGACAGTAGGGAATTTAAAAAACAAAAACAAAAACAAAAACAAAAAAAACCACTAAAATAAAAGGAAAAGATGTACTCTGTGTATAAGAAGGACTTTTGATCCTGCTTAATGTGGACGTAGAGAACTAAACTCATTTCTGGCTCAGATCTAAATATCAGAAGCCTCCTATTTGGTACAAGTTTGCTTATCATTGTGTCAGGAGCTCTCTCAGACCCCGGGGTGGGGTGGGGGGAGCCAGGCATGGACACCCACCAGGGTGACATCAAAGACCCAATCATGAGCGGATGGATATTCACATTCCATTTTTTTCTCAGAGGAGGGAGAGAAGGTTGCTTAGGGAAGCACCCTGTTAAGCACACCTCACAATCCTTTTTGATAACACCACAGTTCCCCTCCCTGGCCTGTGATAAACAGTGAGTGCACCGTAATATAGTCAACCCTTCTGTGTCGGGTAGCTTGGCTTATGGTATCTTATTATCATGAACAGCCTGTAGCTACACCTTCCCCAGCTCAATCCTTTAGGGCTGTTGAGTCAAAGATACCTATACTTGTGGCTTAGAATGGCTCCTGGCAAGCTGAGGCCTCTCACCCCGAAAGCTTCGGCAAGCTAACTCCCAGCTAGTGTGTCGAAGGCTGACCCGGATGCGGTCTATCTTTTCTTCTGCTCACCTGCTGCTGTGAACGTGGTTTCTCTTTGTTCTTCTCACCCGAGTTCTCTAGTTACTGGGGATCAGATTTTCACATGTGTATTATTTTAATTTTTTATTTGTTCGTCATCTATGCAGTTAGACTGATGTTCACGGTGGTATTTATCTTTCTCCTCCATTAGAATCCTTAAAATAAAATGTATTTTGTCATCTCTGAATACGAGGTGTCCAGTGCTTCGAAGTTTGCCGCTTTTCCTTTGTAGTTTTTCAATACATTGTTCATGTGTTCATGTGTTCATGCATGTGTATGTGGGTGTGTGAGGGGGTATGTATACAAATGTGTGTATGTGCCTGTGAAGGCCAGAAGTCAACCTTGAGTACCAATTCCTCTGGTGTTCTTTCCCTTGTGTCTTGAGACAGGCTCTCCCACTGATCCCAGAGTTTGCTGGGTTAGACAAGCCTTGCTGGCCAGGGGGCCCCTGAGAGCCACCTTTCTTAGCCTTCCCAGCACTGGGGTTACAAGTTCAGACTCACATCCTCATTGTTTTTTGTTTTTTGTTTTTGTTTTTTTAACAAGGCTCTGGGGATCAAACTCAGGCCCTCACCCTTACACAGCAAACACTTTCCTGCCTGAACTATATCCATACTGCCTACTGAACGCAATCTCCAAATTAAAAAAAGAAAAAAAGCTCTGCCCACAGTCATCTATAGGATAGAACACAGAGACCCCAATGAAGGAGCTAGAGAAATTACCCAAGGAACTGAAGGGGTCTGCAACCCTATAGGTGGAACAATAATATGAACTAACCAGTACCCCCAGAGCTTGTGTCTCTAGCTGCATATATAGCAGAAGCTGGCCTATTCAGCCATCATTGGGAAGAGAGGCCCCTTGGTCTTGCAAACATTCCCCATACAGGGGAATGCCAGGGCCAAGAAATGAGAGTGAATGGGCAGGGGAGTAGGGGGGGGAGGGTATAGGGGTCATTCGGGATAACATTTGAAATGTAAATGAAGAAAATATCTAATAAAATAATAAAAAAAATAATTTTTTTTTAAAAAGCCTTTTTTAAAAAAAGCCCCCTTTGTCTGTGTGTCCCTCAGGAGACCATGGTAGCTTTTCAATGAAACTGTGAGCCTGGCTTCACAGGTATTCTTGATACAAAGGGAGCAGGCACAGTGGAGAGGAGGAATAGATGGATGTGGTGGGATAAGATCCCATAATGCTTTGCTACTGACGTTGATGGACTATTGCAGGACAAGTCCGATGAGGCTCAAACACACAGTGGTGCCCAGAGGCTGCCGCTTCCTTTCAGTGTGCAGGTGACTTCGGAGCTGTTCACTGGGAGCAGGCAGAGTTGTAAGACAAACTCACGATCCAAGGTCCTCCCTCGCCCTTCGGTACCTGATATACCTGTGCTTGTTTTTACTTTAAGGCAATGTTGTTATGCTGCCCAGACTGTACCCAAGCTCACAATCCTCCTGCCTCAGCTTCCGGAGTGTTAGAATTCCAAGACAGTACCTCTAAATCATCTTTGTGTAGGCACAGCCCCAATGATCCTGTTTGCAGAATGTGGAATAATGAATTGCCTAATGACATATTTCTCAGAATGCATCCCCCCTCACTAAGTAGTGAAGAAGCATATATTTTGTTGATGGACATACTATGCATAGTTTTTTGATACTTATATAGGTAAAATAGTGATTAGGTAGACTTGGACAATTAGCAATCCATTCATCTACAGTGATTGTTTCATCGATGGGTATATGACCTAAACTCAAACAATACAACTCAGTTCCTAAACTTCTGTT
>NC_034602.1:65164952-65185629 GCF_900095145.1 Mus pahari
GGGTTTCTCTGTGTAGCCCTGGCTGTCCTGGAACTCACTCTGTAGACCAGGCTGGCCTTGAACTCAGAAATCCACCTGCCTCTGCCTCCCAAGTGATGGGATTAAAGACATGCACCACCACTGCCCGTCAACAGCAGTGCAGATGGCCAGGAGCCGTCGGGCTGGAGCTGGGATCAGAACTGGGGTCCTTTGGAGCCACGGGTGGTGCTCTTGGCCCCTGAGCCATCTTGTCGGGACAAGGACCTAAACTTCTGTTGTTACTGTTGGAAGAACAGCATCCATCAGCTGCTTCCACTAGGGAGACACCAGGGACAAGTGAGCTGGGCCTTTAGGTTGTTCCCTTATATTTCCATGGGTAGAGCACTCCTGAATTAAATTAGCCCAGGAAGTAACCAAAGAGACGGAAGGACTGAGTTCTGATGACAAGACAGACGGACCCTTAACTGAAATTGGCTTCCTTATGAACTATTTCTGTAGTCAATAAAATTCCTTTTTCTACCAAAGTCCATGGGAGATCTCACCACCTGGCCAGTACTTCTGAGACTGACAACTTCCTATGTGCTCTGAACACCTTGGCAAGGAGCCATGAGTAGAAGTCTTAGGGCCTCCCAGTGTGGAAGTCTTAGTCTTAACATCTGGGTGGAGCTTCTCTTTCCAGTAACTGCTTTCAGATCTGTGGGCTAGTCACCTTGTCTGTGTGGGTTCGCTTGTCTTGCTGATAGAAGAGACTATTGAGAGAGAGAAGCCCTCAATGTGTCTTCTAAGGCTCCATGCCTGGGCTCTGTGATAGCGCTGTGTCAACACTTCAAGTTAATCTCAGAGTCTGTCTCCAACTGCCACCTCCACCACCTCAAGACAAATGACACTAATTTATTTTAAAAGTTGAAAGACAAATCCAAAGAACTACAGTATGCATTAAGGAATCAGAGGATAGGCACGACTATCTGAAACGTTGCAAGGAGATGGATTCTTCCGGAAGTGCGTTAATGAGGTGGGTGATGTATTAATTCATCAAGCACTGTAGCCATTGTATAGATTAGTAACAAATATTTTGTTGTAAAAAGGTCTGCTCCTCCAGTTTTGCTGAGCTAAAGTAAACGAAGACCCTCGTTATGTCAACAGATGACAGTGCTCAGAAGTGATGCTGCTGACTGGGAGGAGAGGGGCAGAGAGGTTGGTCCCGCCCCTATTCTCCTCCATCTGGTCTCTGTTATTTACCTTGATGTGTTAGCAGTTCTTGGAACATCAGACAAGATCATGGGATGATCCGTCAAAAGCACCAATCAACTGTTCTGTTCTCCCTCCAACTCTTTCCGGATCCCCGATGCCTCCAGGACAAAGTTCAAAGTCATCAGCATGGCAGGAAAGCCCTTTGTGGCCTGAGCCTTCAGTGAACCTTCTGTACACTGGGCAATAGGAGAACACTGTATATTAGTTGTATTAACAGTTTCCCAAGACCATATTCCTGGCCCTGAGGTGTGGTCTCTGAATCCATCCTCACCCTTCCTTGACTCTGTGTTCATTCCTCTTGGCTAGCCCTTGCCAGATTCATTTCACAGGCTCCTGGATTGTCAGTGAGACCAACAGGAAGTAATGGTAAAATCATGGTAGCGGTAGGGTGGAAAGAAAGGAGACACCAGGCTATTTTTCTCTGTGCTGCCGTAAGTGGATTCTACACCAGTACCCAGATATCTGTGGGAGTACTAGCTCTTGCCAAGCAGCCCCACCGTGGCTTTGGGACACTTCTTTCCCCCTCTAGAAGAGTGGCGACTTCCTACTGATGTTAATCTTTGTGTGGCCGGCCTCATTACCCTGTGTTTCAACTCTAGCATCTCTTTCTAGCACACGGTCTCATCAATGCCTTACTTTAAAGTCTTCATACTGTGGACAACTGAAGAAGTATCTGCAGAGACCTGACGGAGCCAAACAGCATCCGTGCACACAATGGCCTTGGCTTTCCCTAAAGCTCTGAGACCAACTCTTAGCCATAGATTAGGCTCTAGCATTACGTCCTCTTTGAAGTTGTCTGCGTTTCTCCACCCACCTCATCCTGAAAGGTAAACTGGTCACCCTACATGACTTTCATAACAAACAGGGTGTTTTGTTTGTTTGTTTGCTTGTTTGCTTTGAGACAGCGTCTCTCTAGACAGTCTTCTGTGTTCTGGAACTCTGTGTAGACCAGGCCAGCCTCAGACTCACAGAGATCTTTCTGCCTCTGCCCCCTGATCAAAGGTGTGTGCCACCACACACAGCTAACTCTTATTAGAGTTTGGTTTTATATCACTTGTGGCTAAACGCATTTCTAGTGAACAGGGTACACTATTTGGGGGTAATCTATTTTTCTTCTATTTTATCACCCTATATAAAGAATCGCATAGTCATAATAAAATCATCCAATATCTCTGGCTAATTCAGTGACCCCAAAGGAAAGTGATAGACTGCTGGATAGGATAGCCAATTTTATGTGTCAGCTGAGCCAGCCCATAGTACCCAACTATGGAATAAAACACCATTGTTGAGGAAGTGCTTTTGTAGGACACTCAACTTTAAATCCATAGACTTTAAGTGAAGCAAAGTATTTAGTATTATTAGCATAGTAATTAAAGCAAATTATTCTCTTCCGATATAGGTGGGCCCTATTTAGTCACTTAGAGACCTGAGGAGGAAAAGAATTTGACAGTTTCTGTGGAAAGAGTACTTTGTCTGAACTCCAACTTCGGACTTAAGCAACACTGTCATCTCTCCTGCAGATATCTGAACTTTGAGCCCATCTCAGGGATATTAGATTAACCAGCACTGCAGCCATCATGGGCTGCCACACACATACCCTGTATTAGTGTTTCTCTAATACACTGGGTTAAGGAAACTCAAAGGATGAGCTCTTAATGGGAAGTAAAGACCCACTAGGATGTAATAATGTGCCTTCATGTATCAATTAGGGATTACCATTTCAACTTTCATTAAACATGCTTATAATTATTCCTTGGCTATCTTGGATAGAGAATCTGATAATAATCCCTTTTTTCTTTTGAGCAAGAAGTAACCCTTATTTCTTCCAGGGTTGAATTTACTCCCCCTTAGCTCTAGCCTTCCCGGGCCCATGGATCCCATGGGCGGAGTCTTCACAGTCAGGCTTCTTCAGGATGCAGACAGGAATCTTTCAGTCATAGGGATCTCAGTTAACTGATCCCATTCCCTCACCCAGGGCATCCTTTGGTGTTAGCAGTAAAACTGGTGCCCTGCACTCTGCAGCCTAGAATCAAAGGCTGGGGTGGAGAGTCCCAGGAAGGTGTTAGTTTAGTATTAAATCCTGAAACGGGAGTTGAACACTTAGCTTCTGAGCATCTTGCTGGGCTGAACTACGGGCAAGCGACATCGTTTCTGAGTTGTTGACCAAAAGCTGCATGGAAACACAAATGTCTCTCTGGTTCCCATGGGCACCTCGCTGGTGACTGCAACCTTGGTGAGCTGCCTCAGGCAGAGACAGTGTGTGAAGAAGGCCCTTCAGCTCCATTTCATGTCCTTCAGGCGTGGATCCCTTCGGTTCATCCTTACCTCCAAGGCCACAACCTCTCTTGAGAGGGAGTCAGACAGACAGAAACTGCCTTCTTTCTCAGATCTCCCTGGTTATGCAGACGGGGAATCTGTTCAGAAGAACTCCATCTGTTAAAACTTTCATCTCAACGGCATGGCTAACACTGGAGCCAAATCTGTCCTCCATCACCCCCTTAAGCTGTGTCTGTCTACAGTTAAGAGTGCAGGGCAAAGCTGGATGCTATAACACATGGGCAGAGTACTTCCTGGGCATATTCAAGGTCCTGGGTGCCATCTCTGGCACTAGAAAAGAAAAATAATGGGTGAGAAAGGTTGTGTGAGGGAGCTAGGAATGAGAAAGGTCGTGCCTTGAACCCCAGCACTCAGAAGGCAGAGGAAGGGAATATCTCTGAATTTGAGGCTAGCCTGGTCTACATAGAGTTCCAGGCCAGCCAGAGGTACATAGTGAGACCTTGCCTCAAGATGAAGATATAAGTAAGTAAATAAATGAGTAAATAAATAAGTAAATAGGCTGGGGGCATTTGGAAGTTCACATGGAGCATTCTCTGTATCCTTGCAGTGGTTTACTGAGCTCTCTGGATTCTAACAGAGGGAAGGGCTGATCAGTGGGATTGCAGGCATGAGTGAAGGGATATGGTCACTGTAGTATAGGTACAGTGGGCCTATATGTAGTATATGGTACACTGTACTATTACTGTCCCTGACTGAAAACAGAAAGAAAACAAAATTCCAGGATGACCAAGACACACTGCGGTTGAGTGACTTGTGTATAGAACATGGATGTAATGTTGATGGTACCTATCCTATATTATTATGGAATCTGTTGAAAGTAAAATGATAGCTGGGTGTGGCAATTCATGCTTATAATCCTTCCTCCCAAAGACCAAAGCAGAAGGGTTGAGAGGCCAAGGTAGCTTAGGCTATATGGCATAACCTGCCACTAAATACATGCACACATTGCACATATATATGTATATGCATATATACGTAGCCAGGTGCAAGTGATAGCCTGTAGAAGGTTCTCAATTCTCTAGTTCTTTTGCCCAGACAGTTGTACCCTCCTGCTTCCCATCTCCCAGCATCCGGCCTCCCCCAGTTCACTTCCTAACTCTTTACATAGGCCCATGTGGTGGAGAGGGACAAGTAGGCAGTAGATCCAAAGGGCCGTGTTACGCAACCATGTAATATAGCCCAGGCTTCGGGAAGTTTGACAAACTGAGATCTGTGTTTAGATTCCTAACCTCGCAGACATTTCAGAGCAAGAAGGACCTGGACGTGTCCCCCAGATGGTTACAAATGGTTTCACTCTTGTGTTTGGTAAGGTTGCAGCTGCCACTGGACTACAGCTGTTTACAGAGTCTGGGAAGTGGAATGTGTGGGGAATGTCAATGTCAGAGGGCCTGCATCTTTCTCACTCAGGAAAGGAGAACAAACAGCATGGCCTGATGGGAGAACACATCTGTCAGGTTCAAAAAGAATTCATTGGGGAATTGTAGAACATGGAAGGCCTCGATCCTGCTGGGGGGAGGGGGCGCCTAAGATGCCATGTGTAATGGATATACTGGAGGGTTTCTTGGTTGTTGTAACAAAGGCTTAGAGCAATGGCTCTCAACCTTCCTAATGCAGAGACCCTTTAATACAGTTCCTCATGTTGTGGTCACCCAACCATAAAATTATTTTGTTGCTTCTTCACAATTGTAATTTTTGCTACTGTTATGGATTGTGATGTACCTATTTTTGGAGACAGAGGTTTGAAGAGGAGGTCGTGACCCACAGGTTGAGAACCACTGGCTTAGAATACCAGGCATGTGGTCCTCAGTGTCCTCCAAGACAGAAGCCTAAATTCAAGATGGCAGCAAAATCACTCAGTGTGAAGACTCTAGGGGAGAATCCAGTCCTTAGGTCCTCCAGCTTCTGGGGGTTGTAACCTTCCAGCACCCATAACTGTGTCACCTTATCTCTGTTCTATGATCAGTTCTTCCTCATCTGTCTCAGTGTTTCTTCCCCATCTCCCACAGGACCAACTATGGCTGTTAGATTTAGGGTTTGTCTAGAAGATGCATGATGTCTTCATTCCCAATTTGTTCACTCAACTATGTCTACAAAGACCTTTTCCTCCGGTAAATTTGCATTCACAGGTTCCAGGAATTAAGGCATAGGCATCCCTTTTGGGAGCCCCCACTGAGCCCACTGCAGAGAGAAGAAAAAGACCAGATCAGAGTAGGAACCATCTGCCTACACAGGATTCTGCCATCAACTAGTCAGCTCAGCCCCTAACCAAATTTCTGGGTCAAGGAAAAGTGCATCATTTCCGATTTGCAATCTGTGTGACTATCAAAGATAAGCCTTGCACAGTGCAGGTAGTCATGGTTATCATGTAAAAAGAAGCTGAGAGGCAGACAGCCTAAGACTCTTACACTGCTGTTCCTTCTTCGTGTGAAACTTGAGTATCATCTGTCCAGCTTCCACCCTTGAGGGCCCCACATGCAGGAATCAGGATACTGAAACCTCAGTCCTTACAAGCATATGTGAGGCACGACGAAGGGAGAAACGTGTTATGAACAAATGCTCTGTGCCTGCTGAGCCACTCAAAGAGCATTCAGGAGAGCATATAGCTCCTAGCTGCAAGGGAAGCTGGAAAGGGTATGTCTACATGCAATATACATATGGTGCTCTCTTAAATAAAACAAGGAGTTCTACTAATGGGAAGGTGACGATGATGATGATGATGTGGTATTGGCAACTATATTCTCTACCACAGGGATTTTATGTTACCCAGGTTTTAGCATCCATGTGGCAGTCAGAGAACACACTTAACACCTCTGATCTTGTATCATAAATAAAAGCAACTGACATTTGATGATTGCTTACCACGTGTCTGGTGCTAGGCATTGTCCATCATAGGTTCTCCAACCCTTACAACCATCCTTTGAGGTTGGACTTATTTTATCATTGCCCTTCATGCATAAGAAAACTGAGGCTTGGGGGGAGTCAAGCCATTTGCGGAGAATCCTATGTCTAGAAAATGCCAGGGTTGGATGTCCATAGCCTGAGCTCTGTGACTACACTGTAGTGAGACCTTGCCAAGACCTGAGGGGGCTTCAGCTCTCTGTATGCCCTAGTACATGGGCTTGAGTACGAGAAGTCCATTTTTCCTCTTCCTACACCCATTATGCATGAGTAATAACTTTATACTTCATAGTTCATCAGCTGGTTCATTAAAACGTTCCTCATTCTTCCCACCATCCACTAGCTCCCAGCCTCGAAGACTCTGACACTGGGTCAGGAGAGCTGGCACGCAGAGGCTGAACAGTCTGCATTAGTTAGGTTTCTCAATACCGTGACCACATATCTGATAGAAGCAACCCCCAAAAGAATTTACTTCAGCTAACAGTTCTAGAAAGTTTAGCCCATCAGGCAAGAAAGGGGTGGTAGTGGCAAGAAAGGGGTGGTAGCCTGTCATGTGACCAAGTGGTGATGGTAACCTATCACTCAGTGGGCTGGTCTGTAGCGATGGAGTGTGTCACTCACGTCTCTGCCTTTGCTGTCATCTCCTTCTTCCCCTTCCTTCTGCACGGCCCCTCAACCCTCAGCACAGTCCCTCAACTCTTGCTGTACTTTTTAGGGTTTGCCCACTTCCCATTGCCCTGCCTCATGCTTTTGTCTTTTGTCCTACACAAGGCTTTTAGGACACACCTGTTTTAAAGGCCACTGATGCATTTTTATAGTCCCTTATGCACCCCAAGTCACCCCACACCCTCTGATGTCCACTCTTCCGCACCTATAACATGGTCACAAAACTTTTTAGCGCCACCTGCATAAACACCTTGTCCCACAGAAAGTTCTGCCTCTGACACACACGTTTGTATTGCATACAAATAGACACACCACAGTCCCGGCCAGTTGGCTGGGATCTACGGTGTAGAGAACAGATGTGGCCCAGACAGCCAGAAGCAGGTACAATGCATCTTAATGTATTTTCTCCTCTGCTCCTGGGTCCCTGTAGTGAGTAGCTATTGACAGCGTTCCATGAAGATAGAGTCTTCCAGAAATGAGAAGGCAACACCAGTCTTAGTCACCCATTGTCCTTTTGGCCTCAGGTCCAGCCAACAGGAAGAACTTCCATTAAGAATGTACATGCTTCTGCATAAGGAGATGTTTATAAACATCAGCTTCCTTCCTTAGATTTGATGGGGCTTGGCACCAGTAAGACTCCATCCTTCAGTAGGTGAAGGCAGGGGAGTGCCCACTGGACCTGAGACATCTCTGCTTCTATTTCTACAGCATTCCTGGAACCCCCTTGCCTGCATGTCCCAGGTTCTCATCACCTAAGGAAAGGTACCATTCAGAGAAATCCATAGCAGACACACAACAAATTACAGCAAATACTCCATGTTCCTTCCCCTATCTGACGCCAACCAGGAAAGCCTCTATGTGGCAGCCTTTCATAGACCTGTTGACTGACAGCTGACTCAGCCTTGTCCCGTTTCCTTGTGATGCCTGACAGACTATCATTTAACACAGGATTTTTTACTAGCCTCTGACTGATGGTGTTTCTATTTAAACTCTGTCTGTGTGCCTCGAGGTGTGATCAAAAAGGAACTGGATCTTGAAATGTGACAAATCTAATTAGATTCATTATTTACCCAAAGCTAGATGGGTATGACTTCACTTTCCAAGTGTCAGACGCTAACTTTTGTCACCAGAGAATAACCCTGTAGGCCTGGGCCACCAACTAGGAAGCCCTACCCCATGAGAAACACTGCTGTCATTGTCAGACTAGAGGCAGAAGTCTCACTCCCTCTGTAGGATGCCCTGAAGGGAAGGCCTGTGAAACTGACTCTTTTCCAAGGAACATACCAGAAAGGGAAGCGTTCTCCCTTCGCCCAGAATAAGCACTCTGAAGGTAACCCTGGTTCCATAACTCCCTTACTTCGCTTTCTAGTCCAGAAATACCATTTCTCCAGTGATCTGAATATCAACCCCTGGTTCCTGTCTTAAGGAAAAGGTGCAAGTAACAAAGCCCGCATGGGAGTTAGTTATCACGATATGTTTATGAATTTTTGTCATGACTGGGAGGAAAAAGAAAAGTGGGGTTCTGTTTTGAGGGTTGGTTTTGTGTAATGTATAAGCCCATTTAAAATTTTAATTCAATGTGACTCTCACTAAGAAAGGGAACTAGAATAGACACTGTGGGTAGATAGGGTGGGAATGGGAATTGGAATGGGAACAGGAGTGATCAGGAGAGTTCAGGTCAGAGGAGGACAGAGGGGGAGAGAGAGAGAGAGAGAGAGAGAGAGAGAGAGAGAGAGAGAGAGAGAACGAACTAGGAGAGAGAACTAGAAACACAGTGGGGTAGGGGTAAGACATCTCTGGGATGAACTGATGGTAACTCCAGGAATCAAGGGTGACCCTGGATAATATGCCTAGGGATGGGGGATATGGAATTTGAACCAGCCATCTTCTGTAACCAGGCAAGACTTCCAATAGAGAGATTGGGACACCAACCCAGCCACAAACCATTGGACCTATAATTTGTTCTTTCTACGAGATGCGCAGAGACAGGAGCCTAGCATAGCTTTTATCAGAGAGGCTTCACCTAGCAACTGATGGAAACATGCAGAGACCCAGAGACAAACATTAGGGGAAGCTTGGGGAACCCCGCCGAAGAGAGCAAAGAACGATTATAGGAGCCAGAGGGGTCAAGGACACCACAAGAAAACCCACAGAATCAACTAACCTGAGCCCACAGGGGCCCGCAGAGACTGAACCACCAACCAGCAAACATTCATAAGACTGACCTAGGCCCTCTGCACATGTTACAGTTGTGTAGCCTGGTCTTCTTACAGGACTCCTAACAGAGAGAGCTCGGGCTGGCTCTGACTTTGGGACCCTTTCCCCCTGCTGGGCTGCCTCAGCTAGCCTCAGTAGGAGATGTGCCTCTCTTACTGCAACTTGATATGCCAAGGTTGGTTGCTATCCATGGGAGGTTTGAAGAGAAAGGGAGGAGTAGTGGAGGGTGGGAGCAGAGGGGTGGGGTGGGAGGACTGGGGGAAGAGGAGGGAGGAGAAACTGCAATTGGGATGTAAAGTAAATCAATTAAAACATTTTAATTTTAATTTTTACAGCAGTTCTAAGCACACAGCAAAGTTCACATAACACACACACACACACACACACACACACACACACACAGCAGCAGCAGCATCTTGCCCAGAGGAATGCATTGATTACAGTAGGTGAACCATCACGGACACAGCATCATCAATCAAATTCAATAATTTGCAGTGGGCTCATTCTTGGTGGTGAACTAGGGTTCCAACAACATAAACACCTGCATATCACTCTATGACCATACTGTGTAGTGTTCTTGCCATAGAACAGCACACCGCCTATTCAGCATCCCCGTCCTTTCAACTTCTACCAGTCGTTATATTTTAATTACATCATAGTTTTACCTTTTCCTGAATGCCATGTGATTGGGATCATAATATACATGACCTTTCACTTAGTGATGCAGTCATATTTCCTCCACATCTTTTCCTCATTCCTTTTCCATGGTGCATCATATTCTAATCCTATACATATGCATATACATATACGTATACATAAACAGTTTGTCTGCTCAACTTTTGAAAGGCCTGATTGCCTCCAAGTGTTGGCAGTTGTGAAAAGACACTCCTATCTATGTCAATGTGCAGGTGTTTGTTTAGGTTTAAGCTTAAGATCCCTTCATTATATATATATAATAAAACATAATATATAAAGATATAGATATACATTATATCATCAAGTTGCTATTGTTTTCCTTGAGGCAGGGTCTTTCTATGTAACCCAGACTGACCTTGAACTCACAGCGATCCTCTTCCCACAGATTCTCAAGCGCTAACATAACTGCAGTGAACCACTGTGGCCAGGTAGATGGTTGTTTTTAAAACAAACCTGACAGACACCATCTGTGACACCCAGTATTATAAACACAGCTCAGCACGGGTGGAGTGATTATATGCTCTGGAAGATTCTTCAGTGTGTTTACAGGAAAGGATACGGGGATCATAGGAGTTTCTGTTCTTAGTTTATGACATGGAAGAAGTCAACATGTAAACCCAATGGGAAGATGGAAAGCGATGCCAGAGGAGAAATTCCAGGATTGAGAAGTGGAAGTTTCAAAAACAATATTAATTTTCAGTATACCCCACTCTGTCAGCACCTGCCGCCCCGATCCCTTAGCAACTGCCCAAGACAGTGGAGACAGCACTGTCTTGAGAATCAGCGCCAAAAACAGGAAACGCTTAAAGAACCTAGCCACATGAACAGGGTAATGTTAAATGAAGGGACTGTGCAGTGAACTGGATTGGGATGGCCCTCAAAGAAAATTCCTGTCCTGAAATGTGTGTTGAGATCTCTCTAGGGAGAGCACCAGCAGATGAATATTGCCAGTGATTTGGGTATCATCTGCATCGTCTGGACAGGCCCCAGTCCAAAGGCAATGGACAGGAGACGGAGGGGTGATTGACCACAGAGACAGAGGCTGGAGGATGAGCCAGGTATCCAGGGAGGCCAGAAGCCACCAGAAGTTAGCCAAGGCCAGGAGCTGCTCTTTCCAGAGCCTCCAGCGGGAGGGGGCTTCTCACCAACACCTTGATGGTAGACTTCTCAATTCTCATTGTCTAAACTGTTCAGTTAGCTGCTGCTTGTTTCTGTCCCACAAGGCAGGAACATCTGCTTCTCAGGATATTTTCCACTTAAACACACACAGCCTATTGATTGCTAGTGATTGTTTATTGGAAATTGTAACTTTGGAGGGCACCGAGGATCTGAACCCCATTCCTATGTCTAGTTACCACACGTATGATAAGTTTCCTTTAAGAACAGTCATTCAGTATAAAGAGCTCCAGCGTACCACATTTGGTTGAAGACCCCGGTGACTTTGGAAGTTCATCTCAAGCTCTTTTCCATCTTCCTTGTCTTCTCCCATCAACCCAAGAGTTCCTCATGTGCCGAATCCATGCACCATAGTGTCTGGGGAATATAGCATCCACAGTGGCTGTGAAGGTAAAATCATCTGCCCTTAGTGGATGAAACTAGAAAATATCCTGAGTAGCCCAGACTCAAAAGGACATGCATGGTGTGTACTCACTCATAAGTGGCTATTAGCCATAAAGTACAGGGTAACCATGCTATACTCAGCAAACCCAAGGAACAGGGAGGATGTTTGACTCTTTCTCAGAAGGAAAAACAAAATAGATATCAGGGGTCGATGAAAGAAGGGAGCTGGGTGGAAGAGGGGATGGGGAGAGAGGGGAAGATCATATGTAGGGAGAGCAAGAGAGAGAGGGAGATCAATGGTGGGGGACAGTCTTTAGGAGGTGCCAGAGGCCTGGGATAGGGAGGGGCCACAGTGCATCTAAGGGGGCAACTCTAGCTGAAATTCCTAGCAGTAGGGGATACGGATCCTGAAGTGGCCACCTACTGTAGCCAGACAGAACTCCCAGTGGAAGGATAAGGACACCAACCCATCCACAAAGCCTTTGGCCCCAAATGTGTCCTGCATACAAGGTATGCATGGACAAAACTAGAGCAGAGGGGGAAGGAATGGCCAACCAATGACTGCCCCAAGTTGAGACCCATCCCAGGGTTAAGAACTAATCCCTGGCACTGTTAATGATATTCTGTTGTGCTTGCAGATAGGAGCCTAGCATAACTGTCTTCTAAGAGACTCCACCCAACAGTCAATGAAAAGAGATGCAGAGACCACACCCAAACGTTAGATGGAGCTAGAAGAGTCTTAGGGAAGTGTTGGGGGAAAGATTGAGGGACTCAAAGAGGACAGTGACGCCACAGGAAGATGAACAGAGACCACTAACCTGGATCCCTGGGGGCTCCCAGAGACTGGATCACTAACGAAAGAGTGAGCACGGGCTGGACCTACGCCTTCTGCACATGCATAGCAGATGGGCAACTGGGTCTTCATGCTGGTCCCCCAAACAACTGGAGCAGGGACTGTCCCTGGTGCCTGTCTGTGGATCCTGCACCCCTAAATGGACAGCGTTTTCTGGCCTCGGTGGGAGAGGATGTGCCTAGACCTGCATAGACTTGATATGTGTGGGTGGGGATGGGGGTGGAGGAGTGTGAGTGGGGGGTGGGGGGTTGACACCCACCCAGCAGAGGGCTTCCCTTTCTGTTTTGAGAAGGGGAAGGAGGAATGGAGAGGACTTGCATGAGGGGTACTGAGAAGAGAGGAAAGGCTAATATTGGGTTGTAAAAGGGAATAAATAAATACGTTTAATTTTAAAAAATCATCTGCCCTTAAAGACCTTAAATGTACTAATGAATCAAGGAGATGCCACTCATGCTTCTAGAAAGACAAATTCCTAACAAATTCCCTTCCTTCCAATCTCTCTCTCTCTCTCTCTCTCTCTCTCTCTCTCTCTCTCTCTCTCTCTCTCTCTCTCTCCCCGCCCAACCTGTCCTCCAAATAGGTTCTTCTAACATGTAAATGTAATGGTTGTTACATGTTTAATTGAACATGGAAGGGGCTTTATAGTAGTGGTTCTCAACCTGAGGTCAAATGATTGCATATCAGATATCCTATATATCAGATATTTGTTACAATTCATAACAGTAGCAAAATTACAGTCATGAAGTAGCAACAAAAAATAAGTTTATTATTGGGGTGTCACCACAAAATGAAGAATTGTATTAAAGGGTTGTAGCATTGGGAAGATTGGAAATTACTGCTCCTAACCTCCCTGTAGGCTTATATATCACTGGCATTCTCAACCCTATTTCTCATCACACACACACACACACACACACACACACACACACCTGAACACACACATCCACTCACACACACTTGGGCACAACCCTGCGTCAAAGCTACCCTCCCGTTCTGCAAAGACATTATGGTCTAAAACAGACACAAAAACAGGTTTCAACTTGATGCAAATGAGGATGTTCAGTAACACAATATGCGGCCTCTTTCCCTGCAACTGCCCACTTCTCCCTACAATGTACAGCTAGCATGTTGTGGCACAGACGGTGGTTTGTGTCCACCGTGCCATCTCATTGTCTGTCCTCATGTGTCCAGTTCATGTCTAGCTCTCTTACGTGTTGTCTGCCGGGAATGATACACATTGCTTTTTCAATGCCTTCTAAAGTGCCCTGTGGATATTTCCCATACCCTGTTTCTCCTCACCACCATCTGATAGCCAGATGTGGAAGATCTCACTATCCCAGAGGACTGTGGAGCCGTGAGTCTAATCCTAAATCCCAGAATCACCATCTGGTAAGCCCTGCATCCCATACTAAATTGTAAGTGAGAAAGAAGGGTTTAAAGTGTTGGTCTGAAAGGAGGATTGTTTGTTACAACATTAGCCTGCCCTGGCCAGTACACATCCTTATGTTATAGCTACATGACTGTTTCTGTGAGCTGTTATAATGAATACTGTCAAAAATTTAATCTTTTCATCTTTTACTTCATTTCTCAAGAAGAAAAATAAAACCTCAGAGAAGAGTTTATTGGCACTGATATTTTACAGGCCTTCTATTATTTCCTAATTGCTTTCTAAAAAGACCTAGATGTGTTTATAACGTTAGAATCAAAGATTCAGAATGGTCACATTACAACAGCACCCAGCTTGCTTTTCTCTTTTGTATATGTGTGTGTCGGGGTGGGGCTGGAGGCTGTGACAGGGTCACTCTTGTTCACCATATATATGCCAGGCTAGCTGGATATGCCAGGCTAGCTGGACTGGTCACCTCTGAAGTCCTCTTGTGGTGTGTCCGGGCTCCCAGTAGAGGCAGTGGGATTACAGATTACAGTTTGAGCTACTGCAGCTGGAGTTTCCAAATTCCAGTTCTTGGGATCCAAATTCAGGTTGTCAGGTTTGCATGGCAATTGCTTTGCCCTCCGAGTTCTCACTCCAGGCTCCCTCCACCCATAGTTATTTACACTGTCCCTAGCACAACTCTGTCTAGTACATCAGTGAACAAATCACTCACAAATATCCTTACCGTCACATTTTGCCTTTCTCGTTAGGTGGTAACTCTACCATCCCACCTCCCACCCCCCACAAGTTCACCATGACAGCTGCAGATCGGGACTGAGGGACTGACACAATCACCCTTTGTCACAGAGAAGGCACTTGCCATGGGTCTGCGGATGGAGAACCCCGTTGTGTAAAATGACGTGTAAATATGCCTAGCATATTTCAGCTTAGAGTTTTGTAGCCACTGTCATCGAAGCCGTCTGTTTATTGCCACCAATCCAAGGATGCTTAATGCCGTGACCATCAACCCTGGCTGCCTGTCAGCCTCAGCTGCCCAAACTTCATCTGCAGCACCTACCTCTCTGCTGACCTACTAAGTCCAACCTTCAGTATGCTTGAAAACTTGCCCATACTGTTAGTGTGTAGTCAGGGTTGAAAACTATAGGAGAAGCCGTGAAGCCAGCAGGAGGATCAGGTGACAGGACCCAGGAGTGGCTCTTTATGTTGGGAAATAGCTATTTAAAATTATTTTCTCTGTTCTCCTTTGTAAGTAGAACCCATTCATCCAAAATTTTTCCTAAAGAGCTCTTAGGAAATATTAGAGTCCAGCACTAATATTTCATGGAAGGACTCATTCCCCATAGACATCAGTTTACTCCTGAAGGCCACAAAAAATGAAACCCTTGAGCACAGGACCTCTGTCCTATCACCATTGTCCCCAGAGCCTAGTCCCAAGTCTGGAGAGGCTCGTTATAGCACTTAGAGAATCCCGACTAATCTATAACTTCGAATCTCTGTGCCCATTTCTTCTGTTTTCCCAGGAATAAACGAAACCATCCCCGACCAGGTAGTTTTCCATTTTAAATTTGTCATTCCCAGAGACAAGAAACTGCTGCGACCTAAACAGCATCGGTTGAGGACACTTCTTGCTGGAGCCATCGGTGGGCTGCCAGGCTTAGGCAGGTGTGTTCCCACTGGATGGCAAAGGAATCAAGCAGAACAGCCTGCCAGTCGTCAGGGGCTACGGCTAGAGGGCAAGCGGGGGCTCTCCGTAGGGCCAACTTAACCAAATGGTTCAGAATGGAGAATAACGGCTGAGTGGGGATATTGTGACCGGGCCATCTGGTTTAAATTCATGCACTGAAAGAAAGGATAAACGTCACCCTTCAAAGCTGTCATCATTTTCTCTTCCACCCCTAGATAATATAGATTCCCTACTCCACATTCTTTTTGTTCTCTTTAGGAGTGTGCAGGCCAAGAGGGCTCATCATACATGGGGACAAAGGCAGTTTTTACATGAAACCCTGAATGGCTAGCTCTGCAAGTCAGTGGGTATTGCTGACTTAAACGCTGGGAATGGTTGTTCAGTTAACACGTACTGGAAACGAAACCTCATATGCTAACAGTAATATGTACATAACAAGAACTTCAGATCTGTGTGGCATTTATGTATGGGACAAGGATTTGAAAATCTTAAGGGTCTACCACACAGCAAGTGGGCAATGCTTCTTGGATTAAAAAAAATAATAATAATTCAACTGTGTTTTTAAAAGAAAAATAATAGCACAGGGGTAGAAGGGGCAATCATCAGCTTGCTTGTGACTTGCTCCTCATGTGGCTACATTAGTCGGTGCTGGTGTCTTTTCCCTTAGGGACTCATTTCTGAGAATGAGGAAGACACCCAGCTCTTGAAAAGAGCCAAGAAGAAATCAGCTGACACTCCTGCTGCTTCCACATGGACAGAGGTCCCATTCTTGGCCTTGTAGCCACATTCAACAACTGAAGTTACCATATTAGTTTTAATAAAGGAGAAATGTCCAAGGGGGGGTCATTGTCATTTCTACTTCTGTTTCCAGTACTTTCTACAATGCCCATCATGTCACTAAGAGTATGTCTTTGGTTTCTGGTTAGATGTGAGGTTCGTCGTTCCCCAAAGGGTCACAGTTGTGCTCTGTTTTGCATTCTTTAAGCTCAAAATATATATATATATATATATATATATATATTTTTTTTTTTTTTTCCTCCAGGCTCAGGCTACTCTGCAGGACTTTGAGCTGTGAAGGAACCCAAGAATTCCCACACATACTAGTTGACATGTTCCAATACATTTTAAGAAAGTACCCAGCTGTACGGAGCAAGCGACCTTTAAAAGGGGCATTTGGATGGGGTGCAGTAAACAGCCTTAGGGGAGGGATGGGGTTATCTTGAATTTATGTCTTGCAAATATTTATTCAAGGTGCTAAAAAGTAGCATCTCCCCCTCTTAAAAGTATTGGCCAAAGTAGGTCTAGGACATTGCTTTGTAAGTAAACAGTGCCTCGACCTTCTAAACAGCTTTATTAGGCCTGTCACCAACAGCCAAATATTTATGTAAGCTCCGTGGGTTGAAAAGGTAGTTTTAAAAGGCTGTTTTAACCACAGCTCTGTAAATGTTTAAGGTAACATCCTGCCTCTTTGAAGCCATCCCACCTAGCCATACTGTCATATTTATAATAAAAAGGGCAGCTAGCTCAGAGTGATGCATGACTTCCTGTCACCCATCCTCGGGCCTCTATGCTTTCATCATAACCAGGAAGACATAAGAAATGAGTCCGGAGATCGTCCTATTGGATACCTGGGCAGACGTCCCCGGAGTTAATCACGGGTGTTAGAATCGGGACGGAACACAACCTTTGCAGCATCAGGGGGTGGGGGTGGGGGGAGTCAGAAGCAGTAGTGTTAGAGAATGTGATCGGACATTGCTTAGAACACACACATAGAGCTAATGGCTGTAGCTATTTTTTTGTTTAATTGATTCATTTTTTCTAGAGGAGTATCTCAGGAGTGGTGGAGCTGGGGCCCTAGGTCTGGTGTGGTTGTTAGACTAAGCTGTGTCTTGCTGCGCAAATCCTTGGCTTTGCAAAGCTCTGATCAGTCCCACCTGCCTGTGGTCGGTCTATTCTCAATATCAGATGATGAAATACTGGCCAGGGCTCTTATGGTTGCAGGTAAAAGAAACCAAACTTCGATGAACTTAAACAGTATGAGCATCTGCTCCTCTGGAGGAGAAAGAACCAGACCATCCATCTTTAGGCCCAGCTGGACTCCCGTGTTCAGCTTTCTTGCCAAACCCTTCTGTTCTCCTTTCCTGCTCTTTATTTTTAGGCAGCTGTCGCTACTGTAGTAGACACAATAAGCACCCACACCCCCCAAGCTTTTATGGTATGAGCTGAACACACCCCAGACAGATCGAGGCTTGGTCTAGACTCAAATGCATGGCTCTTCTCAGCAACCGTGTGTGGGGTCAGCTAGAATTTACCTCATCAATTAGGAGGAAAGATGTGGTTATCTGGGGGTACAGGGGGAGAGGAATTCCAAATGAAGTATTTATTTAAAAACCTTTGTCTAATGAATAGTGGGAAATAATCAATGTCTTGTAGAGTTAAGCAAAACAGACTTTCAGTTTCTAAACATGATGTTAAGGTTATGTGTTTAGTTATTTTCTAGAGACCAGAGACTACCTATAAAACTCTGTGACTTCGCCAAGACCTCAACTAATGCAGAAATGGAGATGGCGTGGGGAGGGGAATGATGGTGGGGTCAGCAAAGCCATTCATTTGTACACAGGTTTACAAAGTATACATCTCTAAGAATGTACCCCAATCTACCAAATCCGCTAGCATCATTGATTAGCCTAACAATTGTTAAGGACCTGGAGACTTCCCCACCTCAGACCCCTCTCTTCTGAGCTGCTATGCAATACAGGTTCCTGGACCCTGGATCTCCCTGTCACCCTGCCTGGGAATGGGGTATCTGCATTTTTATATGCTCACTAGAAGATACTTTATGACCTGACTTCCACTATAAAACCCAAGGATTTTATAGTGGACTATGGGATGTACTTCTATACAATTTCACTAGATATTTTCTTGGTGCTTGGTAGATATTAAATGGTTAAGAGGCAATGACCCCTGTAGTGGTTTGAGTCCCACATGTTCCTCACGGGCTCCTGGGCCGAGTACTCAGTCCTCAGCTTGTGGTATTATTTTGAAAGCTATGGAATCTTTAGGAAGTGGTGCATAGCTATTGGAAGCAAGCTACTGTGGGGGCAGGGATGTGCCTTTGAAGGAACCTGCCCCTGGTTCTTTTCTCACTTCCTGTTCCTGGTCTCTACAAAGTGAAAAAGCTGCCATTCCATGCTCAGACAGCCATTATTACTGCCAAGCCTTCTCTGTAGTGGGGAACTGACAGGAAATGTTAAACCAAGATAAGTTCTCTGTTAAGTTGTTTCTGTCAGGAATTTTGCCCAGTGATAAGGAGATTAACTAGCACAGTCCCGAGGATGTCTAGACTATGGCTGAGGTACAGGAGCACAGAGGTAGAGTGATGGATTTAATTACTACCTTCGGTTCTACACCTCTATATCTACATTCTTGACTTGATACTGGCAGAGAGGATGCATCTGTCTCTTAGAGATTAGCCATGTGAGTTGCTTTAGACAATGCACTGTGAACAGACACAATAGTGTCCAACCTCAGTGTAGACCGTACCATACCTCTGCATCTCCACTTGTCCGCAGCCCCAACATAAGCTTGTCTTGCATTGATGCACATTCCACTCTGGACCCAAAGTGGACACATGTGGTGTAAAGCTCCCTAAATATAATGGAACCGGATAGACCCACAACTTGGAGCAAAGCTTCTCTCATAAGCCAACCCCTCCATCGCTAACAGATTCATAAGAAAAGTGCTTGTCCAGGCAGTGTTGACAAACTCCTTTAATCCCAATACTTGGAAGGCAGAGGCAGCTGGATCTTTTGAGAGTTCAAGTCCAACCTGGTCTACAGAGCGATTTCCAGGACAACCAAGGCTACACAGAGAAGCCCTGTCTTGAAAAAAATAAATTAATTAACTAACTACATTTTTTAAAAAGGAGAAGTACTAAACAGGGAGACAATTTTCCCAATAGCATTGTTGTAGAAATCACCCCCAATTTTTGGTATGCTTGGAGTTCACCCACTACCTCTACTGAAGAAGGCAATATGGAGAGTAAGCCATTGGAACTTCATTAGGGAAGATGTTTAGGTGATATGTGGTCCTTGCTCCGTGGAAGGTAAAGGGAGTATAAAATCTGTGTATATGGTCTGCACCATCATCAGCAAGCACAGAGTGCACCCACCTCGTGCCAAGGGCTGAATAGGAACTACTGGAGACTTTCAGTAGGATTCGAACTAGAAGAGCCTTTTGAGTCCCTGGAGGACCGGACCCGGGTCCCGCTGCAGATAGAATCCTAATGGATTGGGTCAGGCTGGCCAGAGTGCTCTGAGCTTATGGTTAAACAATGAGGTGCTTAAGGGAAAACCATCTCCCCAGTCTGCCCACCATGCTAATACTTACACCCAGCAACACTATTGAAGGACTTCTCAAGGACCCAGAAGTTGGCGGGCTGACCTGCAGCTAACGCTCATCAACGGTCTCTTTCTTCTCACTGTAAATGAAGCGCCTTGTGATGTCTGCACACAGAGCTAAGGATCCACTCAATGTGTCACACACGTATAATCAAGACCTTATTTCCCAAGCCAAGTGTAAATGGTGCATGTCTGTAATCCCAGTACTCCAAGGGCTGAGATTGGATTGTGAGTTTGAGGCTAGCTTGAGCTACACCACACAACCATACCTCAAAAGAAGAAAAAATCTATTTTCTCCTTGATGCTGATATACTTACTTTGTCAGGGAGACAGATCCCTGAGAACAGCCACATATTCTTCAGGGCCAAGAGCAAAATGAAAATTCGAGATATGCTCACAAGTTGTTTAGAATGACAGGATGGCAGCCACATTGCGTTAAATTGCATACAGGCTCTACTGGATGGGTCCCAGTATCACTGCACAGATATGCCAGAAGCTAAACCTGTTACCACATGAAGGGAGTGCTGACTGCCGAGGCTTGCATATGTATGTGCTAAAGAAACAACCAGGGGATCTGGGCGATGCTGGTGCATGCCTTTAATCTGAGCACTTAGGAGGCAGAGGCAGG
Source organism: Mus pahari (assembly GCF_900095145.1). NCBI lineage: Eukaryota > Metazoa > Chordata > Mammalia > Rodentia > Muridae > Mus > Mus pahari. Next base: position 65,185,515 of record NC_034602.1, read on the forward strand.
CATATCTCTGAGTTCAAGGCCAGCCTGGTCTACAGAGCAAGTTCTAGGACAGTCAGGGCAACACAGAGAAACCCTGTCTCAAAGCACTGAGACAATGTGTGTGTGTGTGTGTGTG
>NC_034602.1:65185719-65210166 GCF_900095145.1 Mus pahari
GAGAGAGAGAGAGAGAGAGAGAGAGAGAGAGAGAGAGAGAGAGAGAGAGAGAGAGAGAGACCCAGGGAATCCAGCCCAGGTGTAGAATTCAGAAAATGACCAGTTTCCTCAGGCACTGAGGTGAGGTCAAGTAACGGTCAACCTTGAGAAGAAGGACCTGCCACTTGGAGCTCAGCAACTCTAGGTTGCTGGACCAGTGACCGGGTAGCTAAAGAGACTGAGAACCATTCTTCAGCCCTCAGCATCCTACCAGCTGGCCCTTTCTTCACCATGATTCATAAACCATTCCTGAGAGCGCACCCCCAACCCCAGACATTCCCACCCCCACACTAAGTGCTTTAAACACAGCCCAGACCTGGCGGTAGGTCTGAGGGAGCACAGCTGTACTGAGAAGGTTTCACAAGAGGCTTGCTCTGGGCTTTCTGCAATCTTGCCCTCAAGGGTTCAGGACAGCAAGCAAATTCCTGTAGAAGCTCACCGAGGTGAGAGATTCACTCCAGGACTCAAATGCTCCAGCAGGGCTCCAACCAAGCTTCAACTGCTCATCATGCAGACATGAAAAATAGGCCCTGCTTGAAGCTGCAGCAAGGGTTGGGCACACCCTCCTGCTGGGGAGTGAAGGGCTGTGGCTGGGAGAAGGCTGCCCAGCTCTTCCCCAAAGGCTGAAAGCAGCCCTCACTTTACCATAGAATTACATCTTCTGAAACCGATGCCAACGTATAATGGCCCATCTCTTTGTCATCTACCTGATGTGGTGGCCTGTGTTTATAATCCCAAACTGTGGCGTTCAAGGCCAGCCTGGGTTGTTTAGTGAAACCTTAACTCAAACTCCAGCCCAAGAGAAGAAAAAAAAAAAAAGAGTCCAGGTCCCTACTTAAGATCAAGAGAAAGGTGCTGAGTTCGTTGCTTCCTGTTTTTCTCTTGAAGCAACTAAGAAAGTCCTGCCTCAGGCAATGTGGTATAAATCAGTATTAGTGCAACCTATTAGACTTGAAGCTTCTAGAATGCCTTCCTCTAATTTTAGAATCATATCTATGGACTTCCCTTACAGTGGGTATATTCCAAGGAGAGCGATGGCTAGGTCCATATGGTTGGTTTTCACTGGTAATTCTCTGGAGAATCCCCTTGTTGGTTTCCAAATGTAAAGCTCCCACTGGTAGGGCACCAGGGTCCCCGTTTCCCACTCCCTCCCTAAACCTGGTCTTTCTGGCCCATTGAAGGTCCATCTGTTTGTTATGCATCTGGGGATCAAAGCCAGCTTTTCAGCTGAGGTGTCCTCGCTGAGCTATTACAATGCCCTCACCCTTCTTGTGTCTCTTACAAGCCCAGCCTAAGTGTGGAGTGTGGAGTGACAGCTCTCTGTGCTGTAGATTTGAATTTCCCCGACAGCCTGTGATGTTAGCCCCTTCTTATGTCTCCTTTGGCAAGATGTCTGATCAGGGTCTTTGCCCATTTTAAAAACTAGGTTACTCGGAGCTTTACAATCAAGTGGTGTTTCCCTTATATAGTCCGGATCTGCAGACAGCTTTCCCACGCTGTTGACTGTCTCCCATGCCCGGGAGCTGCTGGCTTGATGGAGCCTTACTTGTTTAATTGGCTTTATTGCTTCAGATTTTGCTATGATGCCCAAAACATTCCTTCCTAGACTGATATGAGGGTTTAGAGTTTTATAATTCCAGGTCTTACATTTTGGCTCTTTAACCCATCTTGAGCTGATGCTATACATGGTATGAGATAAGAATCCAGTCCATCCCACCGCACTTTGGTGAGGCGATGAGTCTATTGGACTCAGTGACATATCACTGATGAGGGGTTACTTACAGGTTCCTGGGTGACCCCAAAGTAGCCGCACCACCCAAAAAGTCTCACCCGAGCACGAATAACTACTTTCCTAAAAACTACATGGACAGTACGCTCCCTCCAGTTAACCCTGCACTGGGCCACCTCTGAGGACCCCAGGAACACAAGTAGCTTAGGCGGGGTGACCTGCAGAGTTGCTGTATGTAATTCTGCAAGGAGCGGCTGGAATCTCAGGTGAGGGTCTAGTGATCCTCCCCACCCCCCTCCTTCTAGAAGAAAATGTCAAAAGGCCCGAGGTCAGGGTCTCTCGGGATCAGTCGCAGCTGTTCGGATGAAGATGTGCTTGCTACCATGCTCAGAGACAGCATTCTAGAACTTGGCTCTTTCAAACCCAAACATTCCCCTTGCCATCCATTAAGGCTGTGACAGGAAAAAAAAAATGTTATGTGTATATTGATTAGTAATCACTTTTTTTGAACACTTGAAGAAAATACAACTCAATTTAAGGTTCATTGTGCCGGCTTTCAAGCCGCGTGTTTATTTAACAGGTCCCAATCACGAGATAAGCATACTCTCTTAGTCACAGAGCCGGTGAAAGGTAAGTCAGGACCTCCCTTAAGCAATTCCACTGTCAAAGCTTAGCGCGTATACCTAACACTGGTGAACTTCCAAGGGGAGTGCAGCTAGTTGTAAGGAAGTTAGCAGTGAAGACTCTAGAGTAGGGACTACTCTGAAGAAAAGGTAAACAGGCAAGACGTAAAGCCACACTGAGCCAAGGTGCCCTAGGTCGGAGAGACTCAGCCTCCCAGATTGGCAGGTACCAGGAGTGATGTCCTTCAGTTACTAAGGAGAAATGCTGGAGATGTGGGTTTCCTCCAATCGAATTGCTGCCGCTCTTCCACTGTGGGTCCCTTTACAGGACCCTGCTGGGATACTGTGTGCATGAAGTAACAGGTTCAACGTAACAGGTGCCACACACCTGTGTCACTCCGGCAACCACGCTGAGCCCTGTTGGCATCTTTATCCAGACAAGTCAGATAACAGAGCCATGATTTGGTAAGCTGCCATCCAAAGCAGGGAATCAGTGAAAGATAGAGCCATCTCGCTCCTGAATCCTCAGCTCCCGTCTGGTGAGATGTCTACGTGTGCCAGGCTCGGTTCTGAACACACAAGTCACAAGTCATAAGTAAAGGAGACAGAACTGTATCTTGGTTAACTCAGCCTTGTTTGCTCCAGGCTATTTTGCAAGAAACCGATAATTCCAGAATTCATATGTAGTTAGCCAGGCTCCAAAACCTGGGCTCTTCACTAGAGCTCTTCTTCCTCTCAAACACAACCGGAAGTAGAGGTGGGCACACTGGCCTGAGGTGAAGGCAGTCACACTATGCGCTGGTGAAGGTGAGCACCTAGAATTGTATCCAGTGTCTTCCCCACCCCTATGCTTAAGCACGGGTACCTGGCCTTGTCTGAAAAATGACCTTGTGCGGAACTCTCTGCAAATGCCGCATAACTCAGCACACAAGTCCGACTCTGGTTTCGTGCCCACGTGATAATTCAGTACTATATTATGACCAATCGGCCCTTCCCATCCCCATGATAGCTAGATATTATGTTATGATCGATTAACCCTTCCCGCCCTCATGATAGTTAGGTACTATGCTACGACCAATTAGCCCTTTCCACTCATACCCCTAAAGCCCCCACATACCTGCTCCCTGGAACAGTAAAGTAGACTTCTCACTGCAGAAGTCTCCAGGAGTTCTGTCGCACTCACAGACTCCTGAAACCTGTCCTCTGCTTCTGTTCCCTTTGCCCTCACAGGCTGGTGGCCAACAGCCTCTGAGGAGAAGGGAGGGTCACACTTGGTCACAACCCAGAGAAGCTGTTATTATCAAGAGATGAAATAACCAACATATTTAGGAGAGAAAGACTTTTACAAGTTTATTCAAGAAATAAACAGGCACTGAATCAATAGATTTTGATTAAATATATGTTCAGCTTGCTGGGAGTCTGGCGAACCATGAATCAGAAACCCGGGTGCATTCATGGGCCCTGTCTTCTAGACCCTGCTTGGACCTCCCCAAACCTAAGCCACAGTTCTGTGAAAGTGAGGCTCTCACCCACAGGACTCCCAGGGACTGACTCAGTGCTCGCTTGTTCTGAAGTGCTGGCAGGTCCCAGTGGGAGGTGGGAGGTCTCTGAATGCATACCTGCTCTCCCCCAGGACTTCATACAACTGACAGTAAGGTTCCCGACCAACATCCCAATGGACTCCCCAGCTGCAAAAGAAGCACTTTAGGGCCATGGTCTTGGTGAGTGTGGAGGGTAATGAGGACTTCTGCAGAAAGAAAGAAGTCAAGCCAGACGTGAGTACGGAGTCAGAGGCCCAGCCTGGAAGGCAGGATTGGTGGCACATCTCAGCAGTTTGCTATGTCACAAAGTCAAGAAAGACTCCCTTTTGGTGACCTTAAACTGACCCACTTATGACATAATCTGTTTCCTGGAATCCTGGGAGACTGATGTTCCCTCCTACTGTGTCTAGGTCATGGGCGTGTTGTGTAAACTAGCATGTGCTGGAGCAAGCCGGCCGTCTCCAAGCTGGAATCAGAGCAGGCCATGGTCCAAGTGTTGGTTCTGAGGTAGGGGATGCAGGTGGTGGTGGATCATTTCCAATGGGATGCTATACAAGAGGGCCTCCAGGAGGCCCAAGGGACGCTATACAAGAGGGCCTCCAGGAGGCCAGAGGGATGCTGTACAAGAAGGCCGCCAGGAGGCCAGAGGTGACTACAAGAAGCATTCCATGCATTATTGACTCTGGCAGGGCCAGCCATAGCTAGTTAGAGGAGGCGCTGTCAATGGGACCTCAGATGGGAAGTCCTCAGGCCAGAAGGCTCCAAGGAATTCAGGGGAATGGCAGCTTCGGGCACACAGCCTAGCAAGGCCCCAGTGTTTAACTGCTACAGCATGGTTTGTACTCTCCACATCTCTCCATCTCCACAGTGACATCCCATCCTGACCCTGGGAGGAGGGGGGAGTGACCTACAAATAAGGAGGAGACCGTGAGGAGGAGAGAAAAAGTGACTGTATGAGAGGAAGGAGAAAACATGTTCTCATTGGATGAGAGCTCACAGTTTTAACATGGCACAACACTGGACTTGGGATGTGTGAGACTAACAGGGTTAACCTTTGCCATGTGTCAGAATGTCACCTAACAGACCTTCAAGAATAATTCAAATTCTCCAAGTCTGACAAGAAATGATGAGAAAGGAAAAGTTGCTTTGTTGTTAGGAACATCTCCCTAATACATGTTTAATACATTCAGCTTCTGTTTGCTTCTGTCTTTCTGTCTCCATCTCTGTGCCTCTCTTTCCATGTTTCTCTCTGTGTGTCTGTGTCTCTGTCTCTCTCTGCATCTATCTCTCTGTGTGTGTCTCTGTGTCTGTCTTCGTTTGCCAGTGTTTCTTCTCTCTCTCTCTCTCTCTTACACACACACACACACACACACACACACACACACACACACACAGCCCTCCTCATGTATTTCAGAAGTATTAGGAAGTTCAAAGTGTAGGCTGGTGCTACGTGGATCAAAGACAATGGTGCATTACCATAGCAGAAGGACTCAGTGAGGTCTACCGAGAATAAGAAAAATATCAGGTCACTTCCTAGGTTCTTTGGAGAGAGATCATGACCAATGTCAAAGATTTATCTTTACAAAGAGAAATGTTTAAATTCAACGTATTCAGGTTGAAATTGTAGCTTAGTAGTAAAGACCTTGCCTGGCATGCATGAAAGCTTGACTTACACACAACAAATACACTGCAAGGACACAGAAGACAGGAAGAGGTGGTCGTAGGTTTCCAGACAGATAAGCCACTGTGGAGAATTCAGGGTAAAGTGTCCCCTCTGTGACAGGACATACATTATTCTACTGCCTTCAGTGAACACGTTCTGGATTCTCCGTAATGGTCTTGGAGCCAGTGGGGTTTACAGGTGATAGTTTTAAATAATATGCATTTCTACTATTGACCTAAATGTCTTACATTCTAGACTCATAAACTTCAATTCAACCACCTTCTCCCCAAAGAGCCTGAGCTTCACAGAAACGATATTCTGTGTAAATGCTGATGTTCATTTAATTAATTAATTAATTAATTTACTTATACTCCATATTTTATCCCCGCTTCCGTCCACCCTCTGACTGTTCTACATCCCATACCTCCTCCTCACCCCCTGTCTCCATGAGGATACCCCCACCCCCTACCCCACCTAACCTCTAAACTCCCTGGGGCCTCCAGTCTCTTGAGGGTTAGGTGCATCATCTCTGGATGAACACAGACCTGGCAGTCCTCTGCTGTATGTGTGTTGGGGCCTCATATCAGCTGGTGTGTGCTGCCTGGTCGGCAGTTCAGTTTTTGAGAGATCTCGGGGGTCCAGATTAATTGAGACTGCTGGTCCTCTACAGGGTTGCCCTCCTCCTCAGCTTCTTCCAGCCTTTCCCTAATTCAACAACAGGGGTCAGCTGCTCTGTCCGTTGGTTGGGTGCCAATATCTACCTCTGACTCTTTCAGCTGCTTGTTGGGTCTTCCGGAGTGTGGTCATGCTAGGTCCCTTTTTGTGAGCGCTCCATGGCCTCAGTAATGACACTCGTTTTTCAAATTGTGTCTCTTTTTCTCAGAGTCTGTTCTGTATGTTAAGGAAGTGTGGAGTCACAGTTAATGAAGCTGAATCGATGCTATTGTCTAGAGACAGCATCGTCCACTGGGTGGTGGACTCTCCTCTCTGTTAGCGATCACTTTGAGGATTTTTAATGACTAGCTCTGAAAATACTTTGTACAATTTAATTAAATATTAAGCATTTTAAGATTGGCCATACAGCTCCAGAAAAAGAAAAGAAAAGAAAACTTAAAATAGTTGGCTAAACGGTGCCTCCAACTCACCAGTATACTAAACACTGACGATGATTTAAGTCATGCTAAGAGACTTCAGCTGCAGAGCCTTAAGCAAGATGGGAGCTGATTTCTCTCATGTATAAAGTCCAAGTGGGGGCTGGAGAAATGGTTCTGTGGTTAAGAGCATCTTTGTTGCGCCTGTGGAGGACCTGGCTTCCATTCCCAACACCCACGCAGCAGTCCACAGCTGTCTGTAATTCCAGTCCCAATCTGTAATTCTGATGCCCTCTTCTGGCTTCCACAGACACCAGGCACACATATGGTACACACACAAACATGTAGTACACATAAATAATAAAATAAACGCCCATACACATAAAAATAATAAGTTGAAGCAACAACAAAATTTTAGTCCCAGGTGAAGCAGATGGTCTTGGGTGGGCAGACGGTTCAAATCCATCAGCCCACGCGACCTTGAGATTTGACTTCTAACCTCCTCACATCTGAGCGCAAGAATATTGTCTCACGCCTCTGCCCCCATTGCCCAGTGGCCAGTAGATGAGCCAGATGTTGTGGGTGCCACTTGATTTTACACTCCATTGGTCAAATACGGACACGAGGTTGAATCCAGCTGCACATAAGCCTGGGGAACACAGTCTCTCACGGTTAATCCATGTGCCCGACTGAAAGACAGGGATCTTATTTCTAAGTGAGAAGTGGAGAGGCTGGGTATGGAGAATGAGCGGATGAGCTTGACAGGAATCCCCACCCCCACCCCGTACCTGGGTCGTGACTGGGATGAACCTGTAACTATGTTTAACAAACATTTACTTCTGTGTGCAAGTATTCTAGATCATCCAGACATAATCTTCCAAGAAAAGGGACTTTGCTCAAGGGAAAACGCCCAATACATTTGTAAAAAAAAAAAAAAAAAAAAAAAAAAGAAAGATAAGACTGTTCTTCGGGTATTTCTTTCTTTGTGTGATGTTGTAGCAAAGATAAAGTCTTTCTTGTTCCCTGAGAGGTTTGGGGCAGCCCCGGATAACAAGGCATTGATGAGCCTGTTGTGACATAAGTCTGTGGTAATACTCACGGGGGCTTCAAAAAAAAAAAACCAAACTGTCTGGGTCTGGCTGGCAAGAAAAGTGATGTCAGGACTGCATGTGACTGTCACAAGGGCTTTGCTGCGTGTCAGTCTCTCCTCGTTTTCATACTTCACATTTAGTCCTGCCCAAAATAAGTGCTCTACAGTTGCCCTTTACCAACGGAGCTCTGGGAGGGGAGGCAGAAACCAAGGGCGACACTGGCTGTACTGCTGAAGAAATCACACGCAGCAGGGCCGAGGCTCTTGGCTCTTGGCTCCTTAAGCAGCCCACGAACCTGCAGCCATCACCTGCCATGCTGGCTCAGTGCCAACCCGTGAGGTTTCTTCTGGAATAGATCTTCCTCCTGTTTCCCTACTCTTTCTTTGTTTCTTTGTTTCTTTCTTTAAGGCAAGTGCCCACAGAAGACAGGGGCCTTGGATGTCCCGGGGCTGGGATTACAGACAGTTGTGAGCCACCTGACATGGGGTTAGGGACTGAACTTGGGGCCTCTGGAAGAACAGCATAGACTCTAGATCACTAAACCATTTGTCTCACCCCTTTTTTGAGACACAGTCTCACTATGTAGCCCTGGCTGACTGTGAACTCATAGAGAACTGCCTGCCTTTGCCTCTCTGCAGCTGGAGTTAAAGGTATATACCAGCTTGTGTGTGTGTGTGTGTGTGTGTGTGTGTGTGTGTGTGTGTGTGTGTGTGTGTTTGTAGTGTGTATAGCCTAGGGGTCAGCAGTAAGAACTGTTCCTCAGACAACAACCAGTTTCTTTGAGAAGAGGTCTCTCACTGGCCTGGAACTCACCAGTTGAGCTAGGCTGACTAGCCAGCAAGCCCCAAGGACCCTCTTGTCTCTGTCCCCCCAGCAATGGAATGACAAGCCTGTGCCACTACATCTTGGCTTTTATATGAGGGCCCTGGGGCTTGAACTCGAAACCTCATGTCTACATAGGAAGTAAGCAAGCAAGAAGGCAAGCATTCTACATAGAAAACACTTTATAAACTGTTACCTTCCCAGCCCCTGTGTCTCATCTTCTATGACTTCACTAAGCTTCAGGTGTCCATACTACCTATGGTCCCATAGTGCGCACAAGGTAAACACTAGGGCTATCAAGGTTTGTGGCAGGATTTGCTAATTTTTTTCCTGGGTTTCCCCTGGAATAGAATCTCTGATTTTCAGTTGAGCACAACCGTGCCCCTTCACTCCTTCTTAGGGGCTATGGACAGTCACACAGCTAAGTTCTGGTCAGGAGCTTGTGAATGGAGACTTTATACACAGCTTCCAATTTTCCCCTGGATAAATAGCAGCTATGGTCTTTCCATTCCCAGTCCTTCTCGCTGCTGCCAGGGGAGCAGGGGTGGTGGTGGCAGTGAGTCATTTGGACCATGGGAAGTAGGGTGACACCCAGAGATGGCCGAGGAACAAGACGGAAGAATCCTGCTATGCTACTCTCTCTAGTAGTTCACCCAAACTGTGGTGCCTTAAGCAACCTTTATAAACCCACTTTCCCTCCTAGTCAGAGGTAATAACACACCTCTGCAGGCCCCTCCTTGGATCGGGGTCTCTCTGGAGGCTTAATTAAGGTTCCAGCTAGAACTTCTGCATCTCTGTGCACAGCTATGAGAAGGACCATTCATGTGGTTGTTGGCAGCGTCCAGGTCTCAGCTGGCTGTTGGTCCCAGTCATGCATTCTTTGTCACGTGAATGCCACAAGCCATCTCAGAAGACACATCCCCTTACCTGAAACTGACCAGAAACCTCAGCCATATGGTGTGTGTGTGTGTGTGTGTGTGTGTGTGTGTGTGTGTGTGTGTGTGTGTGTGAGGGGATCTTTTCCCACCCAAAAAGAATCGACTATGGAAGCCATGGGCGCTAGTCTGTTGATGCTACAACCTTACTATGCAATGGAAATAAAAGAACCATCTTTTAAAATGTTTCTTTACTCTTGAGACTTTCATACAGAATTTCATATGACTAAATTTCTAACCCCCATTTTCACCTTCCAACTCTTCCCTCCTGGGACTACTGTAACGATCCTCCTAATACCCTATCTCTTTCTTAAATGATCCACTAGCTCTAGCTAATGGTGCCCATACGTGCCATCCACTGGAACACGGGGATCTTACCAATGGCCACATCTTCCCAACTGAACATTTCCTGTCTGCCTCCATCAACTGCCAAGAGTCTCTCAGTGGGGGGGGACGACCTCTCAATTGGTGGGGGGGAGGACCCACTATTTTGAAGCTGAGTTTGCATTTGAGTGCCAACTTGTATTCTAATCCATGGTGCTGAGTTTGTTTCATTCTCTGGAACATTTCCTGTCAGTGAGAGCCACGCAGTAAGTCTTTTCTGGAATGCAGTCCTAGAAAAACCTCTGTTGTGTAGCAGCTTCTTCAGAGATTAAAATTCCCATCTCGGAGGAAAAGCTTGTTAAGATTCGGGATGTTCAAGGAGAAGAGAGGCGACCGACTGCTGTGAGGAGATGAGACCTTCTGCCCTCCAGCAAAGCTCCTTAAGCTTAGGAAGTAAATAACTCAATAGCTTCAGGAAGTCACTGAAACTGGCCAGATTCTCCCGGCCTCCTGTCCCCCAAGTGTGTGTAGGCAGTAAAGATGGCTGAGAGATATTCTCAAACTGAGCTGATTGAACGAAGCAGAGACCGGCTAAGAAAAGGACTAAGTGAGGGCGGACATGATGTGACATTGCCCGGGAGAAGCAGAGACCCATCTGAGTGGCCTGGAAGAGTTCAGACATACTGAGCCCACCCAGAAAGGACACTGTCCAACCTGCTGCGCTGCCTGCAGACTGTGCAGGGTGCTCCTGGTTTCCCAATGGAGGCCCGTGCTGGGGTGGGCTTGGGTGATACATGTTCTTTGAGTCATTTCTGCTCCTGTAGGTAATGCCTTACCCGTACTCCTAGAAGTAACTCACTGCTTATAAATAAAGCTCACCGCTTCTCCAAGAGGGCCTTTGGTGGCATCCTTGCTTTGGTCTGTCGTTGCTTCCCTATCCGGGGGGATTTGTTCGTGTACCGCCAAGAATAACGTCACACGGCAACTTCTCTCAGGTCTTCACCTACAGCTTCCTTTCCAGAAACCTCTGGGACTACTTTGTAAGAATTCTTTGGCCCTACCTGAAGCTCCTCTGAGCTAAGGTGGTGTGCCAAGTCCTGTCCACAGGAATTTAGAGTCTAGAAGACAGTCAATGTTTCCTGAGAACTGGAGCCATAAGAAACAAGAACTGGGTCTGTATGGGCATTCAAACGTGAGGAAGCCAGCTTGCAAGGGAGAAAAGGTCGGTCGAGGTAGCTATGCAGAGATAAGCCTGTAGAGGGGGCTTGGTCCCAGGATTCCAGTCCCAGGCCTTCTGAAATGGCTGGGTCCCCACCCCCAGGTATATGAGATGCATCTCTGTGGTTCCAGAAATATGTCCTCCTCACATCACCAAAAGGTCTCCACCAGCTGAAATGGATCTCAGTTCTCGCGACTAAATGATCTCTAACTAGGAAAGGCCTTTACTGTTTGTCAGCTTTTGGTATCCAGACTAGCATTGACTTAACTAGCACACAGAGGCTCGGCATTACCTCAGTCAGCTCACAGCATCCCACCAGAAAAACGAAGTCTTTCTAGAAAACACATAGGGAGGGGACCAACTGGACCAACTGGAAAAGAATCAGGTAAAGGGGGGACACTGCATGACATATGCATGCCTGTGATGTGGGTCATTATTGTATTGGAGGTCAATAAATGGTTCCTTAGTCTTCAGGGATCAAAGGACTCCTGCCTCACCGGAACCCCATGCGCTCACTCACACATGGGGCTGTATTCACAGAGTTATCTTTGTTACTGGATGATAGGAATTGACCCAGGCTTCTTCCCTGAAGTGGTTTAGCTCTTGTTCCTTCTGAATCCCCTAACGGCTCTGGGATTTTGTCTGTCGCCACACTCCCTCTGTGAGCTACTTTCTGTCCAGATTGTTTACTCCGGGAAGCCTGGCCAGGGTGCCGGGGATGGTTGTATTTTTCTTTCAGCAGAATTCTGCACTCCCCTTTTTGAGTCACACTCCACATTCCTCCGATGCTTCCTTTGAGCTGGTGGGGATGTTTTTGCAGCCAAGCCATTGGCTGCCTGAGCCCAGGAAGGCTTTGTCCTCAACCTTGTTCTAAGGAGCTGACCCTCTGGTACCAAGGGGGCAAAGTGAGAAGCAGTAAACAGGAAGCCAGCAGGCCTGGCTTGGCCTGGGAATCAGAAAACATCAGATACCGCACTTGGCCCTGGAGCTGGATCCTAACCTTCACAGCGTCTTCCAGGCTGGTTCGGGGTGTGTTCTCAGCAGTTTGGGATTGTCGGTACCGCAGGAAGAGTCTGTCCTAAGACACTGACTCAAGAATGTCTCGGTTTCAAAGGTTACTGTGTTAGACAAACAGATCAAGCAGAGAGGGTTAGACAGTGAGAATGGCCAAGGGATGGGCCTGCCCACCACCACCTGTATCAACTGCTGCTCTCTCAGGCTGTCTCACATCGCCAGACCTCCTGGGATGGCTGCATTTTCTATAACTTCTCAGCTATAACTGCACCCCACTTTCAGAGTCAGTATCCCCATAACCAAAACAAAATGCTTGAAGATAGGTCCTTTCTGTTTACTAGAGTTTATGACTCTAAGTGGCTGGCACACAGCAGGAGTTGAACAACTATTTGTTGAATGAATGAATGAGTGAATGTATGTATGTATGAATGAATGAATGAATGACTTTCTCTAAGGCTGATTGTGACTCATAGTGAGAATGCTCTCTTCCAGCTGTACCCACCAATTCCTTTCATCTTCAACTATCAGGTCCAAGGGCAGCCAGTCTGCAGCCAGACTTTGTAGGAAAGAGCTGAGCTTCCTAGGAAACCAGAAAGGGGCCTTTTGTAAGGAACATGTCAGGGGGGTGTAATAGATCACATGGAAGACAAAAGTTGAGAGATGGAATGTTGGGAGTGGAAAGGTTTAAGCAGAGAGGGTCATGGGAATATGGCGGAAGCCAGAGGGTGCGAGGGAGGACGAGATGCCAAGGGAGGAGGCTGGAGAGCCTACTACCCTACAACCCAATTGTAAAAATAATCGATGTGATAGTAGGATACACACAACATGGAAGGTTTTGGGGAATACTGGGATTAGAGGATTAAGCAGCCCTGGAGGTTTCAAAAACAACACAAGCTGTTGTTATTGTCCTTAATCACCCTCTAAAACTACATGGAAAGACCCTATTGCTCAAGGAACCATACACTTTGACTGCAGACTATGGAGAAACCAGTGTCAAGCCGGTCAGGACACCTCTTCCTTGCCAGCCAGCTTTCATAGCGCCCAAAGACACTACGAAGACTGTAGGGGGTGGGAGAACTTTTATGGTCTGGCCCTGCATGCTGCAATCCTGGCCTGTCAGGCACGGTTGGCCCAACAGTGCATGAGTCTTGTGGAGTTACTAACAGCTCTCTGATTGGACTGAGGCCTGCTCCACAGAATGAAGCTTCACACCTAATCCTATAATCCTACTTACAAGCCCAGAGCTGGGGATTTTGCTACACAGTCATGCTGTCAAAACTCCTTCTAGATGTTTGTGTTTATGCCCATTAATCTGGGCTGCTCTCGGCCTTGCTCGGAGAAGGCTTTCTGCACTGGGCAGCAGTCAACGGGGAGATGCGTACGGCTACAAGTGCTGAGAATGAGAGGCTGAGTGCTCACCCCTATATGTCCCTATGGCAACACCCACATGCCCCTCAGGGTTCCTAGAGCAACACTCACTCGCCCTCACTTAGGCTCCGGAGCATCTCAGAGGGAGAACGACCTTAAGAGCCATAGGAAGGGGAGGAATGAAGCACTGTCACACTCAGGTGGGCTTATCCGCACAAGACCTCCACAAAACCAAGCTGGCCAAAATGCTAGGATCCATGGGTAGGGGAGCTCCAGACCCCACCCCTTCCCGAAGAGCCGTTGGCAGTTGATAGTGGCTGGGGACGGTGTGGCTACGGGTGGGATTTCATGCTCCCATGGTTTGATCCCACACCCATGCATATATAGGCAGCAGTAACTGGACTTAGTGGTGGCTGGGGAGACCATGAAGCTGGGGTGAGGGTACATTTTTAGGGAGGATATAGAGAATTATAGGGAGGAAGCGAGGGAGATATATGATTATATTTAATTGCATATGTGTGTTTATTCTCAAGAATAAAGTTTTTTTTAATAGCCAGGCTTTATACATGCAGAACCTTCCTCCACTGCCTCCCATGCTCCCTGGAAGCCTGAGAGTCAGGATCCAGCGCTCTCCCATGCCTGTTCAGTTCTCTTACCTACCATAATTATTTGGAAGGTGAGATAATGTAATCAGACCTGCTGCATTGCCACGTAGCCTCTGATGTTCCTGAGTCGGTGCCTTCTCACCCTCTCTTGAGCACCCACACTTCATCATGCCTCTTTGGAGACTTCGCGTTGTTTCTAACATCCTAGTGATGCTTGCCTGTGGTGTTTGCCTGTGCGGAGTCCCCTTCAGCTCAGCGCTTTACAAACACAAACTCTGTGTGGGGTACTTCTGTGTGCAGCACTCAGATGGAGACATGTTACACACAGGAGAGAGCGCTGGCTGGAGGAGCAGGAGAGGGAGGACTCTCAGAAGACAGAGCAGCCCTTGATGGGAGGGTGGGATATCGGGACACAGAAACACACAGGTTAACGAAAAAAAAAAAAAAATCCATTTCAGCATCTCGCATCCCGAACTGCAGCTTCCTGCTAGAATAAGCTGTCTTCTGTGAATCAGAAGCTCCGTTCAAAGGCAGCTGGCGGAGGGGCACAAGGCAACCCCAGGCAGCAGAGTTGGCACATGAAGAAAAGGACCTGCCCCTTCCTGGGACAGGGACCCCCAGGAAAGACGTGCGTGATAAACACTGGTGTGTGTCTGCAATCTGGCTTTTATCCCTTCAAAGACTCCTGAGCTGGGGGCAATTAACAGGGTTGGGGCAGCCAAGAAACTGCCCTGTGAGGATAAACAGGCTGACAGGACATTTATACAGCAGCTTCAGCAGAGTCCTGCTTCCCAAGCGCACATGGATTAGACCAGAAGGAAGCACGGACTGCAGGGAGTGCCCATTGTCCTCTATCTAGGATGCAGTTCTGCATGTGTCATCCTGGTTCCATTTAAGGAGAATTTGGATGGCTCTCTGGGACCTCAGGGTAGCAGTGGACAGAAAGACTATCACACTGTCTCCACCAGGGACCACCGAGGCTCTTTTATAGGAAGCAGAACCCATGGTCAAAATTTCCCCACTCAACTTTATGAAGACACCGTTGACAATCCCCAGCCCTGGGTAACCACTACTCTCCTCTCTGGTTGTATAGACTCAGCCATTCAGATTATACACACACGTGAGATTGTGCAGCATCTGGGCTTCTGCATCTGGCTTATTTCACTTAGCATAATATACCCCGGGTTCATCATACATCCAGGTTCATCGCACAAATGGCCGTGGTCCCCTCTTCTATTAAAGGCTAAATAATATTTCAGTGTGTGTGTGTGTGTGTGTGTGTGTGTGTGTGTGTGTGTGTGTGTATCGTCATCTGATGGCAGACATTTGGGGGCTATTTCCACATCTTGTCTGTGAATAATGCTTTAGTGACTATGGGAATACAGATTAACTCCCAGGAGAAAATGAATCAAAGGTACCTCAAGGAATCATCTCCCATCTGTTAAAGTGGCTGTTATCCAAAAGACCAACCATGAGCACTGTCCTCTATGAGGCTGTAGAGAAAAGGGAGCCCGTGTGCACTGTGCTGGAAATGAAAACTAACTGAGCCAACCGGAACACACTAGATTGTACATAGTCAGGATTCCATGGTAAGCTGGTTGATCCTTCCCGGGGTACCAGGCAGGCAGGTCCTGGGCCTGGAGAGCTCAGCAGCGGAGAGAACTCGTGGTTCTTACAGAGGACCAGGATCTGGCACTCATGTGATGGCTTATAACAGTTCCACAGGATACAGCTCCCTCTTCTGGTATCCATGGGTTCTTACATGCATATGGTACACAAACTCAGTCAGGCACACATACATGCATACATTTTGAAAAACAAAAACAAAAACCCTGAAAACTAATAAATTACTATTTTAAGGCAAGCTGACTTGAGGTGCAGCAGTGGTACCCCATCTACCAACTGTCATAGGTGACAAGTGTCTGACCTGTCTAAGGTTTGCCTTCTCTTCTTTGGTCAGTGTCCCCTTGGTGGGTTTCTCTTTAGGATCAACAGCACAAGCACATGCCCACCTGCCAAATGCTGTCAACGAAGGAAGCTGGTGTGGTCATCATTGAAGCATGAACCTGAGCATTCTAGGGGCACACCCCTGTAATGGCCATGCTCAGAAGAATGAAGCAGAAGAATTCAAGTTCAAAACTACCTTTTCTCTAAGAGACAGACAGGCAGGTAGAAAGGGGGGGGGGGAGAAGAAGAAGAGGAAGAGAATAAGAAAGAGAAGGAGAAAGAGGAGGAGAAGGAGAAGGAGGAGAAGGAGAAGGAGAAAGAGAAAAAGGAGGAAGAGAAGGAGAAAGAGAGAAACCCTCCTTCCTGAAAAAGAAAATGAAATCTATGTTCTGTAGTTCTTTCCCTGCAAAAGGAAAAGGGTTGATCTTTAGAACCCCAGAAGAGCAGGTATCCCAAAGCCACACAGCTGACTTTCCTATTTGACAAGGTTGTAACTCTGCAGGGGTGGATAGACATGGTTACCACACTGACTGCAGTGATGTCCGAGCTGTTCGTGCAGGTCCAGACCTATTAAAGAGTGCATGCTGTACACTATGTATTGTCATTTGATTATATTTAAACAAAGCGGTGTGGAAAAAAATACAGTGAGAAGAATACATTTTTAGAAGCAAAAAAAAAAAATGGACAGTGATGTGTAGGCAGATGAGCATAAGTAGAGAGACGCAGGTGGGCAGAGACCCCCAAGTGAGTCAGCACTGCTCATACATGGCTATTGTGATATCCTCACGTCCTCCCCGCATCTGCCTTTGTTCTGTAATCCCCATGCCAAATCCTATCTCCTCTCAGAAGTCTCTATGGACCACTTGACCTCTCTGCAGTGGATCCCACTTGGGATTCTAAGGTATCATGGCACACACCATAGCTTCTCAAATGATGCCTGTGACCTCTTATGTTCTGTTGATTTATTGTTTAAACTGCTGAGCTTATGCATTTGTGGTTACGTTAAGCTTTCTAAGAAGTATGACGCGCATTCCTTGTATCTTTGAGCGTATGATGTGTGATGACTATCTCTTTGGTGTAGAACACAGTTCTAAGCCCAGGCTTGGCTCTTATCACCACAAATCCCTGGTCCGTTGGCTGTCAAATGCTTCTTGATGTGGCCAGACCATCGGCTACACTTTGCTGTAGGTTTCTGCTGTGTGTGTGTGTGTGTGTGTGTGTGTGTGTGTGTGTGTGTGTACTGTAAGTACTGTGTGTGTACTGTGTATGGGTGTTTCTGCCTTCTCCCTTGTATGCTTCAGTGATGGATTCCCATGAGTATTTAAAGACGCTCAGACTTGAGAGACCCTCATGCTTGCTTGAGTGCAGTAGAATTTCAAACACTTGTTCCAGTTCTTTCTATGTCTGAACGAGCTAGTTCTAAGTCTCGGCTGAGTGTAGACCCTGGAATGGAAGGTGCTTGGGAAGAGCTCTAAGATAACAGCGAGTGAAGCGGGCACTCCCCACACTCCTAAGCCCTCTCATTCCTGTTTGTTTGGTTTTGGGTTTCCCAGAAGCCCACTTGCGTCCAAAAGCTCATCTCCCAGAAAAGGGATGACATCTATGACCACATCCCCTCCTGAAAACAGAGGAGTTATCTGGAGACTAGGGACGTGCCCCATACACTCTGATATCTGAGATACGCTGTCTTAGGAGTCAGCTGCACAGAGCCGCCGCCACCGAGCATGAACTGAGGCTGAGAATTGGCAGGGCAGTTCCAAGAATCCTCTTCCTGTCTGAGAGAGTCGCTGGCAGGTTTCTGAAAACCTGCACCTTATTTATGTCTTTAATCCTGGGCTCCCTGCCACTAAGCATCTCAGAACGGAGCAATCCTGTTTAGCATTAGGCCCTTCGCACCCCGGGCACCACCCCAGTGAACAGAGGGTGGGCGAGCAGGGATGGGCTCCATCACGGTTGTTGCCTGCCAGGGAACCAGGGGCTGGGATGACCACAGGGAAGAGCCCTTGGGAAGCAGGGAGGGGCGTCGTGTTTTCTGTTTTTGTTTTTTTTCTGATGTTTAATACAAGACAGAGAATGGGTTTTTGAGTAGGAATTTAAAAATAAAGGAACATTTAGGAGAAAGCTCTCCTTCCCCCAAACACTCCTTCTAGTTGGTAATTTAAGGCTGGATGCATGGTCAATGGTACCACCCACCCCAGACTGTTTTCACCCACCCCAGGTGCATTTCTTTAGTAAAGTAAGTCATTGGGAGGACAGAAGCGAAGAACAAGGGCCTTGGGGGTCAACCTCAGGGATTGTTGGAGAGAGTTTACAATGGGCAGGGGAAGGGTGACTGAGGCAGGTCTGAATTAAAGGGGGGGTGGTGGTGAGTCCTCCAGAAACATCAACAAGTTGGGAGGCCAGTGCAGATTAGTTAGTTTTGGTCTAATTGCATGAAAATCTTGTCATTACCCTCAAGGCAGATAGTACACAGTACACACATGGTACATACATTACACACAGTATACACACAGTACACACAGATACCATACATGCACAGTATACACACACCATATACACATATCATACACACATACAATACACACAGTACACACACACCATATACACACACACAGTACCCACACACCATACACACACACCAAACACACAGAGTATGCGCACTATACACACAGAGTACACACACATACAGTATACACACACAGTATACACACAGTTCACACATACACAGTACACACACAGTATGCACACAGTTCACACATACACAGTACACACACAGTATGCACACAAAGTACACGCATACACAGTACATACAAAGTACACGCATACACAGTACACACACACAGCACACACACAGTACACACACTGTATACACACACTGTATACACACAGTACACACATACATAGTACACATATAGTACACACAGCACACACACTATACACACAGTACACACACTGTGTACACATACATAGTACACACACAGTACACACAGTATACACAGAGCACACACAGTACACACACACACTCTCACACACACACTTAACAGACTATATCTAACAACTTGACCCATCACACAGCTGACAAATCCTCGGCTTTGTCACTTCCAAATGTCCTGCTTGCCCCTGGTCACATCATTTTTCCTACATGTCCCAACTTAACTTTCATTAACTCCAGCCACACATCCAAGGAGGACAGGTCATAGTCCCACAGACATATCTCAATTCCAGATTTGCTAAGGGCCACAGGTAAACAGAGCCTGTGTTTCCATCTCAACCCTATCACATGTTCAATAGTTTTTAGAAAAGTCGCTTTGCTCCTCTAAACTGTGACTTTCTCATCTGTAAATCAGGGGGAATGTCTCATCTCTCAGAAGACTTTAAAAATGGGGGAGTCAGATGTGCTGGCACACACCTGTATTCCCAACACTCGGAAAGCTCAGGCAGGAGAATCAAGAAGGCAGGTGCAGCCTGGGCTGTGTTAAATTATCCTGTCTCTAAGAAAAGGAAGAAGAAAAGTTATTAAATGAGGCAAGGGTGCAAAGAGGAAAAGCCAGTGTTTGATGTGTAGTGAGTGACCTGTAGTCACAGCCTAAACAAATAATAAATATGTGAATTGAAATTAGTAACAACTTTGGATTGATTGGGCTGTTCAAATAGCAGTGGGGTAGCATTGTTACCACATCAGTGCAACAGCAGGGACACACGGTAATAACTGGACCACTGACCTATAATTGGATGTTTTATGCAACATATTTCTTATCCCATAAAGAATGCTTGATTTTCTTTTTCTTTTTCTTATGCCAGGGTGGAGTCCAGAGCCTCAAGGGCTAGGCAACTGCTCTACCACTGAGCCACACCACCAGCCCGAAACAATCTTCTTAAATGTCAACATACAGAGGGGCAGTTGTGGCGCATGCCTTTAATCCCAGCGTTTGGGAGGCAGAGACAGGCAGATTTCTGAGTTCAAGGCCAGCCTGGTCTACAGAGTGAGTTCCAGGACAGCCAGAGCTACACGGAGAAACCCTGTCTCGGAAAAAACAAAAACAAAAACAAAAACAAACAAACAAACAAGTCAACATATTTCCCATTTTCTGAGGCAACTGTGGTTAGAGAGCCTCCATCAGTACGTGGGCTTGTAGACCAGGCGACTGAGATCCAAGTTCTAATGACAAGCACGTATACTCTGCCCCGAGCCGTCTCTCAGTCACATCCCTCCAGACCACTGCTCGCTGCTGCCCAAGTTCTGTGAATAGCTCAGTAACTAACTCTTGATTTCTATCCATGAAGTAGAGTTTCTGAGAGTAGCTCCTGCAAGCGGTCAGTGTTTCTGAAAGCATTTCTGTGTTGGGGAGAGAAGGGCAGCCAGCCTGGTGGTGCACTGTGCCTTCTGGGGACAACCGGCTTTGTGCGGCACCAACACAAACAGCTCCGGTACTTGGCAGCTTAGCTTAGCTGAGCGTTCGCACCACTTCTTAGGCTTTCGTTGTTTACCCAGAGGTGAGAGCCTGTGATAAGGCCTCGTTGATGAGCTTCATGTGACTAGCCGTGGACATGTGCTATCGACACTGTTTACCATTTACTGAGTGCCAATGGGGCTCATTAAGTGACTGTCAAAAGATACTCATTCAAATAGAGAAGCAAAGAGGGGACATTTTCTGTTTAAGAAAAATAGAAATAGATCAAAAATTAAATAGGAAAGTCTCTTGGCGTTTCAGTACCCAAGGAACAACTGAGCTCAGGGATGGCTCTCCAGGCTTAAAGTCTGTCCAGGTCAGCTCTTACTAACATTCTTATATGACAGCCCAAGTTTTCACTGTCAACTTGGGGATTAAGAGATGCCAAGAAGTTGGTGCCAGTAGGGATTTCCTGAAGGAGGTGGAGGCAGGAAGACCACGAGTTCAAGGTTAGCCTGGGCCATACCTGGCATGACTCCATCCTGAGTCTGTTCTGAGGAGCAGTAGACAGGTCTCTCAGTCCAGCTTCTCTCACACTGAAGTGCATACCTCCTCGAGGAAAGCTCAGGGGACAGGACATGAGCCATCTTAGGCCTCAGAACTATCTTTCTGGTTGTGAACAAAAGGCAGACAAAGACTGTGGCTTTAAGGTGAATAATAATTCAGATGAGCACCAGTTAGCATTATGAATGATCAGTTTAGGGGCAGGGGCAAAAGATTACACATCACAGAGACAGAAGCAATGGACTCTGAAGGCCGTCAAACTAAAGTCACACTGGCAATGCTGAAGATGTCTGTACAACCAGCCATTTCCCTTGGGGCCTTTGAGATCACACCACCTGTGGTCTTAAGGTTGAAGTGTGGTTCAGGGCCTGTGCACGTTGGTGGACAGCACCTAGTAGCTGTAGATAGAGGAAGATGCAGAATCAGAAGGTAAAAACGAGGAGGATATAAAACTCTTAGGCATGTCTGAGAAGCGATCTGTTCCAGAAGATGGTAACAAGGTTGTACAGGAAAAAAAATGTAAAACGTGTTGATGATGATGGTGGTGGTTGTGGTGGTGGTGGTAATGGTGGTGGTGGTGGTGGTGGTGGTGGTGGTGGTGGTGGTAATGGTGGTGGTGGTGGTTTTGATGAAGAGGAAACTGAAGAAAATGTGTTCCAGTGAAGAAATCTGTGTGACATAATGCACAAAAATCCAAACAAAAATGCCCCCAAATCCAACCAAAATGGAAAAGACTTAAAGCCATCAACATCAAGATCAAAAAGTAAAGAGTTCTTAAAAAAAAAAAAAAAAAAAAAAACAAAAAAAAAAAAAAAAAAAAAAAAAAAATAAAAAACAAGAAACAACTCCTAAAACACCATAAGGATCCAGTTCCATAGAAGACATTAAGACAAAAATGCAAGCAAGTATAGAAACAGTCCTCACAGAGCACCATCAATAATCCAGACTGAAGTCTTCTCTTTTCATCCCCATCTCCTTTCCTGATTGGCCATCTTTCCTGCTCCCCTTTCCTGATTGGACATCCTTCCCCACTTACACACTAGGCTTGGTGGCAACATAGGGCACAGACCAGCACAGACCCAGACATGGCCCTTGGCAGCAGCCAGGCCGGAATCCCTCCATGGCCTGGGGTGGTCATGCAGGCTCCTCTGTTCTTCATTGCTGCTGTGTCTCCACAGGGGAGGACGGCTTCGAGTCCCCTCCCATCTCTCCACTGTGTGCTCCCTCTTTCTCATCTCTCCATCGCATATTCAAAAGGTCAGCTGCTTCTTCTCTTCAAAGGGAGCCATATCTGAGGTACAACTCTGGCTGCAGACCCTACTCCCACTGATAGTGCAGGTTCTAAAGGACACCACTTGGGCTCTTTGCCCAGGTCTTCACCCCATTTCTCCTGAGAGTAATCTCTCGGTTAATCACACACCGTCAAATCTACCCACGGATTTGAGTGGTCCTCTATTTTTAAGACATTCAACCTATCTGAATCAGAGATAAATAAGACTATGAAAAAGCAGGCTGAGCAAGCCAAGGGAAGCAAGCAAGCAAGCAGCACCCCTCCATGGTCACTGCATCTGCTCCTGCCTTAAGGCTCCTGCCCTGTGTGAGTTCCTGTCCTGACTTCCTTTGGTGATGAACAGCAATGTGGAAGTCTAAGCTGAATAAACCCTTCCCTCCCCAACTTGCTTCGTGGTCATGATGTTTTGTGCAGGACTAGAAACCCTGACTAAGACAATTACCAAGCAAACAAAACGTTGTCAAGGTAGGATTCCATGTTGAGCACCTGAGAGAATTTTTGGAATTCAAGTTCTCAAAGAATGTTCCTGTGCATACTCTTCTCCGAGGGCTGCCCTGGCAAACCAGGAGAGTAAATCAAGAGAGGAGCACATTCGAACACAAGGAGAAATGCCGAGAGAAAGAGGTAAGGGTACAGGGGAAATGATGAAGGAGATGCCATGGGCCAACAAGGATGGGACCGTGGGGTCAGGCTCAGGGCTCTCCACAAGCCGGAAAAAACCAGGACGTCCAATGTTCGACATGATACAGACAGGCAGTTAGAGAAAGACTTTAAGAACATGATAATTTCCGGGCAGTGGTGGCAGACACCTTTAATCCCAGCGCTTGGAAGGCAGGTGGGTCTCAGTGAGTTCAAGATCAGCCTGGTCTACAGAGTGAGTTCCAGGACAGTCTAGCTACACAGAGAAACCCTGTCTCAAAAAAAAAGCAAAGCAAACATGTTAGTGACCTTGGGCAGCTCTGTGACCTCGCTGGTATCAGTTTCCGCAGGTACGAGGAAGGAAGCAGAGTTGTTATTTTCTCATAGGTTTTCTTAAGGGTTTAAAGGGTTAATAAAATCTCACAAAACACAAAACCACACAGCACGGAGTGAGCCTGTGCTGTGCTATTTCAGCCTGGCTGAGAAAAAGCTTAAATCTACCATATGTGGGTGTGGCTTGCCACGTGTGGGGTGTGGCTTGCCACATGTGGGTGTGGCTTGCCACATGTGGGCGTGGCTTATCATGCAGATGGCTCAGCCTGTGGGCAATTTTTTGTCTACTTTAATTTTTGTACTTAAAATATAATTTTGAGTTTTAGAAGAACGCATATATATCTGCCTATTTCCACTCAGATTTTATCAAAAACACATTTTTTCAGTCCTTTTAAAGCTAACTTACTTTAGTCTTCCCTCCCCAACTCTCTTCCTTCCTTCCTTTCTTCCTTCCTCTTTTCCTCTAGCCCTCCCTCTCTTCCTGCCTCCCTCCTTCTCTTCTTCTCTCCCTCCCTTCAGTCTTTCCTCCCTTCTTCTCTTCCTTCCTCCCTTCCTCCCTCCATTCCTTCCATTCACCCTTCCTTCCTTCCTTCCTTCCTTCCTTCCTTCCTTCCTTCCTTCCTTTCTTCCTTCCTTCCTTCCTTTCTCTGTCCCTCCCTTCCTTCCTTCTTCCTTTCCTTCCTCCCTTCTTTCTTCCTTCCCTCCCTCTCCCTTCCTCCTTCCTTCCCTCCCTCCCTCCCTTCCTCTTCCTTCCCTCCCTCCCCTCTTTCTTCCTTCCCTCCCTCCCTCTCCCTTCCTTCCCTCCCTTCCTTCTTCCTTCCCTCTCTCTCCCTTCCTTCTTCCTTCCTTCTTTCCCCATCACTCTAGTTTGATCATGGTATTTCATGGCCAAAGGAGGCCCTACTCCCAGGTTTCACACAAGTCTCATTAGAAGACACAATTGGAAGAACAGGAAACACCACAAAATGTTTTACACATTCATGGAACTGCTAATTGCAGTTTGTTTGTTTGTTTGTTTGTTTGTCTTAAACTGGAAAAGTCATACAACAGGTTCTGATCACAGATCCCTTCCCTCCTCCATCTTCTCCCGGAGCCTCCCACATCCCCACCCACTCAAGTCTGCTCCTCCTTTGTCCCTTTAGAAAGCAAAAAAAAAAAAAAAAAAAAAAAAAAAAAAAAAAAATAAGCACAAGAAACACACACAGAGACACATGTTAG
>NC_034602.1:65210192-65222047 GCF_900095145.1 Mus pahari
GTTTGTTTGTTTGTCTTAAACTGGAAAAGTCATACAACAGGTTCTGATCACAGATCCCTTCCCTCCTCCATCTTCTCCCGGAGCCTCCCACATCCGGAGTGTCTGAAGACAGCTACAGTGTACTTACATATAATAAATAAATAAAAAAAAAAAAAAAAAAAAAAAAAAAAAAAAAAGCACAAGAAACACACACAGAGACACATGTTAGACAAACAGAAAAGGGCTTGCCTTCCAACAGGGGGACAGTGAATTAAATTATAAGATACATCAGGGAGTAAAACCAGTGATATAAAAATGTGGCTACAGTACAAGATGTTCTGGAAAAAAACTAAATAGTAAACCTTGAAGCAGAGCTTAAGGTGTGTGAGAGAGAGGTGGTCTCTTCTCTCAGTCAGTCTTTCCCTTACCCCTGCATTTCTTGGGACTTCTAGTGTGCTCCAAAATAGCTAACGTTATGGCGAAACTCGGTCTCCTGGGAGCTGGTGGGAGCTGGCTTCTAAGCTGAGCGCTGGCTTCTGGGGGAGACCCAAGCCCAGCCTTTTCACAAGGGATGATGGCCTTTGCCTCGGCACCATCCGCTTGTGTGTTCCAGGCGGGAAGGCCAGCCAAGCCCAGGCTTGGAGTAAATCTGAAGAAATTTATGCTGACACTTGGTTCCACATCTGGAAGTGCTGAGGGGCAGCTAAAGCCTCAACGTCGTGGTCATTCCTTTCTCCAAAAGAGGTTCCATGCACCTTGCAGGCAAATACGTGTCTTTACAGATGCCTGGTGAACGTTCAAAACCCTCTTGCTCAAAGCTGAGTGGACTTAAAAGTTCAGGCCACAGAGTTAAATTTTTCAGGCTGTCACTTGGAAAACTCCAAATCTGGGTGGGTCTACTATGTGTAACATTGTAGCCGTAAGAAGCTGTATTTCAACTAAAGCCCCTTGGATTAAATACACCATTTAAAATGTTGTTTTTTTTTTTTCCACCAAAGCCTTCTTTTAGGAACTGATTAAATCTATGGTTAGGTGCTACAACTTGGCCCTTTCTGAGGAGAAATTGTTAAACTCTTTTAAGAAAAAAAAAATAAAGAAAAACTCTTCACAAAGTTGGAAAATCAGTGGGAAATGGGGTAAATTAAAAGAAGTTTTCATGATTCTATTTCACATAAAAGAAACAGATCAACTAAAGGAAAGAGAAGTAATCTACTTTATGATTTAGAGAATTTTATCTATACAGTTTTCTTTTCTTTAAAATGTCTAAGAGGAAAACATTGAGGTTTTATTTTTTATTTTTTATATTTATTTTTTGTTTTTTGTTTTGTTTGGGGGGGAGTGGATTTTTATTTCTCTGTTTTTGGCCCTGACCTAACATAGAGGAAAAAGAATAGGGGGAGACTATTTTACTGTAAAGCATTTTGCAAATAGGGAGAGTGAACAAGTTGAGAGCACTAACAGACCACATGAGGAGGGACGTCCATAAAACTGTATCGAGTTGGGGGTCTCTGCACAGGGTCTGCACAGGTTCAAGCCAGACACCAACCCAACACTGACATGAGTCCCATCCCTATCAAGAAGCTACCAGCAAGTGACATCTGCTTTCACAGGAAAACTTCATTCTGTCCAAGGAAGTCACTGGTTGTGCTAGCCACACTTCAGGGCAGGCCCGTGCCCAGCCGTAGACTGCCAACGCAAAACCAACTCAACGGTATTTTTGTAGACTTTGTGGCTCATCTCATTTTGTTTGGGCATATTTTTTGCCTTACCGGTCTTTTGCTTGTATATAGAATTTTATTCTGATTTTGTGTTTTTATGGGTTTCTTGTGTGTGCATGTGTGTGTGTCCTTGTCTATGTATTTCCTGTGGCTTTCTTTCTTTGTTATTTTTTTAACTCTAGTTTATTTAGGTTTTTTGTTTGTTTTGTTTTCTTGCTTGTTTGTTTTACAGAGAGAAAGAGAAACAGCTTGAGGTTGAGGAGGTGTGGAGGGTCTGGGAGAAGTCAGAGGAAGGGAAATTGTGATCAGAGTATATTGTATGAAAAAATATTTTCAATAAAAAATATAGACATACATTTTTTTTCAAAAACCCGTATTATGTTGGGGACTTTGTCAGGTAGATTTTCAGCTGCTCTAGTTAAAAATCAAAGAAGTGCCACACTCACGGAGACCTGCCAATCTACCCGTTAACGCAAGCTTCGCAATCTATGCGCCCCCCAGCACCGTGTTGTAAAGCCCAGAGACACACAGTGAAATTGACTGTTTTTTTTTTTAAAGCTTTATTTATTTATTATATGTAATTACACACATAGCTGTCTTCAGACACTCCAGAAGAGGAGGTCAGGTCTTGTTACAGATGGTTATGAGCCACCATGTGGTTGCTGGGATTTGAACTCAGGACCTTTGAAAGAGCAGTCGGGTGCTCTTACCCACTGAGCCATCTCACCAACCCGAAATTGACTGTTTTTAAAGCACTTTTTCCACCCATAACGTCCATTCAAAGGTGCTCTACCACATCTCCTCCCCAGCCCTGTGTTTCAAGGTTATGATTTATAGCGTCAGCTGCAGCCTCTGCTCTACCAAAGTCATTTCTGCATGGCTTCCCAGCCCTGATCCCATGCTCAGCAGAGCCCCATAGGCCTCTGCACCAATGATTGCTCATGGAGATTCTGATTCTGATGGACACTCAGGGGTGTGTGTGTGTGTGTGTGTGTGTGTGTGTGTGTGTGGAGATGGGGGTGCTGTATTGTATGTGTGCATGTGTGTGTGTGTGGTATGTATATATATGTGTTGTATTGTGTTGTGTGTGTGTGTGTGTATATGTATGTGGTGTGCCAGTGTGAGTGTGTGTGTATGTGTAGGAGTGGAGAAAGGGTGATGTATGTATGCATGTGTGTGGTATGTGTATATATGTGGTGTATATGTGTGTGTATGTATGTGGGAGTAGAGATGGAGGTGGTATATTGTATGTGTGCATGTGTGTGATGTGTGTGTGGCATATATATATATATATATATATATATATATATATATATATGGTGTGTGTATGTATATACTGAATCGACTTACTCTTATGGCTGTTTTTCTTTTCTAGAACATGTAGTGTGCTTTGTGACTGAGCATGATACAAGGAGAGTTCCTCTTTGTCTCTCTGAGCCACAAAGATAGCCTGATGCTTCAGGCAAACCCAGCCCCCACACACCAGCCACAGAAGGAGAAGCCGGTAGGGGGTTGATTCACCATGGCAGACGAAATTGGACCACCCCTGAGCAGAGAGCATGTGGGTATAGGGGTCACAGGATCCCTATCAGATGTGGACATCTAGACCTCCTGTTCTGAACACGCAGTACAGGCAGGCTTTGAAAATCTGCTCTTACTAAGTAAGTGTGTGTGTGACCCAAGGTAAGTAAAAACACCATAAAACCTGAACTCCTGACTCGGTGCCTTCCTGAGGCATCTCCTTAGGCCCTGAGTCACTTCATCAAAGAGGCCGTGTAGCCTGCAGTTTTGAAACACACCCTGGAGCCCGCCTTTCTAGATCTGCCTTCCTGCTTCCCAACTGGGTAACTTCAGATGAGTTACTTAGCTTCTCTGTAAAGGGGAGATGCGGATTGCACCCACAACAGGTCTACATTTGCTAAGGACTTAATTAAACCAGTTCCTGGGGAGTGAGGCAGAGTAGGGAGATATTTGCTGCATTTGCACACACACACACACACACACACACATGCTTGGTGGTTGGTTTTTACAGTCTCAGGACTGTAACCTAGGCTGCCCCTTCAAACTCATCCTCCTCTTACTTCGGCCTCCTATTCACTTAGAGTCATTGAAACCCTCCCTGGCTCACAAATTCATAGCAGATGTTAGATTTTTTTTTTTCTGATGTGAATGGCAGGTGCTTTAATTTTCCGGGGGAGGTTATAGATGTCTTTTATCATTTCCTGATTCCCTCCACGTGAGCCACCCATCCTCTCCACGTGGGGTCCAAAGTGGGTAGAAACTGAGGGGATTGGCAAGAATCCTCTCAGAAAAGTCTTCCAGGCCTGGCCTGTGGCCAGTTAATACCCATCAGCAAAGGAAAGCTCTCTCACGCTTTCTCCCCAAAGCCCCATGAAGCAGGACAAATGGACCCCGAGCTGTTTTGCTGCCTCTACAGAGTCCTTTGAAAGGTATGTGTTAAGCCTTTTTACTGTATCATCTTTTTGTCTGTTAAAAAAAATGATCTCTTAACGAGCAAGTAAGATGGCTCAATGGGTAAAGCACCTGTCCCCAGACATTCATGGTGGATGGAGAGACCCAGTTCTCACAAGCTGCCCTCTGCCCTCCACATGCCATGGTCTGCATCTCTCTCTCTCTCTCTCTCTCTCTCTCTCTCTCTCTCTCTCTCTCTCTCTCTCACACACACACACACACACACACACACACACACACACAGAGTCACACAGAGTCACACACACTCTCACACACACACTCACATACACACACACTCACACACAAATGTAATTTTAAGTTTACAATTTAAAGTGTGTCCCAACCGTTTGTGATTTTCAGATATTCAAAGTCTGTCCTACCAATGTTCTGTGAACAGTAATTTCTGAGAAGGATTAGAAGCGACTGATGGACTGGTTGGAACTGTATTGATGTGGGAGGTTGGAATGTTGCAGGTCCAGAGCCTCATTATAACTTATCTTACGTCAGCTTTATCCCGCTAATAGACAGTCCTTGCCAATCTCTGCGTCTGGAACTACCATACTGTGAACAGATAAAAACCTTTGAAATCTAGCTGAGCAGACCTCCAGCTTCCACCAAGCCAACAGCTAAGGATGGCGTGAGATAGCATCTAAGGGATACGGAGATTTTCCCCCGAACCACCTACCTCTGTGATGTTTCCACGGAAGTATGTTTTCAGTTTCTTTGTTTATAACTCTTTTTGTTCTGTTATTATAAGACCTCAGGAGAATGTGGAATCTGGGCTAACTGAGCTCTGTAGTTCCCAGGCTATGGTTGCTCAAATTTGACTCCAGCATAAAACTATTCTTTTATTCCCTTTGAGGTAAGAGCTGCGTGGTTTTACATCAACAGTTTCTCCTTAGCATATATAAGTTATCTCTCTAATGACAAGTTTAAGACCTCAACTGTTCCTTCAAGACCTACTTAAAATATTGAACAAGTTACTGTCCATCGGGGCCTGCTAGCTCAGAGGTGCCGCGTACTTCTACAAATACAGATTCCTGGGTGCGGTTGCACTGCTCTGCACAGTCCCTCCGAGAGCTTCCCAAATCCTGAGGCCAAGACCCTAGGAACTGTCCATCTGTGTGTCAGAGCCCTACGATTGACAAGGCACTTATGAATATCACGACTTGGGGGCTCCCATGGTCTCCTCCTCCTCCCAGGAGTGCTCATGGTCACACAGACACCAATATCCTCTCAAAAGAGTCAGGTCCTCATTGGAGGGTACCCACAAATAAACTCGGGTACAACACTGTCTGTGATCACGTTGTATAACTTGCACCCACGTGTTACAGATGTGGACCTGGTGGGAGGGGAGGTGCTGAGGACGTTCCTAAGGAGCTTGTGGGAGGACTACAGACCACCGGGGACATTCCTCAAAGGGGACCCTAGCCCCCTCCCTTTCCTTCTACCCTTACCAGATAAGTGGCTTGACTCCACCACATCCTCCCCACAGGCTCAGGAGCAGCTGGACCGATCTATCCCAGCACAAAGCATCCTCAGGTATTAGCTGATCATCTCAGGCATTTGTTATAGAAAGATATTTTGGGACACAATTCCATACGGAAGAATAGTACAACTTCCAAGCCAAGTGGACTCAGGCGAATGTGTCTACCTCTCCATTCTCTCATCCCCACCAAAGCCTCCTTCCATCTCCCTGAGCTGACACAAGGAATCCTGCTTCTTTACCCCTTGTGCTGTGGTGGTCCAAGAGTGAATGTTGAAGTAGTGGAATACTATTAAGCCCTGGGAAAGAATGTAATCATGCCA
The DNA here is from genome assembly GCF_900095145.1 of Mus pahari. Lineage (NCBI taxonomy): Eukaryota > Metazoa > Chordata > Mammalia > Rodentia > Muridae > Mus > Mus pahari. The sequence continues at coordinate 65,216,171 of NC_034602.1, forward strand.
TTTCTGACACGTGAATGAACCCGAGGGGGCGTGATGCTAACGGAAGTTAAGTCAGTGGCGGAAGACTAAATGTTGTACATACAGAAGGAATCTGACCAGGACAACCCATGGATGCAGAGAGTCGAGTGGTGTTTTCTGGGAGCTTTGGGAAGGAGAAATGGGGAGATGCTGCTCAACAGAGAGAAAGGCTGTGTTGTGCAGAAGGAGGAAGTTCTGGAAATTTACTATTAAATATGTGTACTCGAAGGTAACGCTGTATGGTGTGGTTAAAGATGTGGAGAGAGGTGAATCCTGTGTTGTGTGTTTTCATAACAACAAACAGAAACATGGGGGAGTGATGAATGATGAAGGTATGGACAGAAGTCCAAGTTTACATGCACTCACATAGACAAACACATACACACAGAGACACACACATACACACACACTACTTGTTTCTATGGTCACTGTATCAGTCAAAATTCTCTAGAGTAACAGAATTTATACAATGAACCTCTCTGTATAGGAAGGGAATTTATTCGAATGACATATAGGCTATGGTCCAGCTAGTTCAACAATGGCTGCCTCTGAACTGAAAGGCCAAGAATCCAGTAGTTGCTCAGCCCATGAGGCTGGAGTCTCAGATGGTCTTCAGTATACGCCAGCATGTGGAAGTAGGCTTTAGTGAGAGCCAAAGAATGGGCCTACTAGCAAGTAGACAGCAAGCAAGCACAGAGCAAAGCTTCCCTCTTCTGTGTCCTTATAAAGGCTTCTAGGAAAACCCATGGCCCATTGTAGAGGTGTCTGTCTTCCTCAAAGATCCAATTAGAAGTAGATCTTCCCACTTCAAATTAAGCAAAAATCCCTCCCGGGTGTGTCCCTCCTTTGGGGGGGGGGGGAGTTCTAGTTATTTCCAAAGATTATCCAGTTGACAACCAAGAATAGCCATTGCAGTCACCTTCCCAAAACAAGTGGCAGGTGTAAGATCACCTATCTCCAGGTCTATTTAAGAATCCAGCCATTTTCAGGCAACCTCAGTAGCTCCCATCTCTCTCTAATGAAAACCCTGCCCCCATTAGAAGGCACTGTCAGGGCTCTGCAAGGCCTGCCCTTGCCCTTGCCCCTTGCCCTTGCCCTAGCTTGGCTTCACCTGCAACTTGCGCTGAGCAGCCTTAGCTTGGCCCTCTGTATTTAGTCATCCAGAGCCCACACCACTCTTACTTCAACCCCGTCTCCGACTAAATCCTCCCTATGGGATACATAGACATCTAGGCTTCCAGGAAGCCTCCTTGGCTCTTCCAGGAGGCTGCATTAGCTAGCCCTTGTCTGTCTTCTCTTAGCAATGCTACTATGATTTTCCAGAGCTCCCTGCTGGACTGTGGAGCAAACCCTTGGGAGCAGTCACTCCCTTTATTGGTTAACCACGATCTCCTGCCCCAGAACCTTCAAGGTGTTGCGCACTTGTTGGGTGAATGGGCCAGTTGGCGGCCATCCTCACCCTCGTAATGTGTAGCAGCAGGATCCCATTGCCAGAGCCCCAAACCCCAATTCTTGTGCCTCTGACTCTCTAATGGATGCTCTACCACAACTGTGCTATCATTTTCTTTGCTGCTAAGACTATATAGCCAACAAGATGCTACTGAGGGACAAAGAGTTAATTGTAGCCCATAGTTTGGGAGGGATAAAGCCTTCACGGTGGGGAGGCCCTGGCAGTAGGAGTGAGGGGCAGCTGGTCACATTGCATTGTAGTCAGGATGCAGAGAACATGGGAGCTGGTGGGGCCAGGCTACAGAACCCCACCCAGTTCTGTTCCCAGTGGCCCACTTCCTTCAGGAAAGCTTCACCTCTGTATCTGTACAAACTCAGACAGTACCAGCAGCTGGGGGCCAGGCATTGAACATTTTACACTCAATCTGACCACAGGGTCTGTCAAATTCTCTCTCTCACTCATATAAGTATGTACTGGGGAGGGGATCCCTCCAAGTGACAATGTTTGCCGACGACCTGGGTGTGACTCAGTCTTTTTATCCCTGTCAGACTTTATGCCTGACTCCTCAGGACAAAAACAACAGGGACAGAGTCAGAGAGGAAAGCAGACAGTGGGAGAGTTGGTTCAATACGAATATAGTGACATATATGAACAGAATGCCACAATTAAATAATCACTTGTATGCTAACTTTGACATTTTAATTTAAAAATGCATTTTTTAAAAAACCAGCTTAACCAAGGCCTCAATATATCCTTACTTGCAAACTGGCTTCCAGTTTTCATAAATTCTTCATGCTCGGGTCTTTGAGGACAAGGTGTCCTCGACAGTTTTATTATGCTATGACATAGCATAATAAAAGAGAGACAAGAGAGAACACTTGGGAAGCTGAGGCAGGAGGATTATGAGGTTGAGGCCAGCCTGGACTCCATGTAAGACACTGTCCCTAAACAAAACACGTGAAAGAAATACACATAGATCCACCCTCAGGCTTAACAACATGAATGCTTTCCACTGTGCTTTTACAAACCGAACTGAAATCTGACCCCTGCTACCAGATTCATACTCTAATAAAGTAGCCAGGAGCCACGTCCCTGGAGCCCTAGTGAATCAGCATGTGTCAGACAGGGCTGAGCTGCACCACACTTCCTAACTGGGAAGCAAGGCTGGCAGCATCAGACCAAGATTGTTCTTGGCTACAGGAGGAGATGGCTGAGAAGTTAACCAAGAAAAGCACCCGGAGGAGACAACGCGCTTGAGATCAGGAGGTCTGCACTCCTAGGGCTTGGATAGGAAACTATTTCCCCCGTGAAGACATGATACTGGTATTACTCAGACATTTCCAGGATCTGGGCTTTGTGGCAAAATGTGCTGACCTCGTCATAGAATACTGCCCTGAGAGAGACCGTGAGCATTCCTTGGCATAATGGAGCGTGGAGTCCTATGAAGGACAGGATCTCTCCATGACAGCTGCAACTCTTCCGTTATGGAATTATGAACTTTCGCAGCACAGAGGGTGATTCGGGAATGAGACCCTCTATCCAGAACTACAGAGTGCTCAGTGACCACAGGCTTACCTTTTTTTTTTTTTTTTTTGTTTCTCAAGGCTATCCCAAACCCAGCAAAATGAACTATGTTTTATAACCACACACTGTCCAGCTGTCAAAACTTACTCTGTGGGCTGAAGATGTGGTTCAGCAGTTAAGAGCACTGACTGCCCTTCCAGAGGTCCTGAGTTCAATTCCCAGCAACCACACAGTGACTTACAACCATCTGTAACAGGATCTGATGCCCTCTTCTGGGGTGTCTGAAGAGAGCAACAGTGTACTCGCATACATAAAATAATCTAAACAAAACAAAACACCTCAATTCATGCTCTCTGTGCCATAGATTAAAAACATGAGGGTATTGAGAAAGAGGATGTAGGAATGACTCATAGGAAATGCTTGTGTGGTATAGAATTATTAGTCTATCGGCCTTTATAATGAATGAGTGGGAAGAACCCCCATCCTGAGTCCCAAGCTGGTGGCCCAGGTTGCTTTCCTAAGTCACTCTAATCCCCTAAGGATAGATTAGATTATGGACTTTTACAGCAGTGAGGGTGACTCGGGATGGGACTGTAGAGGACCCTCTAGTCCCCTAAGGAGTGATGGCACAGAGAACATAGAGGATAGTGTAAGAGAGTTCGTTTCTCTCTCTGATTCCTGGCTGCGTATGTAATATAGTCATCAAAGGCTTCACAACTCAGCCACCATGTCTTCCCTGTTATGATGCTCTGTAAACCCGAAACCACAAGCCAATAGACTCCACCTTCCTTAACTTCCTTCCGTGGGATATTAAGTTGCAACCATGGAAAGGTAGTTACCACACCGAGGAGGGGACGCAGTTCCTGTCTATCATTTCAAGCTGCAAACCCTCAAGGGAGGCAAATTGCTCCATCTGACACTTCTACATCCTTGTAGTTAATTACGTGCGGACTAAACCTCTCTCTCTCTCTCTCTCTCTCTCTCTCTCTCTCTCTCTCTCTCTCTCTCTCTCTCTCCCCCAACTAGAGATAGAAGAGCCCAATGATACCCCAATCACAGGTAGACAAAAACTTTGTTAGAGTCTTCAGTAGTTATTCAGGTGCTGCAACCATAGGCTCTTGCTCAGCAGACAAAGGCACTTAGTACCATGTCCTAAGTTCAATTCCCCTGACCCACATAATAAAAAGAGATAACATCCACACGTTGGCCTCTGACCTACACACACATACACACACACACACACACACACACACACACACAAATTGTGCCATGTGAACATGTGTGTTCACTAAATACATGATTCATATACTAAATAAATAATTTTAAAGTTATTTATTTTAGTTAACAGTGCTGTATGTACTTATTGCAGGCAGCATGCTGTTTTGAAGTCTGTATAAATAATACAATGGCTGCACTGAGACATTTTCTCTATGCATGGCTTTTTGTGCTGAGGGCTTAAACTTCGTTCTCTTAACGCTTTTCACGAACCTTGTGTTAGTAATATTTCCATTACTATAACAAAGCAAATAATCGAGATCAAGCTACACAGAGAAGTTTGCTTCGGTTGATAGTTTGGGGGATTGGTCCTCAGTTTCTCAGTGCACATACTCACCAGGATTTGTTATTTGTTTTCTTAATAATTGACAGTGACTAGAATTTAGTTTTAACTTGCAGCCCTCTATTGACTGTGGAGCTGAATTTTTCCATGTGTTTATTAACCATTTATCTCTCCTTCTGAGGGTTATCTGTTCATTTCATACATTTCATAGCCTACTCATTGATTGGGTTGCTAATTTTCTGATATATATATATGCTTGTGTGCATTGGGCTGGGGAGCAGGGAGTGCACTGTGGAGACCAGAACAGCGTTGGATCACCTGGAGCTGGAACTTCGGGCGGTTGCAAGCTCCCTGACATGGGTGCTGGAGAACATGTTCTCTCTCTGCAGCAACGGTGTTCTCACCATGAGCAGCTCTCCAGTCCCTAGCAGAGTCTTTAGAGTTTATTGTTGTACATAATCCTACTTGCTAATAATGACAGTTTAACTTACTTATTTCTGACCCTATCATTTCCTTCTTTTGTCTACAAAAGAAGCAATGGCTAAGACTTCAAGCACTATATTGAATAACAGTGGACAAAGTGGTTTTACTAGAAATACTTTGAATTTGTTTCTCATCGAACATGATGGCTAGCTATTGGGTTGTCATATTGAGCCTTTATTACATTGAGATACATTTCTTTTATTTCCAGTTTCTTGGGGGTGGGGATTTTTATCATGAATGGATATAGGATTTGGTAAGTGACTTTTTCTGTATCCACTGAGATGATCCTTAAATCCATTTTGGTAGTATAGTACATTTATTGATTTATATTTGTCAGTCCATCCCTTAATCCCTGAAATGAGGCTAACTTGATCATAAAGAACTTCGTTATCTTGATGGCTGAATAGAATTCTATTATGTGTGTGAGAGAGACAGAGACATACAGAAACACAGAGAGAGAGACAGAGAGACAGAGACAGAGAATATCAGCACATACACTCATCTTCAGTCCCTCCAGGGTGCGCGCCATCCGTTGTACCATCTCTACTATTTGGTTTCCCACCCCACCCCTGGTGGAGAATTTGCTTTGTTCATGGAATGGTTGCTGCTATGAAGGCAGATAGACCATATTCAGTTCTTGACCCCTGGCCCATTTCCAGAAAGGGACGTGACACCACGTGCTAGTTACATCTTTGGATGACAACGCTTTATCCACCCAACACAGAGCATATCTCTGCAGCCCTGGCCATCCTGCTGGCATCCACTGCCACTGCAGCCCGGGTATGATCTCTATCACACTGGGGGTGCTTCTTCTTCTTCTCCTTCTTCTTCTTCTTCTTCTTCT
>NC_034602.1:65222602-65239665 GCF_900095145.1 Mus pahari
TCTCTCTCTCTCTCTCTCTCTCTCTCTCTCTCTCTCTCTCTCCATTTCACCAGTCACCAGTCAGATGTCAACACACTCTCATCTGGCTCTTCTTTTCCCACCCGTGTCAGGAACAAGTTTTCATGTGTAGGACTCTTATCTGTGAGTCACCAGCTACTTTTTAACACATGGTTTTACCTGGGGCCCAGAGCAAGGTGTTATATGGGCATATCATTTTCTTTCTATTCCTGAAGTTTGGTTATAGGTTTCTCATGTGGTCACTCTTGGGAATGTAACCCACTCAACTACAAAAGGTTCAGAACTTGGTGAGAATTGAACCTAATACCAGACCTCCTGGCGGATGATACCATAGAACTATATACAATGTATCTGTTGCTTGCAATCAGAGCATTGAAACCGATACACATTGAGACACTTTGAGGCACATCACCACACAATGGAAAATGAGATCTCAGAGGCCTGCATCCAGAAGCTCTTTCTGCCGGGGAAATAGTAGAGAAGAGAGGTGAAAAAAAATCATTAAGAGTTGGCAATTACTTTAGGGTGGATCTGATTCCAAACAAACTTGCCTGTCTCTTGCATCTACGCTTGGCGCTGTGGCGAAGGGAAAGACCGATTGCAACAATGTATGCATCACCTTGCAGCGAGCTCTACCCCTGGATTCCCAGGCTGCAGGCAATGGGCTGGAAAGGAGCAGCTGAGGCATTACAAAATAAGAAGGCAAACAGAAAGCTGCCAGAAGTCACATGTCTGAGCCCCAGTGTCTCGTTGTGGCTTATGACTCATTAGACCGACTGTAGGTCACCCTTGCCTCATTTATTCCACAGGAGACTAGAAATGGCAGCCAGAGGGCTGTACGAAAGCATCTTCCCATGCAGTCCAGACTACATCCTCTCATGTCTACTTGCAAGCATAGCTGACATACTACTAACCCATTCTGACGTAAGAATGGAAGTTTTCCAAGTTCTCAGTGTGTCTCATTTTCTGGTCTTAGAAGACACAGAGCACGTGAGTGTTATCTGGAGATCAGAGTATGGTGTGTGTGTCCATCCACGTTTATATATATATATATTTAACCTGGCCTGAAACTCAATATGTAGCCAAAGGCTAGCCTTGTTCTTAAATTTATGAGAATCTTCCTGCCTCAACTTCTCCAGTACTGATATGACAAGCGTAAGCCCCCATACTCACTTCAAATTTTCTTTATTAGGTATTTAGGGAGATGTCTCAGCAGTTAAGAATGAATACTTCTCTTTCAGAACTCAGCTCCCAGCGCCTGGAAGGCAGTCACGGCTGCCTGTAACTCCAGATCCAGCGGCTTTGGCGCCCTCTCCTGGCCTCTGTGGGCACCTTCATGCATGTGCGCAAACTCACGCAGAGATACACATTCAATACACATAGTTAAAATCGACCTTTTAAAGATATTCTGGAATGCCCAGATCCCAGGGCTGCATTCACATATCGAAAGGCCAATGGATCTTCGGAAATAAAGGTAAAAAGGCTTTCCTAAAATGTTCACATTTTTAAATGACAGCTTTAAAATCAACAAGTGACCTCAAGAGTGTTTTCACTTAATGGAAGGTGTCACCGCATGCTGGCCTCCAGCACAGGCACAGGCACTTACTGAAGACATTTGACAATTCCAGCACTGAGCTAAGCATTTAATGGCATCTCTTATAAACATCACAGCGACCCTGTTAGGTTAGTTTTGGCCAGCCCGTTGTAGTAACAAAATGGTGGGGTTTTTTTCCTTACTGCTTCAAAGAATTTAGATTACATAATTCACCAAAAAAAAAAAAAAAATGAGCACAGCAAGCTAGGACTGAAGGAAACAACAGTTCAACTGTAGGGATAAATCGCAACTGTAAACAATACAGTGGCCACAGCAGATCATGTAGCGGGGACAGGGGACACAGGTCTATTCTCCTTTGAGGGAAGCCAGCATCTTTTCAGTCCCCATCACTGTGAGGAAATGAAGACCCAGCAACCTCAGAGCTCCAGTTTTCTATTTATTGTTTTCTTCAGAAGACAGAAGGAATTTGAACTTTTATGTGAAACTAAGATCTTATTGTTAAACACTGGCAACCGTTACAAAGTTGTCCCTCTCTCTGTAGCCAAACAAAATACAGCTGTGAGCTGGACTCTGCCCATAGGACAGAGTTTGCAAACTCCGTCCCCTGACCTGGGGAAACTGGGGAACCATTTCAGATTCTTCTGCTCTCTTAAAGAAACATGGCTCCTTCAGGCAGGCTCCAGGGGGCTTTAAATTATCATTAATGGTTCAGGACTAGGCCTCTGCTACTGCCCACCCACTGGCCCTCAGAAATAAAATGGCCATTACTTTATTCCTGGTGACGTTGGGGTGGAACTTGTGAGATCATTAGTCTGTGAGACTTGAGGAAGCTCTGTAGACCTGGGGGTGCTAAGGGAGAACAAGGAGGGGGGAGGGAGGAGGGGAAGGAGGGAGAGATAAGACAACAGGAGTCCCTGCTGAGCACTGCCCACCCTCTAGGTCCCCTTCCCCCCCCCATCTCTGGCTCTTATCTGTTTTAACCATTCAGACCCCTGGAGGCCAGCACTCTGAGCTCCAGCCCACCATTCTTCATTTCTGATTTCTCTCCTCAGAGGAGATAAGGAGGTCCCAGGGCCTCTCAGTGTGTTTTACATCAAAGGCCACTGAAGGGTCCTGACAGACTGGATGTCAGTGCTATAAACAAACCATTAATCACGCTGCCATTTCATGGACATGCTCCTCTCAGAGGGCATGAACTTTCTCCAGGGCACTAATATAAACCACATCTCCACCCCACCCCACCACCGCCCCCAGTCCCCAGCCAATGGAGGAGGCAGGGTGAGATGGCTGACTCAACTGTTTGTAAATAGCCAATTGAAAGAGTGATGGCTGAAATGAATGAAACAGAGTTCCAGCTTCTGGGGACCGTGTGGAGTGTTCCCACCCCTTCTGCAGGCACCACCTTTAAATCGGGTACCGAAAGGAAAGCCACGGGGACTCAACAGGATACTGATGACTTGGGCACTGCACCCTTTTGGCAAACCTCCATAGTGTGAGTTGTAAGGATTGGAGCCCATGGAAAAGCCTTTCCAGAACAGGTTCTCTCCTTTGTGAGATGATGCTAGATTCTCTGGACCAGTGGTTCTAACTTGGCCAGTATGAGCCACTGGAGCCCAAGTCTTTAGTGTAGAGTCATCCGTCCATTGAGCTTCTGCAATGGGCAATCTCCAAGCTTAGTCAAAAGACTAGAGATGTACTTGTCCGTATTACAGCTCTTCCTTCCTGTTGGGAAAGACAACCACTAAATAACCAAATTCAGGTATCAATAAAGCCATTAAAAAACATGGAAAGGGTGGTGGCAGTGGGGACAATAGTTTGAATTGGAAGAAAAGAGCCATTCATTGGCTCAGCCAGTAACCATGATGCTGGAGTGCAAAGTGGGGTGCTTAGCAAAGAAAGAATGGTGCCTATGTGCCGAGGACCCTGGGACCCCACCTGGGGGAGTGATCTCATCAAGTAAGATGTCTTAGAAATGATACCCCCCACACCCACACCCACCTACCCCTGCCAAAGACCAAACTCCACAGACTATTGCCCTTGCTCTTGCTTGCTTAGTAGAACCTGATGGTGCTGGCCTAGTGCTGAAGACACTGTACACATTGGTCATTGGACAAGGGGAAATCACATTAGCACCAAACGGGAAGTCTTGTCCCTGCTGGCCAGCTCTGACAGTGCCAGGAGGGACTGTGCAGGTTTCTAGGGGAAAGAAGTCATCAGTAGTGTCCCCACCATGAATGCCACGAACCACAATAATGGTCACGGCAAGCTATGCCCATGGGTGCCTATGTTATAATGAAAACCAATCATTTCCTTATTTGATTTAAGGCCCAAGCCAGGGAAACAAGCACAGGCCAAGAACCTATCTAGGGTAGTTGAGCTCACAGGCCTCTGAAGCTAAACCTGCTATGATTACGCTGCTAAATGGACATAAAAATCAAACTTCCCTCGAAATTTGCATCTCCCTACCCATGGGTCAGTATAGCTCTCAGACCTCATAAGAAAGGTGTCTAAGCAGTGCACGGCAGGTAAAGCAGAGATTCGCGAGTAGCCAAGGAGCAGACGATAGTGCAGCATGCTCAGCCACAAATGGAACATCTCTACCACCCAGACTCTCATCCACATGGATGGGACTGCCATGGAAGCTGGCGAGAGCCAGAGACTGGGGATTGCCCAACCAAAGTGGTGGCTTCTGGACATGGTAGGACTACTACACTCATAACGTACAGCACGGGTGTGTATCTGCACACGACCTGCATACAGAGTTCACACAAGCCCCTACCATAGCTAAGAAACTATGGATAATAACGGTTTGTGGGAGGGAGAGAGTCTCTTTCTCTCAGTTGGTTTGACTGACTGACTGACTGACTGATTGATGATTGATTGATTGATTGATGATTGATTGATCTATTGATTGGTAGGCTGACTGGCTGATGGATTGATTGACTGGCTTGGGACAGGGTCTCACTATGGAGCCCACCATGGCCACATGTTGTGTAAACAAAATGGGCCACTCATTGTGTAAACCAAGCTGGCCTTGAACTCATAGCTATCTACCTACCTCTGCCTCCTAACTGCAGAGATTAAAGGTGTGCACCTCCACACCTGGATTTAGTTTCCCTTAAAGGTAGGTTGTATTCCAGTGGGTAGCACAAACTATACTTAGTAGGTTATCTTATTTTAAGAGCACATGAAGTTGGGGAGGATTAGGAAGTTGGGGGGGGTGGTGGATCAAGTTAGGACCAGGAGTGAGATAGTTATAGTCATATACAGTGTGTGAAACTCTCAGATCATTAACAAAGCTATTTTTAAAGATCACAATTCAGTCACAAATGAGACATCTGTATCATACTCCACTCTAGTAGCTAAGGCTCGGGGGAACATCATAAGAGAGGAGGCAGAAAGGGTATAAAAGCTCAAGGTCAGAGAGGATCAGAGTGGAGCAGCGTCTTTTCCACAGGAGCAGGCCACTGCATGAACAAACTCGCAGTGTGAGCTGCCTACGTAAGATTTGCGCAGGTCAAAGAGGTCACCATTCAGATGTGGAGATGGGAGGAGCTGGTGGGCTCCACCCTTAGCTGATGAAAGATCATCTTCATTCAAAGACTGCACACAAACCAAGAAACCAGGTCGCCGAAGTCCAAGCAACAAGGCAGGAAGCAGGGCAGCTCACGTCAAGTGGGCAGGTTTCTCGGAGGGTCTGAGCAGTAGGAATCACACCACGTGCTTGGGTTGTATCAGGAAAGGAACTCAGACGCTACTCCACTGAGTGACTGGGAACTGGTCCAGGGCTGAGATCCCTTACTGGACTTCCAGGCAGAAGAACTTGGAGAGGTCAGAGAGGTGTGGAAGAGGACATTGTACCTTCCAGATCCTCTGCTTAGAAGGCACCTCTCTGACTGGGCCCTGTGGTGCAGACCTGAAATCCCAGCCCTCTGGAGGCAGTGCTGAAAGAATTACGATGAGTTTGAGGTCCAGCCTGGGTGGTACAGTGAGTTCCAAACCAGGAAAAGATACAACCTTGTATCTTTAGTAAGACCTTGTCTAAAACGACACCGGAAACAAAGGTTAGAGGGAGTTAGCCAGTACATTATAGTTTAGTACCAACACTAACCTGCTTTCCTAAATAGAATAGAGGCAGAGGCCTGTGGATGATGTCATTGCCACAAATTCTGGTTTAGTTCCTTTTCTCTTACTAACTATCTATCATTGAAATGACGTTAAATGTCATCGCTGTCTTGGACAAAAGAAAGAGAGCATGTGCCTTCTTCACGTAATTTCAGGTTCAAATCTTCATGAAATCTTCACCAGGCCTTCACTCTTTTCTCCCCCTGGGAGGCCTGAGCTGAGGATGTCCCTCAGAGTCACTTCCTCCATCAGCCAGCCTCCTCCCTATCACCTCTCTGAGATAGGTCCTTCAGAGTGTTCCACTGTCAGACTTGGATTGTTTAACCATCTATTGTCTGGCCTCCCAGTTCAGAAAGCAATCTGTACTAACAGAGATGGTTTTATCCCTGCGTCATCTTCATCGCTAGGATGCCACCTTATATGTGGCAGAATCTGAATGGGGAAGGATGCCACCTACAGAAAGTTTCATGTCATGGTTTGACTTTTAACACATGCGCTGGACCCTTCAAAGCTTGCTTGCAAGCTGATAGCTTTGAGAAGTGATTGGATATGGAGAATTCTAACTTCATTGATGCTGTGGTAACCCAGGGATAAGCTCATAGCTGAGCGGACCAGTAGGAGGTAGTGGGCTAGTGGACTAGTAGAAGGCAGTGGTGAATGGATTTAGGCATCTGATATATATATATATCTTATCTCCAACCCATCCTCTTGCTTGCTTCCCAGCTGCCATGAAGTGGCCGCTTTCTTCTGTCTTGCATTTCTACCACGATGCTCTTCCCCACCATACAGAGTCCCAAAAGTAACAGGCCAAGACACTGTGGGCCCTCAAAAGCAGTGAGCCCAAATCCACCCATGACCCATCAATCTGCTCTCCCTCATGTTTTGTCGTAGTGATGGTAAGTAACACAAAGAGCAAAGAGCTCTTATGTGCTTAGCTTCCCACGAGGCTAAGTCAGCCAAGTGCATCTCTGAGGATGTTGCTTGATGTGGTCCCAACACTGACTCCCCCACTTCTTCAGTCAACAGAGAAGCAAAGCATTAGAACTGGGATGTTCAACATGTGGACTTTGGATGGTCAAGGGTGTTCACCTTATCCGGATGATAGACAAGACTTAAAAGTGTCTGTGTGATGTACAACCTTGTAAAGCAAAGTAGACCTGCCTGTTCCATAGTGTCCCAAATAGGAATGGCAAGTGAGTGTCCTTTCTGGTGGCACACGGGTCTGCAGCCGTGGTCCTTGAGAAAGTCTCTGAAGGTCACAAACCCTAAAATGTTTACCAAGGTGAAGGTGCGAGAGGAGTGTCCTATGCACTGGGTACGTGCCATATCTATGATAGGATAACCCTTGGCTTTTGTCCAAGTGAATTTACTGCCATGGCATAGCACAGCTGGCACTGACTCAGCATCTGGGCATGGGACAGGCCATTTGAATCACCTGCATTGCACAAAAATAGATGAACCAAATCCTCATGACTCCAAGAATATCTTGTGACAACCATGCCTGAGTATCACGTGCCTGGTGTCTAGAGACAATTTGTGTCATCTACAATTCATGACATGATGTCACTTTATAAATAAGAAAATTCAGGTTCAAAGAGGTTGGTAAAATTGTCCAAAGCCAGAAAAGATGAAGGCAGGATTAAAATTCAGATAGAACTAACTCCAGTATTCACTCCTCTACCATAGCAGTAGTTACAAGACTTCAGCCCACATGCCTGACCCACCTTGCATTAGCTCATGAACAAAATGAGAAAAGTAAGACAGATATAATAATTTCCCTAAATATGCATTATCTACTGTTGAAGATATCATTTACATAATAGGGGAGAATATAATATCATGTGTGTACAGATTTATTCTTCTTGAATTAAGATTAGCTGGTATCCTAGTAAACTTTGGCTATCAGTATGACACAGCCTAGGATCATTTGAAAAGAGAATGTCAATTGAAGGACTACTCAGGTCAAGTTGATCTGTAGGCGTGTCTTGGGGATTTGTCTTATTTAATAGATGAGCCCAGCTCACCATGTGCAGCGCCATGCCTGGTCAGGTGGTGAACCTGAACTATACAAGAGAGTTCACGTACACGGCATGAGCCTGAGAGCCAGTCAGCAGTGGTTCCCCAGGTTTTCTTCTCCAAGTTCCTACTTGAGCTCCTGTCCAGACTCCCTTCAGGGCTAGACCATGACTGGACGTGAATGTTGCTTTTGGTTAGAGCATCTTATCACAGTAACAGAGAAGAACCTAGAACAGGTGATGACCTCAGACATTAGTATATAATAAAACTCCTATTATGTCAAAGAAATAAAGAGCATGCTGTTCCCAGTGTCTTGTCTTAATCTTAAAATTATGCATTTACAGTGAATTTATGTAATTTATCAGGATTTTGGTTAGGAGTTGTACACTGGTTAATTTTTATCATCGACTTGACTGAGTGGAGAAATGCTGGGGGCATTAGAGAAACAGCTTTGAATGTGTCTGGACTTATTTCCAGAGACTTGGAACGAAAGGCCCACCTGGAATGTATGAGGTAGCAGTGTGTGGGCAGGGGTACAGACTCAACAAAAAGGAACATGGAGGAGACCATCTGTCCCAGCTTTCCCCTTTCCCTGCTTGCCAATCTGCCAAGCCAGTGAGCAGTCTGTCACCACTGGGCCTCCCCCACCTCCATAAACAGGATCTCCTGAAATGCGAATCAAAGCAAGACCCTCCTCCCCCAAATTGCTTTTGTTGGGTATTTGGTCAAAGCAACAAGCGAATCTGTTCTTATACGCTTAATATTTTGAGTCTGTGGTGTTGATAGTTCCGGATGTTTGAGTCTTTTTATTCTAAAATCATAGAATTGTAAAATTGTTTTGAAAAAAGAATACTTAGTTGGCAAAATAAATCCTGCCATCCTCTTTGGTGCTGTTTTTAGTTTTACTGTCTGAAATCCCAAGTGTTTAAGAGCTGGTACCATACACCATGCTGCCCCACTCCTGATGGCAGATGTAAGACTGTGGGCTCCTAACTCAAAACCAGCCCACAAGAGTGCTCAGGTTTGACCACATGTGTGTGTAGTGGCTAGTTTTGTGTCAACTTGACACAGCTGGAGTTATCACAGAAAGGAGCTTCAGTTGGGGAAATGCCTCCATGAGATCCTACTGTAAAGCATTTTCCCAATTAGTGATCAAGGAGGAAGGTTCCCTTATGGGTGGTGCCATCTCTGGGCTGGTAGTCTTGGGTTCTATAAGAGAGCAGGCTGAGCAAGCCAGGGGAAGCAAGCCAGTAAAGAACATCCCTCCATGGCTTCTGCATCAGCTCCTGCTTTCTGACCTGCTTGAGTTCCAGTCCTGACTTCCTTTGGTGATGAACAGCAATGTGGAAAATGTAAGCTGAATAAACCCTTTCCTCCCCAACTGCTTCTTGGTCATGTTTGTGCAGGAATAGAAACCCTGACTAAGACACATGTGTATAAATGTTACATTCACTTACAGTCGTTTTTGTTTTGTTTCACATGCACAACTGTTTTGCCAGCATATATAACATGCCAGAACCCTAAAGCTGGAGTTAGAGGCTTATGAGCTATGATGTGGGTCCTGAGAATCAACTCCAGTTCTTCTTCTGCAAGAGCAGTAAATTCTCTAAGACCTGAGTCTCCCAGGCCTCAGCTACAGTGTCTTAAATACAAGAACGTACACAGAACTCCTCATTTCTAGCTCTCCTTCAAAGTTCAGAATTGAGTCGGGCTGAACCTGTCCCCATTACCTCATGGGATCCAGAGCTGGATGGCTTCTGCTGCCTGAAGAACAAGTGAGCGCCCAGTGCCCATGTTCTCTGCCACTTCTTATTAGAGGACATCTGGGTAGGGAAGACTTCAGCAGGGCCATACCCTGGCTATTCATGTCCTTGGGTGGTCCTCTCCACGCTCCCATGACACCGAACTGGCCCGTGTTGCTCTCTTTGGTCAATGAGACACATAAAAGCGAGAGCCTGACAAATGCTCCCACAGGAGGCTTTGTCGTCTTTGGCTCTGGAGAGCCCTGGGACCACCATGTAGCAAAGCAAGCTTGTCACTGCAGGTCACCAGGAGAGCAGCAGCAGCAGTTTGGCAGGCATCTGGAGTGACTGCATGTGGTGAAGACTTCTTAGACCATCCCGTTCAACTGATGACGGAAGCCACGTGAACAAGCCCAGGTAAGACTGGGAAGGACCAGCAAGCTGCACCCAACCCAACTCCACTGTTAAAATGAGCATGGTTTTACCTCACAGCCAAGCAAGTTTGAAATAAACATTAGAATGGAATGTAATCCTTTATCCTGGAATCTAGAGTCATTTAAGTTTGTGACTCCTACCTTAACAAATTGCCAGCCTTCATATGTAGGCACACACACACACACACACACATACACACACACACACACACACACACACACACACACACACACACACACACACACACACACACACAATGCACACACGTGCACATGCACACACACACACACAGCTAAAGGCATAAAGTATTAATTAAGAGATTAGAATGTAAATTGTCCTCTTATCCCCGTGAATAGAACCTGGTATGTAGTTAGCAGGTAATATCTCTAAATGAATCCATAGATACTTTATAAAGCAGCTTAACTTATGGTGTGTCCCAGAAATGGCCTTCACTCCCAAGACTGTGCCTTAAAGGAATCTCTGAGATAATTTCCAGATGACCTGGCAAAGCATTCACGACCCACTCCAGCTGGGCCCACTGCCACCCCCGACCCGATGCTGTGTCACACAAGAACCAGCTCAGTAGGCACTGAGGTTAGAAAATATGGGTAAGAACAACGCACCTGTCCTCTGCTGTTGACAGGGACTACGTGGAAAGTGGCCTTTCCCACCAGGGTTAAGGGACACGTGATGTAGCTAGGGGTGTGAGCTGAAGGGATGCCAGAATGACGACTAGATTCTACTTTCCAGAGTCAGCTGTGACGGCTAGTTTTCAAGGGATTGAAAACAATGAATGCCAAGGGAATAAAAACATAAAATACTCCGAACACCCTGAAAAAACAAAACAAAACAAACAAACAAAAAAAACGTGTTTATCCAGGAGAGTGATTGTGTTTGGGGTGCCAGAGATGAAAGATTACATGTTCAACTCAAATCAGTTATGATGGCATATGCCTGAAACCACAGCCCTTCAAGCATTTGTGATTATGAAATGAAGTGGGACCAAACACTAGAAGAGAAATAAAATCTATGTGGCAGCTCATTGGCAGTCCCCAAGATAGATGCTAACAGCATCAACCACAGACCATCAGGGTTGAAAAGACATGAATCAGGATCAGATAAACAGGTACAACCTAAGCACAATGATGAGGGTCTAGGAGTGAGGGTCTAGGAGTGACGGTCTAGGAGTGAAGGTCTAGGAGTGAGGGTCTAGGAGTGAGGGTCTAGGAGTGAGGGTCTAGGAGTTTCATGCAGCTGCAATGGCGCACAGCCTTGCTGGCCTGCCATGAGATCCCAGGCACTGGGTAAATGGTCCTGTCTTTGCTACCCACCATCCTTCCCTCCTTCCTGGGTTTTGGGGGACCACCTTTATGGAGGTTCTCCCCATTCCCGCAGCCTGAGCAAGTCCTGGGATCAGTCAGATTCTCTGTGTGGGAAATGGCAGTCTATCATGTAACCCAAGAGATGAGAAATACAAGAACTTCCATATAAACCAGAAACCCCCAACTGGGTGTTTGTCCAAAGGGGGGGGGATCAAATATGTAAAAACAAACAAACAAACAAAAAGCACCTCATTCCTGACTTATTGTAGCATTATTTAAAATAAGAGAGACATGGAATCAGCATAAGTGTGCATCAGTAAATAAATGAATATAGCCAATGTGGCTTACATAGGTCAAGGAGTACTAATGGGCCATCAATGTAATGACATCCTTAATAAGTTCACCTAGTGAAAGTGGAGAACCTAAGTGTGGTTACCACGACCTAGAAAGGCCTGGGGGAGCAGAGGAGGAGTGGGTGGTGAGTGGGTGCCAGGGCACAGCTGGTCTGGGGAATCACCCTAGTGTTCTATAGCCCAGCCAGGTAGTTAGGACCAGTGTTGAGAAAATGTCAAAATCACAAGAAAAAAGGATGTTAAATGATGCCCAAACAATGACATGACACATGTCTAAGGTGATAAATACGACAGGGACACTAGTTTGATCATTCCGTGGTTCACACATGCATTAAGTATCACAATGAATCCCATAAATGTGTGTTAATGAGGATAAGTCAAAAAATTTTAAAAGGTGAAAATGTCTGGAGTGAATATATTCTTTAGAAATATCCAAAAAGGGTTGGTCATGAATCCTGCTGCTGAGGTCTCCAAGGTTGCTTCCTTTCCAGGGGTTTTCTTTTTCTCCCCTTCTTTTTAAATTGTTTTGAGAATTTTGTAAATGAATGTTGTATTTGCATCATTCCTGCTCCTCCCACCAACTCCTCCCACAACTCCTTCCACTCCTCCCACCAACTCCTCCCACTCCTCCTACCAACTCCTCCCACAACTCCTCCCACTCCTCCCACCAACTCCTCCCACTCCTCCTACCAACTCCTCCCACAACTCCTTCCACTCCTCCTATAACTCCTCCCATGTACTACTCCCCTCTCCAATTCACAAGCTCTTATTATTATACACACACATGCGTATGCACACACACACACACACACACACACACACACAGTCACGTATGACCTGCTCAGTATGTTCAGTGTTATTTATGTACATGTGTTCAGGGCTGACCATTTGGGATCAGAACACCTCTCAGGAGGCTCATCCCTGGGGAAGACTAATTCTCTGTCTCTCGGCAACCATTAATTACCTGAAGTTCTTCATCTAGGGGTGACCCTGGGATTTCCCCATCCACATTGGTGTATCAACTGGTGGTATCATGGTTCAGGTCTTGTTTAGGCAGCTGTATTGTTGAGGTTCTATGTGTATATCATTTATATACATACATATACATTATACATATACATATGCATACATACATACACACACATATATATGTATATATATATATATGTATATATATACTTTTATAATTTTCTGTTCCCTCTGCCAAAATATTCTTTGAGCCTTAGGTACAGAAGCTGTATTGTAGATGTATCAATTATGGCTGGACACCCTATGATTAATTGTTCTCTGCATTTGGCCAGTTTTGAAGTTCTGTAATGGTCTCCATCTACAGCAAAAAGAAGCTTCTTGGATGATGGTTGAGACCTACACTTCCCTGTGGGTAGAAGGATAAGCACTGAGAATGCAATTATAAATTCTCCTAGCTTAGAAAAGAAGCAATGATAGGTTCTCCTGTAGGGTCCCTGACCTTCCAGCCACCCACAGGTGGTCGGATATGTTTACAGTACCAGCTTGAATTCCTTCCCATCCAGCAGGCTTTAAGTACAATTACACACTTGATGGCTGCTCCCATGATAGAAGTGCCACTACTGCAGCTCTGGGTGCAGCTCTGGGTGCTGGTCACCGTTGTGGCCCATAGGCTTCCCAGCTGGAGAGGACAATTGATTGCTCTCCTCCCTTGGCAGCTTCCATAGCCCGTTCAGATCCTAAGAGAGTCAGTTCTAAGGGAGAGGGTCTCCAGGAAAGTCCCAGCTTGACTCCTGCAGTTCTGTATCCAAAGTGTGATGCCTTGAACAACCTCCACTGAGTAGCAACAGCCAAGGGCAACATTAATAACCTGTACTGGTTTGGAAGTCACTTGGACTTCTCTGACCCACAGCTCAAAAGGGAGGTTTTCCAGCCTGGTCCTGGGATCTTGTTAGATAGTCTATGGGTCCACGGGGAACATTATCACCCTAAGTGCCATAAATTCATTTAAGCTATACGTATCTGTTACTTTGCCTCCCTGCTTCTCTTTTATCCCTTTGGTAAAAGGGACATGACAGAAACGCTGATGACAGTCTGCTGGCGTTTTATGATGAGTACGTGGTTTCATATCGGGAAATACCCATGCTTTGTATGTAATAAGAACTCTATATGGGTTTGTTCAAAAGCAAAACACATGAAAATCCTTCTCAATATGCCGGCTTTTAAGGCGAATTTTGCTGAACTAACCACAAGCCATTTGAAGCTGAGAACGAGATCAAAAGAACTCAACAACTAGGTCCTTTGTGCCATGTGGGCTTGGGGTCAGTTATATTAATTGACCCTTAGTTATTTTGTCTGAGAAGAAGAGGCTTAAAGTGTCCCCAGAGAGCCATCTGTCCAGTGGTTCGCATTGGCAAAAGATCTTAGAAGAGATATCAAGGATGCCCCACCTCTCAGGTTGGGGATCAGTACTAGAGATTTATTCTTCTGTGTTTGTTACTTGGTAGAATCAGTAATATCTTGACATCTTGGAGTCTCTACCCTCTGACTCACATAGCCCAGCCTGGCCTTGAACTTCTGATCCATGATGAAACATTTGAATGTTTTGCCTTCTCCATAAAACCCATACTGAAGCTTAAGTCTTCCCAGAGCAGTATTGGGAGGTGTGGTTCTGACGACAAGACTGAGTCATGAAGCCTCCATCCTCACAAATGGGACAGATTGCCCTACAAAAGGCTTTGGTGAAGGATTTTACCCTTTTGGCCTTTTGTGTGAACTCAGCTTCCTTTTCCCTAGGAGGGTGTGACATTCAAGCAGAGAAAAATCCTCAACAGCCATCAGCTTCCGGGGGCCTTGGCCTGGGACTTGATGGCCTCCAGAGCTATTCTTGTATAATAAATAAGTGACCAATGTGTGTAGTCAGCCCCTGACCTCCCCTACCTGGTAGTGGAAGCCCATTTCCCTGGGTGATGGACGACAAGTGGCAAGAACAAGAGGTGGGTAAAGGCCACCAACTTGACCTACTGGTGGGGAGATCTTACTGGCTCAGAGTTCTCCTCATTTCCCCTAAGTTTCCATTACCAATTTATGATGGTTTGAATGAAAATGGCTCCCATAGGCCCATAGAGAGTGACACAACTAGGAAGTGTGGCTTTGTTGGAGGAAATGTGTCACTGGGGGTGGGCTTTGAGGTTTCAGAAGCTCAAGCTAGAACAGAGTTGCTGTGGTCATGGTGTCTCTTCACAGCAATAAAATCCTATCTAAGATACCCCTTTTTGTCTCCAGGAACTTCCTGGTCTCAACCCACTCTCAGGTTCAGTGGCTCAGACCTTGCATAGCCATCCAGTGAACTCTGCA
The DNA here is from genome assembly GCF_900095145.1 of Mus pahari. Lineage (NCBI taxonomy): Eukaryota > Metazoa > Chordata > Mammalia > Rodentia > Muridae > Mus > Mus pahari. The sequence continues at coordinate 65,237,493 of NC_034602.1, forward strand.
ATCCATTCTCAAAATTTTATTGAGAATGCCTCATCCTGGGTCTGTGTGCATCCCACTTTTGTTGTGGTTCTTTAAAGCTCTCCATATGCTTTCAACAAAACACACACACACACACACACACACACACACACACACACACGGCATCAAAGTAGATCATGGTTGAAGGTCAGGGGCATTTGATCAACTATAAGCACAATCTAGGGCCTATGAAATCTTCGAAGGGGCACTGAAAGTTTATTAATTTGAAAAGTCAACTTTAAATTTTAAAAGGAGAGCTGCAATATAAATTTTAAAATATCCTTTTATGGGGGTTGGAGAGATGGCTCAGTAGTTAAGAGTGCTTGCTGCACCTCCAGACAACCTGAGTTCAGTCTGCTGTGTCCACATGGAACTGCAGCCCCAGGGAATCAGAAGCCCTCTTCTGGTGTCCATGGGCACTATCACACACACACACACACACACACACACACACACACACCTCTCTAAAAGTGTGTCCATTATCAGATATAGTTTCCATGCAGTAGCAGCTGGATTCAGTCATAATTTAGCCGGTATTCGAGTGCTTTGTTAGATATTTAGATATACAAAATAAAATGATGAATGAGACAACAAAACAAAGCATAGAAAGAAGGCAGCGCTTGCTCAAAGTCATCCAGTGCTGCAAAAGGTGAGGAGGGAGACTTCCTGGTCAGCTCCTGATGCCCAAAGGAGCCTTACCTATACACACCATGTATGTGCATATGTATGTTCAGGAGGGAAAGTGACTAACTGGACCCCAGGTACAGTTCCTAGTGCTTGGGGTAAGATCACTGTCCACAGTCATTTAAATCCAATCATCAGTACCCCCACCCTCACCCGCTGTGACTCCCGGAGAACGCTGGGGTCTTTTCCTCTGTATCTTTTCCCTTTGTCAGTGATGAGAAATGCCTGTGCTGACCAGTTTGACCACCCAGCCTCTTCCAGGATGTTCTGGGTTACATTTCCCTGAGCTACTTGCTGGTGGAGAAACATGCTTGAAGGTCTTCTGCTTGTCTCTCTGCCTGTCATGGTCATTACCCCCACCTTGATGTTTGTAACACAGATCTTGTTGTTTTGACTGTAGGGAGCTTTGAACTCACTCTCCACTCCTCTCCAACCCTGTATGCGTGGCTTATGAGTGGAAGCCTGAATTTCTCTTGGTCCTACCTGTGTCCCAGCGTTTACTGTTCCGTGTCCCAGCTGGAGAACGCCATGTTTTTAAACAGTCCTGCCTCCAAACTGCCTTTATCTTGTCCTGTTTGGCCAGGCCAAACTAAGGTCCCAGTTGTATATAATTAGTTAACTTCACTCACTGCCTCCTGTGTTTATGGTTTCCTGCCCAATTCCAAGTGACAAATGGCTATCCAAAGCCATGGGCTTGACCCCAGATGACCTCGGGCCTGATTGCCTTCATCCCAGTGTATGGGTCAGTACTCAGAGCCCCTCAGAGCTCTCCCTCAGCTGGTAATTGATTGTGTGTGAATTCACGGGCCACTTGGTAGACCTGGGTGCTGGGCACAGTGAGAACCCAGCAGAGAGCAGCAGGGGGCTGGGGAGGGGGAACCACTGGCTCGATGCAAGGCCATCAGATATCTAGTTCAAACGAAAGCCTGAGTGTGAAGAACCTTGCCACCCAGGGTGAGGAAGGGATGGTGACCTAAGAAGAGGTTCTGTCCCAGGGCAGCCAGCTCTGAACACAAGGACAGTCACTGATCTCAAGCCAGAGTTTCTCCTATAGCTGTGTTATTTTCCTTTGGCGTCTTTGCTAACTGATGCCAGTCAACTGTCAACAAATGCAGCACAATCGCTAGGTCCCTCTTCTGCTTTCCACCTCTTGGTCTATTTATTGATGCATCACACATACTCTCTCCTCTCCATTTAAGGGTTGTTTCTACATGAAAGTATGGAAGTTCATGCCGTGTCTGCTCACGCGTGGTGAGCTGTGACAAAGGACAAACAACCCCAGATCAGAAGGTTGACAGCCCAGATAGCAGGCAGAGATCCACTCCCAGTCAATGCATGGCTTAGCAACTGTGTCACCCCCTAGCCTGGTTCCTTCATTTGTAGAAGAAGGAAGGAGAAAGCAAAAGAGAAATAACAGAAGAAAAGTCAAGGTGCTGGAGAGATGGCTCAGTTCTTTTTTTTTTTTTTTTTT